>NC_042616.1:365636323-365977279 GCF_901001135.1 Rhinatrema bivittatum | reverse complement strand
AATTCCAATTCTTGTGAGTTTACAAAAGAAACATTTAAGGCAGAAAGTATTAGGGATGTGAATCGTTTTAGGACGATTAAAATTATCGTCCGATAATTTTAATATCGTCTTAAACCGTTATGGAACACAATACAATAGAGATTCTAACGATTTATCATTATAAATCGTTAGAATCGTGAGCCGGCACACTAAAACCCGCTAAAAACCCACCCCCGACCCTTTAAATTAAATCCCCCACCCTCCCGAACCCCTCCCAAATGACTTAAACATTTCCTTGCCAAATCCTACCTCCTTCAATCCCCCACCCTCCCGAACCCCCCCCCAAATGACTTAAATTACCTGGGGGTCCGGAACGGCAGCGGTCCGGAACGGGCTCCTGCTACTGAATCTTGTTGTCTTCAGCCGGCGCCATTTTCCAAAATGGCGCCGAAAAATGGCGGCGGCCATAGACCAACAGGATTCGACGGCAGGAGGTCCTTCCGGACCCCCGCTGGACTTTTGGCAAGTCTTGTGGGGGTCAGGAGGCCCCCCCCAAGCTGGCCAAAAGTTCCTGGAGGTCCAGCGGGGGTCAGGGAGTGATTTCCCGCCGCGAATCATTTTCCGTACGGAAAATGGCGCCGGCAGGAGATCGACTGCAGGAGGTCGTTCAGCGAGGGTTCCGGTGCCTCGCTGAACGACCTCCAGGCGCACGCACATATAAGCCTGATTTTATAACATGTGCGCACAGGCACACACATGTTATAAAATCCGGGGTTGGCGCGCGCAAGGGTGTGCACAATTGTGCACCTTGCGTGCTCTGAGCCGCGCTGGCTTTCTCCGTTCCCTTCCCCCTAGCTTGACCTTCCAACCCCTTCCTCTAACCTTTCTGCCCCTAGCCCTTCTCTAACCCCCCCTGATCTTTATTTTACCTTTTGTGCCTGCCTCCAGGTAGGCGCAAGTTGTGCTTGCCGGCTGATTGCCAGCACACAATCTCTGACACAGCGGCAAATGGCCGGTGTGCCAGGAGACGCTGATCCCGCCCCTGCCCCACAACTACCCCCGCCGCACCCACACCCCGCCCCCTTTTTTCAAGCCCTGGGACTTACACGCGTCCCAGGGCTTTATGTGCGCCTCCGGGCCTTTTGAAAATAGGCCCGGCACGCATAACCCCAATACGCACGCAAATCCTCCTAGATTATGCATACAAGTCTTTGAAAATCTGCCCCTTATTGTTCTTCACTAAAATGCTTTATTAAATTGTTATTTAAAAGGTAGTAAACATATTTAGTGATAAGTGCAAAGATTTTCAAGTTCAAAGAGTATTAATGCAAAGTTTGCTAAGCTTGGTAGTCTTTATAGTCTTTATTCACATATAGATGTCATAGCACATAGTTCATTGCTTAGAGAAGTGCTGGTAAATGATTCACTGTGTGATGCAAATTATAATAAGCATGTGACTTGGTGCTTCAAATGCATAGATAGTGAAGTAACAAGATGATGTGTTCTCTTTATCTGAGAACTCCAACGGTTCTTCTTACCATATGTTGATGTAGTTGGCATGTAATTGATTTCTTCAAACATATAGCTTAGATGGTAGAGTGGTGAGATTGTATATTTTTTTTGTTTGAGAACTGCAACGGTTCTTCTTACCCCAACAAGGGCCCAATTGTTTCACCACTGTCGGCTTCTTCAGGAGGAAGTTGTATTTGAATGCCACAGTCTAAAACTAACCAATGAAAATATTGCATAATATATCATCATGAAGAAATAAAACACAGACTATTTTATGTTAATTATACTTACAAGCATGTTTCAATCACATTTGTGCGATGTTATTTACGTTGAAATGTAAGGGCATACAATTTATACAATTTCAGTAGTTTTTATAGGTAGCTTTATCTATAAATAACAACAAAACAGTGATAGAACAATTTTACTGTATAACTTTTCAAATATATATTAAAATAAGTATTGAAATAAGTGTAAAGAAACCTATGGACAATAGGGATGTGAATCTTGTTCCATATCGTCTTAATGATAGAAATCG
Source organism: Rhinatrema bivittatum (assembly GCF_901001135.1). NCBI lineage: Eukaryota > Metazoa > Chordata > Amphibia > Gymnophiona > Rhinatrematidae > Rhinatrema > Rhinatrema bivittatum. The sequence goes on along the minus strand of NC_042616.1, from coordinate 365,975,253 downwards.
TGTGGCAGGGCAAGTAAATCGTGTTAGGCACGATTTTTTAGTTAAAAAATCGTTAAAAATCGTTTTTTCCGATTAGTGCGCACTAACGGGAGTTAGTGCGCACTAACTGGGAGTTAGTGTGCACTAACTGAAAATGATACAATTTGACATTTTTCAGGTCAGTTAAGGTCAGTTTAGGAATGAATATGTATTCCTATTGGCTGCCCTCTTATTTATTCATGTTACCAAGGTTCCCACTGACAGTATATGGGGGATGGGAAATGGAAACAGTTGGTAGCTTCACAAAACAAGTAATGTGATCAGTCAATGTGACTAGAACTTGTGCCCTAACCCTGATACCAGGGGTATTGTGATCTTCCTGCACACAGTGCCCTATCCCTATTAATACCAGGAGTGTTGTGATCTTCCTGCACACAGTGCCCTAACCCTGGCACCAGGGGTGTTGTGATCTTCCTGCACACAGTGCCCTATCCCTATTAATACCAGGAGTGTTGTGATCTTCCTGCACACAGTGCCCTAACCTTGGCACCAGGGGTGTTGTGATCTTCCTGCACACAGTGCCCTATCCCTATTAATACCAGGAGTGTTGTGATCTTCCTGCACACAGTGCCCTAACCCTGGCACCAGGGGTGTTGTGATCTTCCTGCACACAGTGCCCTATCCCTATTAATACCAGGAGTGTTGTGATCTTCCTGCACACAGTGCCCTAACCCTGACACCAGGGGTGTTGTGATCTTCCTGCACACAGTGCCCTATCCCTATTAATACCAGGAGTGTTGTGATCTTCTTGCACACAGTGCCCTAACCCTGGCACCAGGGGTGTTGTGATCTTCCTGCACACAGTGCCCTATCCCTATTAATACCAGGAGTGTTGTGATCTTCCTGCACACAGTGCCCTAACCCTGACACCAGGGGTGTTGTGATCTTCCTGCACACAGTGCCCTATCCCTATTAATACCAGGAGTGTTGTGATCTTCCTGCACACAGTGCCCTAACCTTGGCACCAGGGGTGTTGTGATCTTCCTGCACACAGTGTCCTATCCCTATTAATACCAGGAGTGTTGTGATCTTCCTGCACACAGTGCCCTAACCCTGGCACCAGGGGTGTTGTGATCTTCCTGCACACAGTGCCCTATCCCTATTAATACCAGGAGTGTTTGTGATCTTCCTGCACACAGTGCCCTAACCCTGACACCAGGGGTGTTGTGATCTTCCTGCACACAGTGCCCTATCCCTATTAATACCAGGAGTGTTGTGATCTTCTTGCACACAGTGCCCTAACCCTGGCACCAGGGGTGTTGTGATCTTCATGTACACAGTGCCCTATCCCTATTAATACCAGGAGTGTTGTGATCTTCCTGCACACAGTACCCTATCCCTAATACCAGGGGTGTTGTGATCTTCCTGCACTCAGTGCCCTATTCCTGATACCGGGGGTGTTGTGATCTTCCTGCACACAGTGCCCTATTCCTGATACCGGGGGTGTTGTGATCTTCTTGCACACATCCCGGTATCAGGGATAGGGCACTGCATGCAGGAAGATCACAACACCCCTGGTATCAGGGATAGGGCACTGTGTGCAGGAAGATCACAATACCCCGGAGGAGTGAGGGTCAGGCAGCTCCCCCCTGTCTGTGAAGCCAGCCTCTCACTAGTAATGCAGGGAGGGAGCTGTCTCAGACTTTACCATCCTCCCCCCCCCCTCACCCATACACCATTCACTGGCTGGGACATGGGGGAGGGGAGGAGTGAGGGTCAGGAAGCTCCCCCCCTGTTTGTGAAGCCAGCCTCTCACTAGTAATGCAGGGAAGAAGCTGTCTCAGACTTCACCATCCTCCCCCCCCCCTCACCCCACACACCATTCACTGGCTGGGACATGGGGGAGGGGAGGAGTGAGGGTCAGGAAGCTCCCCCCTGTCTGTGAAGCCAGCCTCTCACTAGTAATGCAGGGAGGGAGCTGTCTCAGACTTCACCATCCTCCCACCCCCCCTCACCCACACACCATTCACTGGCTGGGACATGGGGGAGGGGAGGAGTGAGGGTCAGGAAGCTCCCCCCTGTCTGTAAAGCCAGCCTCTCACTAGTAATGCAGGGAAGGAGCTGTCTCAGACTTCACCATCCTCCCCCCCCCCCCTCACCCACACACCATTCACTGGCTGGGACATGGGGGAAGGGAGGAGTGAGGGTCAGGAAGCTCCCCCCTGTCTGTGAAGCCAGCCTCTCACTAGTAATGCAGGGAGGGAGCTGTCTCAGACTTCACCATCCTCCCCCCCCCCCCTCACCCACACACCATTCACTGGCTGGGACATGGGGGAAGTCAGGAGTGAGGGTCAGGCAGCTCCCCCCCCGTCTGTGAAGCCAGCCTCTCACTAGTAATGCAGGGAGGGAGCTGTCTCAGACTTCACCATCCTCCCCCCAACCCTCACCCACACACCATTCACTGGCTGGGACATGGGGGAAGTCAGGAGTGAGGGTCAGGCAGCTCCCCTCTGTCTGTGAAGCCAGCCTCTCACTAGTAATGCAGGGAGGGAGCTTTCTCAGACTGGTATCAGGGATAGGGCACTGAGTGCAGGAAGATCACAACACCCCTGGTATCAGGAATAGGGCACAGGTTCTAGTCATATTGACTGATCACATTACTTTTTTTGTCAACTACCAACAGTTTCCATTTCCCATCCCCCCAACCATCACCTCAGTTGGAACCTTGGTAACATCAATAGATAAGAGGGCAGCCAGCCAATAGGAATACATATTCATTCCTAACTGACCTTTACTGACCTGGAAAGTGTCAATAATTTGTATCATTTTCTGTTAGTGTTCCTGAGTTTCCATTTCCATTTCCCATCCCCCCAACTATCACCTCAGTGGGAACCTGGTTAACATCAATAGATAAGAGGGCAGCCAGCCAATAGGAACACATATTCATTCCTAACTGACCTTTACTGACCTGGAAAGTGTCAATTTGTATCATTTTCAGTTAGTGCGCACTAACTCCCGTTAGTGCGCACTAACACGATTTAATGATTTTTAACGATAAATCGTTAGAATTTCTATTGTATTGTGTTCTATAACGATTTAAGACGATATTAAAATTATCGGACGATAATTTTAATCGTTAAAAAACGATTCACATCCCTAATGGACAAAGCATTCACTCAAAACGCATTGACACGGTATCAGGAGGAACTCTCACAATATCTAGAAAGGCCTGATCTTAGAGGGCATTTAAATAAAATGTCAGAGAAATGTTGACGTCGAAAATCACCTGTGAATCTAAAAACAATTATAGCGCTCAACAGTATTTAACTGTCTAAAAGAAAGCTTCCCATTCTATGACAATATATAAGACAAAAGGTTGAAGTGTTTGCAATTTGTAAATAAATTCTTGTTAACGGTATTGGAGTTTAAGTGATATGTTTCCACCTCGGCCGAGGGAGAGATATATAATAACAAAAAACCGCAGTTGGTTGAGGGAATGATTAAATTCAAGCTATTATTTTGCAAGGGGGGATTCTAATTTCTTAGTTCTTATACAACTTTTGTGTTATAAGATTTGGGTTTTAATAGGTAATTTTGTCTGGCCAATATATAATTTAGAACAAGGGCACATTGCTGCGCATCCCGTCCATGACCAACCTGCGCACGGGCCTGCTCACCTCCATGGTTCCACGGCAGGTCCCGGGTTGGCCTCCCTAGCTGCAAGCACTTCCAGGCCTCGGCGTCCTGCGGCAGCGGTCGCCGGGCTTTCCACTGCGCACCAGGCCTCACACGGGAGCTCAGCATCCTCGGCTGTGTTGGCCACACCCCTACACACGCATGCGCAGACCGCTCGGCCTCTTGTAGGGCCAAGGGCGGGACCTAGCTCCGCGGCATGCCCTGATTGATTCCCTGTTAAAAGGAAGTCCCTGCTTGTACTTCCTTGCCTTGGCAATCGGGTCGGCGTGTATGCTAGATTGTCACTGCGTTTGTATCTTGCTCCAGTCTTGTTCCAAGTCTCGTTCCAGGATCCTTCTGTTGTAGTTCTGTTCCTGCCTTGTTCCTCCTTCCTAGTACTCCAGAGTCCTTCTGTTCCTGTTCCTCTGTCTGTCTCCCCAGGTAGTAAATCTGGATTGTCTTACTGGTACTGATCTCGGCTTGTTCCTTGACCTGCTTGTCTTCTGCCTGCCTTTTGATTCCAGTCTGCTCCTCGACTTGCCTGCATGCCGCCTGCCTTCTGAATCCAGTCTGTTCCTCGATCTGCCTGTGACCTTGTCTGACCTCTGGAACCTGACTTCTGCTTTGCTGACTACTCCTCAGACTGACTCCCGGACTTTGACCTCTGCCTGCTTGACCACATCTCTAGATTCTGGCTCTGTTCCTAGCTTTGTCATCACCTATGCTATTCATGTGCTCCTTGTTTCATCTGATCTCCAGTCTCGAACCTGACCACGCTCCCCTTCTGTTTGTGGGCATGCCGGACTTCCATCCTTCCAGGAGACCCTGCGAGGCCCACCTAAGTCCAAGAGGCCCAGGTCCCTACGGGCTCCTCCCGGGGGGACCTTGGGCTTCCAGTGGTGAAGCTCTTCCTAGCCTTTGTCTCCTTCAGTGCTCCGCCCCCTGGGGGCAGTTGCCTCCTGGTCCCTACCAGGAGGCAGTTCTCCACTGCCTCAGGACAAGGGTCCACCCCCGACTGCCACAGGTTGCCAAGGCCATGGACTCGTAAGAGTCTCCCACCTCCAGGGCCCTACCGGGTTTGGCCCAGCGGTCTTTCAATATCTTATGAATGTAATCTTCCAAGATCTCCTGAAAATTCCTCTCCAGCCATTGGAGGTGAGTCTCCACATCACCTCCACCCAGGGAAACCATCTTCCAGGACTCATCTCTCACCAGACAGTGGCTGTTTGCCTTACCGTGGGCACTCTCCATGAGGAGGAGATGTCTTTCTACATTTTGAAGTGATTAACCCATCTGGTTATCCAGGGGTTGCCATAGCTCCAGGCCCATGAACCCCAGTTCGATTGCATTCCCTGCAGTTTGTACAGTGGGGCTCCAAATGCCAGAAAGCTTGTTTGCATTCCATATCTCCAGTAGTTCCTGTCCTGAAGTCTGTTACTTTACCTGGTTTGCCTCTGCAGTATTCTGACTTCAATGATGTCTTCTCGAAGCAGAAAGTGGATACCCTGCCTTCATTATGCAAGTTCAACTGTCCTATTGAACTCCTGCGGGGCACTATGCCTCCCAAAGGCAGAACCTACCCATTGTCTCAACCTGAGACTCAAGCTTTGTCTGAGTATATTAAAGAGAACCTAGAAAAATGATTCATCTGTCTGCTGACTCCCCTGCAGGTGCAGGATTCTTCTTCGTTAAGAAAAAGGACGGCAGTCTATGCCCTTGTATTGATTTCAGGGGGCTCAATGTCATAACCCGCAAAGACCGATACCCGCTGCCCCTCATTAGTGAACTGTTCGATCACCTTGAAGGGCCACGGATCTTCTCCAAGTTGGATCTGAGGGGTGCGTACAACTTGGTTCGCATTCAACCTGAAGATATTTGGAAAACTGCATTTAATACAAGGGTCAGTCACTACAAATACACTGTGATGTCCTTTGGGCTATGCAATGCCCCAGCGGTCTTTCAACACCTTATGAATGTAATCTTCAGAGATCTCCTGTATTCCTTCGTAGTCGTATACCTTGACGACATCCTGATCTTTTCTAAAGACCTTGAATCTCATCGAGATCACGTCCTCCAATTCCTGAGAGAGAACCATTTGTATGCCAAGCTGTAAAAATGCCTGTTTGAGTGTAATTGCTTACCCTTCCTAGGGTATATCATTTCTGACCGAGAATTTTCTATGGATCCTGAGAAAGTCCAGGGGATCTGCGACTGGCCCCAGCCAGTAGGCCTCCAAGCCTTACAACGTTTTCTTGGCTTTACCAATTATTACTGGAGCTTCATTGCTAATTATTCTTCCCTAGTTGCCCCGCTCACCGCTATGACTAGGAAAGGGGCCAACACTTGGGTGTGGACACCTAAAGCACTAGCCACCTTTCAGACGATCAAGGAGGCTTTCTGTTCTGGTCCTTGCCTGCACCACCCGGACCCTAAAAATCCATTCATCATAGAGGTCGACACCTCTGCAATCGGCGCAGGAGCCATCTTGAGCCAGTTTTCCCCTAAGGACAAACTGATTTCCTGCTCCTTCTATTCACGCTAGGGTAGATTTTATGATTCTATGCGCGCGTGTACTTTTGTTCGCACACCAGGCACAAACAAAAGTACGCCAGATTTTATAAGATATGCGTGTAGCCGTGTGTATCTTATAAAATCCAGGTCGGCGCGCGCAAGGGGGTGCACATTTGTGCAACTGGAGCGCGCCGAGCCCTGCGCACGCTGCCCGTTCCCTCCGAGGCGGCTCCAAAATCAGAGCGGCCTTGGAAGGAACTTTCCTTCCACCCCCCTGCACCTTCCCCTCCCTTACCCTACCTAACCCCCCCCCCCCCCGGCCCTATCTAGACCCCCCCTACCTTTATCTGAAAAGTTACTACTGCCTCCGGGCAGTAGTAACTTATGCGCGCTGGCACGGCAGGCCCAGACACAGGCCGCTGTGTCGGGGCATTCGGCCATGCCCTCGGACCACCCACATGCCCCCGAACACACCTCTGCTCCGAAACCACGCCCCCTGGCCATGCCCCCAACTGCCCCTTTTTGCAAGCCCCGGGACTTACGCGCGTCCCAGGGCTTGTGCGAGCTGCCGAACCGATGCAAAATAGGCTCAGCGCGTGCAGGGTTTTTTTAAAAGGGTTATGCACGTACCTTATGCGCGTAACCCTTTTAAAATCTGGCCCATAAGTTTTCTCCTACGGAGCAGCGTTATACCGTTGGTGACCATGAACTCCTCGCAGTCAAGTTGGCGCTCCAAGAGTGGCACCCCTGGTTGGAAGGGGTGCAACACAAGTTTACCATTTTCACTGACCATAAGAACCTTGAGCACCTTAGAGGCTCAACTCCTGAACCCTTGTCAAGCCCGATGGGTACTTTTCTTCAAATGATTTAACTTCATCCTCTGTTTCCACCCAGGCTCCAAGAACTTCTGTGCTGATTCCTTATCCAGACCATTTGAACCTGAAGACATCCCTGAAGTTCCTAGTTTCATTATTGATCCTGCCTGTATATCCCTTGCTGTGACCACTACAATTCCTACTGGGAAAACTGTCATTCCGCATAGACTACGTGAATGAGTTCTGAAATGTGCTCATGATTCCAAGTTGACAGGCCATCTGGGTCATGCCAGGACCTTAGAGATGTTGCAAACTCACTATTGGTGGCCCAATAATGTACAAAACTCCCGAAACTATGTGGAGTCGTGTCCTATCTGTGCCAAACAGAAATTACCTACGGAAAGCCTTGGGGCTTACTTCAACCACTCCCAGCACCTACCGAGCCATGGTCTAGCATCTTGACGGACTTTATTATGGACCTGCCTCCTTCCCAGAACAATACCATGATTTGGGTCATCATAAACCGTTTTTTGAAAATGGGTCACTTTATTCCCCTGTCGGGCCTTCCTTCGGCCCCGGAATTGGTGAAGCTGTTTCTGAAGAACATTTTTCACCTTCATGGACTCCCCAAGGAGATTATTTCTGACCGGGGACCACAGTTTGCTGCCAAGTATTGGCATTCACTATGTAAGAAGTTTAACATTTCCTTAAGCTATACTTCGGCCTATCATCCACAGGCCAAGGGTCAAGCTGAAAGGACCAATTGGACTCTGAAGACATTCCTCCGCTCCTATGTAAATGGTCGGCAGGATAATTGATCTGATCTTCTTCCTTGGGCTGAGCTGTGCTCAAGTCTGCTGTCAATACATATATTCCAATCACTCCATACACACAACCCTCTAGTATCAAACTGCTCCACTATAGTGTGGACAATAGACATTCCTATAGAACTCATTCTGTCCAGTGTTTGGGCCATATATATTAATTGAGGTGATAGACTTGTCGCACAAACTGCCCTTTCAGAATAACAAACCTCCCCTCTGAATGACAGAATGAAGAGGAAGATTCCTGTGGAGAAGGATACCTCCCACCGCCCCAACCCCCGGATTTTAGAGTTATAGAAATAGCAAATGCCTGTCCAACCCATCCCCTACATAGTTTGTCGTGTTCTAGTTTAGTTATATGACTTTCATGCATAAATGCTACTTCTGCCTTCTGCTGTTTAAAAAACTGGAGGACTCTATTTCTCTTGACAGGGTTAGAAATACCCCTAACATTCAAAGAGAGCACACGCTCATTAAGTTCCATGCACAAGATAATCCAAAATTATTTCTACCTGTAAAATGTAATTACATGTAAGTGACAACAGAACCAATAGCATTAATATCAAGTTTCCAGAGTGTGCCTCTTTTTGAACACATCCCAAACTTCTCAGAACCCCCAACCACTCCCTCCTCATCCCCCAAAAAACCCAAGCATTCTCCACATATGGAACAAGGAGAAGAACCACAAGAAAACCATACAACATATTCCTGACCCTTTCCAACTCACCCCTGCAGCCCTCTACCCTCCTCTCCCATCTGTCTAATGTAAAGCAGTCACGAGCCCAGCAAAAAATGATAACCAGAATTAGTCTCCACATTTTTCGATGACTATTAATATGCAGCACCTGGAAATTGGAACACTGCCTGGGGGAGACTTAGCCAAGCCCAAGTAACAGCCCCAAATTGCTGAGCACAGATGCACAGACCAAAAACAAACCAAACAAAAAAAGATGAGGGTACTCCAAATGATAAAGTGATTTCCCTAAACAAAATAGAATAATCTCCCACGTTAGCTCAAGCGGGTAGTCTTCTGTTGTGATACTAATGTTATTGTTGGCTCTGAAAGTGGTCCTTAAGTATCCAAAGTCAAAGAATCCACTGACCATATCTGCTCCTGGGAAAACTGGTTGAGTTTAGTACACCAACAAAGCAGCCCTCTTTCTCCAGTAATAGCGGTTGAGAGTTAAAATAAAAAAACCCCAAAAAACAGACTATGCAGGTCATGAAAAAGTCCAGGAGGAGTCATCTGGTCAAACTGCAGAATATAACTTAAAGATAAAAAAGAAAAAAAACAAACAAACCACAATGCAGACTTGAATTTATAATGCTTTACAGGGTCCCAAGTCTTGCTTCCTCTGGCCATAATACTTGCCATTTTTCCTTGCATGAGCTAACAACCAGTTTGAAATAAAGACAGTCAGTTCCTGCCATCTCCAACTTTCTCCCACTTGTGCAGCTGCAAATGGCACACTTAGGTGTAGTCAGTCCAATCTGGTGAGAAACTTCTGCACCTCTGTGACAGAGCCAAAGATATGGCCACAATTTTGAGCCGAAATCTTCAGTCGGACAGAGTATAGTATTATACAGCAGGCCCCACTATCTCAGCTGTTTTTCACCTCTGTAAAACATGTGCACCTTTTCTGCACTAATTGGGAAAAATCAGGAAAAAAATGCCATGGGAACCCTCACTCAGGGCCTCAGCAACTGGTCTCCTGCCTAGAGCAGGGCATGTTTCTCCTGTGTTACAGTTTTAATGTACTTGACTGTTCATGCGCTCCTTTCTGTTCCTGCCTGTTCCAGCCTTGCCTTGCCCAGCCTGTCTCATCCAGCGTTGTCTCTTCATCCCTGTCTTGTCCAATGTCTCTTGTGTGCCTTTGTCCATCCTTGGCTCGGAGGTGACCTCTTGCCTTGGATCTGACCACGCTTGCCTGCTTCCTGGACCTGACCACTTTTACTGAACCTGTCCTTCTTGGGGTAAGAGGGAACAGAAGGAAGGTTAGTCTTGGATGGGAGAAAGTGGGCTTTGCTGTATGAGAAGAGCTGAGACTTCACTTTTTGTTCACCATTTCTACCGTAGCTGTGGGGAGCAACAGAGAAAATGTTCCCTTTAGTTTTACTATAGTTCCAATAGTGCTGCTTATTATTCTGTTTGATGAGTCTCTCAATGTATGCTATATTCTTGATGTTCTGTACATTTTGTTTACTAGTGATGGTATCTTATTATTAACAATGTATTTTATTATTTTGTAACACATAGTATAGAACTTTTTATGAGATCTTAACAATTCCAATGGGCATTATTCGGTGTATTTTAATTCTTAAACTTTTAATTTTTAATTTTATTTTTTAACTTTATTTTTAATATTGTTTTTTTCTTATTTTACAACAGTCAACATGTTTTTTTGGGACAAAGTAATAATGGTTTGTCCCCAATTTATTTGTAAACCGACGTCAAGTGCATACAATATGTTCGGTATATAAAAATGTTTAAATAAATAAATAAATAAATAAATAAATAAATAAATAACATAAATACAAAGATTTAAATGTAAAGAATAACTTCTACCAAAAATAAAATTAAAAAAAGGAACCATTTTTTAATTTCCCACAGCATGCATGCCATAAACTAGTGTGAGAACGTTTAGTCGCATACATGTGGGGCAATTTTCAGCAGGAGTTTTTGTGTGTGTAAACAAGGTTACCCATAAAAAAAAGTTTGAAAATTGCCCTTTACAAATGTAACATCACATGGAATAAGTATTACATGGGACATGTTCACTGGTAAGGTTTTAAAAGCAACACAAAAACATTAGAGGACATTTCAATATTTATAATCAGTAAATCTAATCTAATAGTGTTATGACTTCGCTGCCCGCGGGTCTCCCCGCGAGCAGGCTCACTCACACCATGCTGTTCCTGTCCCCGACATGGCATGGACGCTGCCGTCGGGCCTTCATCACACGGCTGGAGCCGCGGTCTGTTACTGTCCTCGCGGCCTGGGGGCCGCCCCGGATCTCCATTGGCTCCACGGTCAGAGCCGCGGCCTTCCAGCATCTCCCTCGGGGCTGGGACCGCCCCCAACGCTGCCTTCCATCTTCGCGGTGCTAGGTCGCAAGCCCTGGTGCTATCCGGCGGCTGGAGCCGCCCCTGGGGCTCCCCACAGCAGCTGGAACTGCTGCCGATGTCAGGGCCTGCTCCTCAGGCCCTGCCAGCATCTGACTCACAGACCTTGTGCAGGCCGCTGGCCATGGTCCTGCACAGCCCCTGTTTCCTCTCCTTAGGCACCGGTGCGCGCCTCTCTTCAAGATTTAAATGGCCAGGCACTGGAAATGTGCTGGCCCCACCTCTGTGACTGCTTCCTGCTTCAGCCCTATAAAGGGCTGCTTCGTCAATCTGTTCTTTGCCTTGCATCATGGTGACTTCCCTCTGGAGGCTCCTGCCTGCCAGAGCCTTGTAAGGTCTTCTGTCCTTGTGGAGCTCCTCGTCTTGTCTGCCTTCTACCACGTCTTCATGTCTTGTTGTTCTGCCTGAGGTCCCGGTCCATGCTGTGATGACTCGCTATGTTCCTCCATGTCCTGATGTGTGTTCCTGCGTCTCGTCTTTTACGCTCCTGAGCCTTCTGGTCCTGTGGGCCAGACTCCTTTGGACGACGTCTTTCCCGGGTTGGAGTGGCCTGCAGGTGGACTGGTGTCCTGCGCTCTCGAGCCGTCATGTCCTGGATCTTTCCTGCACTGTCCCGTTCTCCTCGTGGTCCATGACCAGCCTGCAAGGGCTGTGTAGAGCGTGCAGTGGGACAGGGTGGTCCGCGACTCAGTCCCGCGGGTGACCTGAGTAGGGCACCCTGAGAGACAGTGCCAATGTCCATGACTTGTGTTTTGCCTAATTGGATGTCAAGTTCTTTGTCATGGATGCCATTGCATCAACCATGTGTCTTCGTAATGGATGCCGTTGCATCAACATGTGTCTTCATCATGGATGCCATTGCATCAACCCTCTGTCTTCGTCCAAGGATGCCGTTGCATCAACCCCATGTCTTCATCCAAGGATGCCGTTGCATCAACCCAGTGTCTTTGTCTAGATTCCATCGCATCAATCATTGTCATGTCTTCGTGTCAAGGCCGTCTGCCCTCAACCTCAGGCCAGGCCTGCTGCTCCATGCTGTTCCCAGCAGGTCGAAAAGGGCTCGGAATGGTCGAATGACCATTCAACTTCCAACATCCTCGGAACTGGAATCTGGAACGCAGGGTCCTCAGGAAGCAAGTTCTTAGTTAAGTTTAGGTTGCTATGGGAGAAGAATGCATACAATTAGGGCACTTTAAATTTATTGGTTTATTCACTATTAATCTGGTAGTGACCTACAAGAGAATGATTAAACTCTCAGTAAGGGCTGGTGCAATATCGTGATTTAGATAACCTAATTGATTTTTAATGAGAAAGTATCTCTTTCCTATACATCAAAAGATGAGCTGGGGTGGGTGGGCGGAGGGACAGACAAAATAATTAACTCCCCCTGGCTTACTTATTATCTCAGTCATATACAAACTCTAATTATTAATTTCCTCTGGCTTGCTTTTTATCTCAGACACATATACACACAAAAAATATACCCCACTATTTCACCTCTCCACTAACTTTTTTAAGTCCTAAGATTTCACAAAACAGTAATTTCCCAGCGTGTAGCAGATGGACAGGACCAATGGGTATAGTGTACTCCTGATAGCAGTTGGAGACAGATCAGATTTCAATCTGAAGTCAGCCCTAGTACATATACCCCTGCAGGAAGTGCTACTCTTCAGTATTTTCCGTCTCCATAGCAGTTAGGGACTCTATACATGCTCGCACAGCATTAGAGTAATTTTACCAAAGAAAACCAAATTAAGAAGAAATCTTACCTCTACAGACGAGCACCGCGCTCCTGCAGTGACACCCATTGGGTCCCTCCCCCAGCTGAGAATTCCTGAGGTGATTTCTACGATCCCTCGGAGTTAAGCCTCAGTCCGGCAGCTGTCCCTTGGCAGGAACCTAGCCCCCGACATCGGGTGAGGCTGAGAGGCAGCGGGTGCAACTTCAAGCGTGGCGGTGAAGGTATTTTCCCTCTCCCCCCGCAGCGCAGAGTACACCTGATAGGCACTTGGTTGGTAGGAAGTGATCCACAGGGCGGAGTACTCACAAAAGAGCAAGTTGGTTCCAGGAAGCCCTGGGGAACGGAGCAGATGGAGTTACAGGTATCAGGCCCTCTGAGGAGCAGATAGCCAGGATGAGAGAGAGGCCCCTAAGAAGCGGGTATCTGAGACGCCCACGTCGGAACTGGAATGTGGAACGCAGGGTCCTCAGGAAGCAAGGCGGAAATAGCAAAGATGAGACTCTTTGCCAAATTGTCTTTAGAGACGGCCAGCAGGTTTAAATATCCACAGGTCCTGTCGTCATCTGGAGGGGACCCCCCTGAGGATTCATGAAAGAATACATTAATTTTTGTTTTATTGCATGATTGATTGGATCTGATTGTTTGTTTTCTTTGCTTTTTACATGAAATACTTGCACACTTATAAACTGCAATACATATAAAAGAAATTAATACAGATTAATAAGGAATTTTTAATGCTGGTAAATGCTTGAAATAATTGAGGTAAAATATTTTAAAGTTTCATGCATGATGCATAATGACTGTTGCAAACTACTTAGAAAGCCATTGTAGGGAGCAGTATATGGTATTATTTATCAATAGAATACAACTGGTAGGTCTCAGACCTTAATGCTTACAGTCCACCCATGTTAACCTTGTGCTCACCCAAAAAATCAATTCTTGCTTCACCACTGCGTTAGAAATTCCATATGTGATGAGTAAGAATACAGCAGTAGATGCATACTACCATCTACCTGTCCAAGAAGAAGAAACAGACTGTGAAATGTTAACTGAAATTATAAAGGGATATTAATTTGGCAATACAATAATAATGAGAAATTTCAATTACCCCATTATTGATTGGGTCAATGTCTCATCAGGACATGCTAGAAAGGTTAAGTGTTTAGATGCTATAAATGACTACTTCATAGAGCAGCTGGTCCTAGAATTGATGTAAGAGGCTGCTACTTTAGATATTATTCTCATGACCTGTGCAAGAGGTTACTGTGGTGGAGCCGCTAAACTATAGCAATTATTATGCAATCAAAGTTGACATAACTAGAGGGATGACATTAAGTAAAACCACTGCAGTATCTTTTAACTTTAAAAAAAGGAGAAGAAAAAATGTGGAAATTAACTAAAAGGAGCAGTTGCAAAAGTTGAACATTTTCATGAGGAGTGGATATTGTTTAAAAATACCATCTTGGATGTATTCCAAACATTAAAAAAAGTCAAAGGAAGTCCAAATGACGGTTTAATGGTTAGGTAGAAGAGGCAGGTAAAACCAAAAGGCCATCATTCAAAAAATGACAAGAAAATCCAAAGTATAAAAATAGCCACGAGCATAATCACTGTTAAGTTAGAGTAAAAGAGTAGTGATATAGGCAAAGAGAATATTTGAGAAGACGCTTGACAGAAAGGCAAAATCTAATAATAAAACCGTTTTCAAATTCATTTTAAGAAAAAAACTTGGAAGGGAAACAGATGCACCAATAAATGACTGAAAGGTAAAAGGGGTGCTCAGAGAGGACAAGGAAATAACAGGAATACTGGATGAAATATTAACCTCAGTCTTTTCTAAGCAGGTATTTATTTATTTATTTATTTATTTATTTTTAATTTTTATATACCGACCTTCTTGCATAAAATGCAAATCAGGCCAGTTTACAGTGAACGTTGAACAAGCAGGAAATACAATTCCTTAGTCTAATACATTGAACATCTAGAACTGGAAAAATATAAAATTATACCCATACCTGAAACATTCTTTAATGGTGATAATTCTGAGTAACTAAAACAAATCTCTGTCATAATGGAATGATATAATAGATTAAATTGATAAACTAAAGTGCACCAAATTACCAGGCCTGGAAGGCATCCATCCAGAGTCCTAAAAGAACTCAAACATGAAGCTGTATACCTGTTACTAGTATTCTGTTATCTCCTCCTCCTCCTCCTCCTCATTGTTTATTTAAGACACACTTTTTCAGCTGGAGAGTTGAACGTGTGTTTACAAACAGAGCTATTTTACAGTGTAATGTACTATAGTTTAATAATAGCTGAGTGGTACAAACTCGAAGATTTGTGAACACTTTGTAGAGATTAAGCATAGCAGCTTTATGCAAATACAATATATTACAGAGATCAATTTAAGGAGAAGCTAGGTTAAATCAGGTGCAGCTAACAGATGCTAAGTTAGGCATAGTCCATGGTGTCAGTTTAGGGCAAATACACTATTTTACAGAGCTGTGTACAAAAGGTAGAAGTAAAGCAAAGGGGCATCAGATTCAGATACCGATATATTATTTAAAACAGCCACAGTATGTGGAGAGTGGCCAATGTGACTGTTACAGTCATGGACCCTTAGGCTGGCTGAGACAGTAGATGGTATTCTGTGGAGGCCCACAGTGAGTGTCACAGCCGGGAGGTGGCACAGAAGAGACTCAGAAGAGGCTTCACCACTGGAAGTCCGAGGTCCCTCCAGGAGGAGCCCGTAGGGACCCGGACCTCTTGGACCTAGGTGGGACCCTAAGCGACCAAGGATCCGGGCTGCAGCCGAAGAAATGGATGAAGGACGGTGGGGGCCCAGGTAGCTGAAGAGTCTTCACCCTCGGAAACCCGCAGCACCCCCGGGAGGAGCCCTTGAGAGTCCGAGCCAATGGGACTTAGGAGAATCCTCTGGGCCAGCAAGTACCAGATACCTGAGGTGAGGGAAGAAGCCGAAGTCGGAGTCCAAGGGCAAGGCCGGGTCAGAAGCCAGAAGTCAGGGATCCAAACCGAAGCCAGGGACGAAAGCAGAAGACGGAGTCATGGGATGTAGCATGGTCAGAAGCCAGAAGTCAATACCAAAATCAGGAGCTGAAGCTGAAGACATAATCAGAAGACGAAGCCGAGTCTGATGCCAGAAGTCAGAAGTCAATACCAAAGCCAGGAGCGGAAGCCGAAGACATAGTCAAGAGCAAGCCAGGTCAGGAGCCAGATGACAGGACAATCAGGGACACACTACAACAACTATTAACTCAGGGAAGCTAAGGAACCTCGATGCAAGGCCCCGCCCTGATGGAGCTACAGGGTTTAAATACCCTGAAGCGTCTGACGTCACCCGGGGCGTCCTCTCTTGTCTTCCCTCACTGGCTCCTTTAAGACTTCAGCCCCTGGGTACACGTGCGCCTAGGGGGCAGGCCCAAGTGAGTCGGGCCGGCGGCATCTTCCTCGCACAGGGAGAGCAGTGGCAGGCCGAGAATCAGGTCTATGTGGCCTAGGAGCCATCCATGCGGGCCAGGCCAGCCCGGAGGTAAGAGGAGGGACCGGGGCATGGCCCGGTCCCGTAACAGTACCCCCCTCCAATGTCCCCTTCCCAGGGGTCCGGGCTTGGCAGGATGAGCCAAGTGAAATTGACGGAGGAGGGACTTGTCCAGGATATGAGAAGAAGGCTCCCAGGAATTCTTCTCCAGGCCGTACCCCTCCCAGGAGAGGAGGTACTCCCACCGGCGATGGTGGAACCGAACGTCCAGAATATCCTTTACTGTATAGGTGACGTCGGCATCAGCTTCACGGGGATAGGTTCCAGAGGTGTGGCACGGAATGTGGAGAGCTCCACCGGCTTAAGCAGAGACACGTGGAAGACGTTGTGGATCCTCAGGGTAGACGTAGCTGGAGAAGTTCTGATGCGCCAGTTGCTTTGAGGGAGGACTCATCGAAGACCCGCCTAAAGGCAGTGACGAACTGCACCAGGTTGTCCATGCGGGAGTCCTGGCACTCCCAGAGGTTGGAGGCCCACGCCAGGGGTCTCCCGTCCAGCAGAGAGATAATGAAGCTCGTCTTGACCCGGTCTGTCAGAAACTGAAGTGGAAGGAGGTTGAATCGAATATAGCACTGGTTCAGAAACCCCCGGCAAAGCTTCGTGTCTCCTGAAAACCGCGAAGGTACTGGCATCTGTATGGGTGCTGTAGATTCGGAATTTGTACCAGCAATGGGTACCAAGGGACTGGCAGCCATGGGTCCGCCGACGCGGTCGGCTAATCCCTGCACTGTCGCCATCAGGGTGTCGAGGCAGGTTTGCTGCTGTTGCAGCCTCTGGGCAATACCCGGGATATCTTTCAAGCCTGCAAGATCCGCCGGGTCCATGGCCTTGCAAACTGTTATGGTCGTGGACCCTTGGCCCAGCTGAGACAGTAGATGGTATGCTATGGAGGCCCACAGTGAGTGTCACAGCCGGGAGGCGGCACGGAAGAAACTCAGAAGAGGCTTCACCACTGGAAGTCCAAGGTCCCCCCAGGAGGAGCCCATAGAGACCCGGACCTCTTGGACTTAGGTGGGACCCTATGCGACCAATGATCCGGGCTGCGGCCGAAGAGATGGACGAAGGACGGCGGGGCCCAGGTAGCTGAAGAGTCTTCACCCTCGGAAGCCCACAGCTCCCCTGGGAGGAGCCCGTGAGAGCCCGAGCCACTGGGACTTAGGAGAATCTTCTGGGCCAGCAAGTACCAGATACCTGAGGTGAGGGAAGAAGTCGAAGTCGGAGTCCAAGAGCGAGGCTGGGTCAGAAGCCAGAAGTCAGAGATCCAAGCTGAAGCCAGGGACGATAGCAGAAGACGGAGTCGTGGGATGGAGCAGGGTCAGAAGCCAGAAGTCAATACCAAAATCGGGAGCTGAAGCTGAAGACATAATCAGAAGATGAAGCCGAGTCAGATGCCAGAAGTCAATACTAAAGCCAGGAGCGGAAGCCGAAGACGTAGTCAAAAGCAAGCCAGGTCAGGAGCCAGATGACAGAACGATCAGGACACACTGCAGCAACTAATAACTCAGGGAAGCTGAGGAACCTCGATGCAAGGTCCCGTCCTGATGGAGCTGTAGGGTTTAAATACCCTGCAGTGTCTGATGTCATCTGGGGCATCCCCTCTTGTCTTCCCGTGCTGGCCCCTTTAAGAGTCCAGCCCCTGGATATGCGCGCGCCTAGGGGACGGGGCCAAGTATGTCGGGCCGGCGGCATCTCCCTCGCACAGGGAGAGCCGCGGCAGGCCGCGAATCAGGTCTACGTGGCCTAAGAGACATCCGTGTGGGCCGGGCCGGCCCGAAGGTAAGAGGAGGAACCGGGGCACGTCCCGGTCCCTTAACAGTGACAACAGTTTTTAAAAAGGCTCCAGGTGTAATCTGGGAAACTATAACCTGATGAGCTGAAGGAGTTCAAGAAGGCTTTAAAAACTCATTTCTTTCAGGAAGCTTTTAAAGATTTAGAAATATCTTAAGTTAAGTAAATAAGGCTAAATAGTTTGAATCATATAGTATCACTTTTATCTATTCCTGCTTTTAATTTTTTAAATGTAATTGGCCATTCTCTGTTCAGTCACCATTATTTTTATTGATCACGTAACATGCTGTATTTTTATTCATACTTATTTTATTTCATTTTAAGTTTTATTTTAGTACTAACTATTTTAACCTTTTAATTGTTTAAGGTTACTTATTGTTGTAAACCGCTTTGGTCAGTAAGTTTTTACTGGAAAACGGTATATAAATTTGTTTAAATAAAATTAAGTAAAATAAATAATCAAGGCAGGGCAAAAAGATAAAAAATATTATTAAAAATAAATCACTGTCCACGTAGATAAATGGTGTAATGGAGAAGAGTCAACATATTTTTAGTAAAGGCGTAACATTTGGCCAGCTTTGGGATGGTCCCATGACTAGCAGCACTCACTCCAAATGCTGCCATCATAGCCGCCACACCACCATGCTACCCTTTCCTAGGCATGTGTACACATGGCACGCTAATGCTTGAGCACTCCTTGCAGAAAGTAGGGCACCAGCACCCAGCATTTAAACCCCATCCGCGCTTCATACCTTGCCTCAGCAATAGGTCCTCATGCATTACAGTGTGTGTTGCTTCTCCCTGTATCTTGATTTTCCCCTGTCTTCCTTTGCCTTTCCTTAACTGTGCCCTTGCCCTGCCTCATTGCTTGACATGCCCAACTTGTCTTGTGCTGTCTTGACCCTCAGTGACTAGACTCTGTCTGTTTTGTCTGCCTTGGCCTGATTCTCTGGTTCTGACCTCTTCTTTGGACTCTGTCTTTGTCTGCTCACTGGCTGCTCTAACTTCTGCTCATATCGTGAACTCTCTCTGACCACTCCTTAAGGACACTACCTAAGCCCTGCTTCACTTTGAAACCCAAAAGCTCAACTAGCAGGGAACAGGACTGGAAAAGATAAAACTCCAGCTCCAGTATCAGTAAGGGTGAGTCCTCCAACTGTCAGCGTGGGCCTATTAGGTTCTCCTACTAGGCTGTGTCAACCACCACACAGCCCAAGGGCTCACAACCATGATAGTTTTCTGAGGCCATGTCTTTGATTGACTCATCTCTGGCTCAAGCTATTTCTGGTTTGGCTCTCCAGCTCCAGCAGCAGCAATACCAGCATCCTTCAGGGCCTCATGTCCCAAATAGAGTCCATGCAGGTTTGTGCACCAGCACCTGCAGTGGTGCCACCCCCAGCCATTCAAATCCAGCCACTGGGACACATGCCACATCTCCTGCCATCATCCAGGGACAAGGATGACCCCAAGAGCTGCCAAGTTTGCACTTTAGGCTGCAGGCCACCAGTTTCTTGTCATATTGTACCATGCTTTCATGCTTTCATTACCGGGCAGCCATGCACTAGCCTGGGAGTAACTGCTATGGGAGTGGGACAAGCCCTTGAGGGAAAATCTGGACAATTTTATCCTCCAGTTCTGACAGGTTTTTGATGAGCCTGGTCAGGCCTCATCTACAGCTATGGAGCTGCTCCACATCTGACAGGGTAAGTTGTACGATGGTTGACTACTCCATTCAATTCCATACTCTGGTTTCAAAGCTCCATCGGGGTGAAGGCAGTCTGTACACCATCTTTTGGCAGGGCCTATTGGAGCACATAAAAGATGAACTGGTGGTCAGGATCTACCACCCATATTAGAAGACCTCATTGCCCTATGCATGGACCTCCAATTCCAGCAGCAAACCCGAGAAATGAAGGCATCCCATTGGCATTTCAGACTGGCACCCACGTTCCAGCAGTATCTGGTTATCGCAACAGATGAGCTGGACACTGCCCCTTGGAAAAATCCTTGCAGTTGGGGATGTCCCACCTCTCTAAAGAGGCAGCCATGCTTTGCCTCTATTGCGAGGCAGCCATGCTTTGCCTCTATTGTACAACACAGAGGCACTTTGCTAGGCATTACGCAGAAAAGGCTGGAAACTTCAGAGCTTAGGGTTGGTAGAAGAGGCAACCCTAGGTTAGCCTTCACCCTTTCCTTAATTACTGCTAACAGTTTCCCTCTTTTCTAGAACACCGAGGTATAGACTGAGGCCTTCCTGGATTCTGTAGCAGCTTTGCTCAGCCATCACAACATCCTAAGCCGTTTCCATCTCATCAGTATATGAAGAACTTCTTCCTAGTCATGTAACTGGGTTTACTATTCTAATTATGCTCCAGATGGGACTTCTACACCAGGAGATTATCTCCTTTTACATATTATCCAAGGCACCATCTTGGGTTTACCCTGGCTTGTGCTTCACAAACCATCCATGGATTGGAAAACCCTACAGATCACCCATTGGGGAGCCTCCTGCCAACAGCAATGCCTCTCCTGGATTGTGTCATCAGTAGGCGCCCAGATATATCACATTCACTTTCCAAGTAACTAGGTTCAGCCAAGTTCTTATGGACCACCACCTCTAGTTTGGATCTCCAACTGCTGCTCTAGAGAGACTCACATGTTCTTCTAATTTTCCTGCTGCATTGTTCCCAGATGGTCATCAAGTTCTGCCTCCTAGGATATCCTGCTTAGTACCTGAGGTGACAAAGCACACAAACCCTGCAACACCCTTGCAGACAGTCCATCGTCCACTGGGTCTACATCACCAAACAGAAGCTATTTTAGCCAAAAGATCTTCATTCAAAAATTGGAAGAAGGATCCAACAGAAGAAAATACGATAATGCATAAACGTTGGCAAGTTAAATGTAAGACATTGATAAGACAGGCTAAGAGAGAATTTGAAAAGAAGTTGGCCGTAGAGTCAAAAACTCACAGTAAAAACTTTTAAAAATATATCTGAAGCAGAAAGCCTGTGAGGGAGTCAGTTGGACCATTAGATGATCGAGGGGTTAAAGGGGCACTTAGAGAAGATAAGGCCATCGCAAAAGATTAAATGATTTCTTTGCTTTGGTGTTTACTGAAGAGGATGTTGGGGAGGTACCCATACAGGAGAAGGTTTTCATGGGTAATGATTCAGGTGGACTGAATCAAATCACGGTGAACCTAGAAGATGTGGTAGACCTGATTGACAAACTGGGGTGTATACTAGCCAATCACCTGGATTGGCTGGTATACACACCAGAGTTCTGAAGGAGCTAAAAAATGAAATTTCCCCAGACCTATTAGTAAAAGTTTCTAACCTATCATTAAAATCATCCATTGTATCTGAAGATTGGAGGATAGCTAATGTAACCCCAATATGTAAAAAGGGCTCCAGGGGTGATCAGGAAAACTACAGACTGGTTAGCCTGACTTCAGTGCCAGGAAAAATAGTGGAAAGTGTTCTAAACATCAAAATCATAGAACATATAGAAAGACATGGTTTAATGGAACAAAGTCAGCATGGCTTTACCCAAGGCAAGTCTTGCCTCACAAATCTGCTTCACTTTTTTGAAGGAGTTAATAAACATGTGGATAAAGGTGAACCAGCAGATGTAGTATACTTGGATTTTCAGAAGGCGTTTGACAAAGTTCCTCATCAGAGGCTTCTAGGAAAAGTAAAAAGTCATGGAATAGGTGGCGATGTGTTAGGAATCTATGTTGCGGGCTCCTGAAAGAGGGAAGAGTTAGCAATCTGATGTATTCAGCTATCTGATGGGAGGAGCAATTAGATAGGAGTTAGCAATCTGTTAGGAAAGCTCTATGTTAGAGCTGGGATATAGCAATCTGTAACGAATCTCCATGAGGAGTTAGCAATCTGATGTAGTGGGTGGATCCCTGGGCCGGTGGCAGATGACCACACCCCCAGGAGGATATCCCGGGAAGGACCACCGGCTAGGCTTGAGTATGGAGACAGACACACATTAGTTCTTTTATTAAATAGGATTTTGAAACCACCAGAGGTGGCAGTAGTGAGCTGATATGCCCAGCAGGGCTGTGGTCCCTCAGGTACTGGAACAGCGATCCAGGATGGCTGAGTTGTTGAGAAACTGTAGAAAAGTGAGTAGGCAGAGTAGGCAGAGTTCAAGAACAGAACTAGATGACAAAACTCACATAAGGTCTCAAGAAAGCTCAGGTGCTGGAAAGGTTTAGGCCCTCGAAGAGCGCGTACCGGTTCCTATCTATAATCTGAAAGTAAAGAAAAGAGTGAGGTCCCCGAGGAGTGGGTACCTCTGGTAAGTCCGAGGAGGCAAACTAGCTTAGGAGGTGTAGCCGAAGCAATCCCTCTCCTTGCTAACTCAGTTTGAAAGTGAAACTAGAGACCTTTAAATATTGGAAGCGGATGATGTCATCGCAGGAGGATACTCCTGAGGTTCGCGCCCTTGCTGGTAGTTCAATAGGAGCGCGCACGCGCGCCCTAGGTCTTCAGACAACATGGCGGATCTGCAACATCGAGCTGATCCGGGAACGCCGGAGAGAGACGGCATGGAGACTCTGTGTCAGCCAGCCATCCATCAGACCCGGAGGGAGTCGCCACAGAGGTAAAGAGGTCGGAGTGAGAACGTCGAGCAGCGATGGTCACAACACAATGTCCTTTCATGGATTGCAAACTTTCTAAAAGACAGGAAACAGAGAGTAGGATTAAATGGACAATTTTCTAAGTGGAAGGGAGTGGGCAATGGAATGCCTCAGGGATCTGTATTGGGACCCTTACTTTTCAATATATTTATACTGAAAGGAGCAATAATAAAACCAATAATTAAGAAAAAAATCAGTGATCCCCTCATCCTAAACAACTACAGACCATTATCAAATCTTCCTTTAATAGCTAAACTAATCGAAAAAACAGTACAGAAACAACTAGCTGAACACCTAGATAACAATAACATACTGTACCCCTCTCAACACGGATTTTGAACACTACAGCACTGAGACTCTGCTACTCTCTCTATCAGATACCATCCTAAGAGGCTTTGATAGTGGTAAACACTATATTCTAATAATGCTCGACCTATCGGCAGCCTTTGAAATGGCAAACCATAAAAGATTACTAAACAGACTGGAAGAAATTGGATTACACGATCTAACATTAAAATGGTTCAGTTCATATCTTAAAAACAGGTTTTTCCAAGTTCAGATCAACACTCTATCAGAAAAAAATCAATCTCAACACAGGAGTTCCACAGGGATCAGCGCTATCTGCAACCCTTTTTAAGATATACATGTTCCCATTATGCCACTTACTTGCAGGACTAGGAATTATACACTACATTTATGCCGACTACATTCAACTAATTCTACTCATAGAGGACACCTTAGAGAAAACATTAAACCTAGCCAACATGTACCTAAGCATTATAAAACAACTACTGACACAAATGGAATTTGTAATTAATATTGATAAAACAGAATTTATACACTTAGAACGAAAAAATTCTGAAATCAGTCAAACCTCAATAATACTCAAAGGTAACCAGAAAATTGAACTAGCTGGAAAAGTACGTAACTTGGGAATAATTATAGACCCCAAAATCAATCTGAAACAACACATATCACTCAAAGTAAAGGAAGGGTATGCAAAGCTCATGGTACTCAGAAAACTTAAACCACTACTAACTCAAAATGACTTCTGAACAATACTACAGGCACTAATTTTCTCCAGCACGGACTACTGCAACGCTCTTATGCTAGGACTACCTAATACGACATTAAGACCACTGCAAATATTTCAGAATACAGCAGCCAGAATACTACCAGAAAAACGAAGAAGAGACCATATAACTGAAACCCTAGCAAGTTACATTGGCTACCAATTGAACACAGAATTAAATACAAAACCCTATGTATCATTCACAAACTAATTTATGATGAGAAATCAGATTGGTTAAACACATCATTACGGGTACACACACCACACAGGAACCTCCGATCAGCAAATAAAGCACTCCTAGCCATTCCATCAGTTAAAACAGCAAGACTGACCCAAGTGAGAGAAAGAGCCCTATCACTAGCAGGAACCATAATCTGGAACACAATGCCTCCAGAGATCAAACTACAAAGTGATCTCAAGGCATTCAAGAAAAATGTAAAATCATGGCTTTTTAGACAAGCATTTTACAAAGAGACGGGCGAAAAGAGCAAAACTAGTCAGGAAAAGACAGAAAGGTACCGACACACAGTACTTAGGACTTTACAGTAGATTAGTCTATGAACTCTACACCACAATAAGCATAAATATAATTCTATGTGTAATAAAACTACCCGAGTAAGTACCTTGGTACATCTGGTCATGATCTACTTCGCTAAATGACTATGTATTAGGGATGTGAATCGTTTTTCAACGATTAAAATTATCGTCCGATAATGTTAATATCGTCTTAAATCGTTATAGAACACGATACAATAGAAATTCTAACGATTAATCGTTAAAAATCGTTAAATCGTGTTAGTGCGCACTAACGGGAGTTAGTGCGCACTAACTCCCCGTTAGTGCGCACTAACTCGATTTAGTGCGCACTAACTGAAAATGATACAAATAAACACTTTCCAGGTCACTGAAGGTCAGTTAGGAATGAATATGTGTTCCTATTGGCTGGCTGCCCTCTTATCTATTGATGTTACCAAGGTTACCACTGAGGTGATGGTTGGGGGGATGGGAAATGGAACTGGAAACTAACGAACACCAACAGAAAATGAAACAAAGTGTTCACACTTCCCAGGTCAGTAAAGGTCACTTAGGAATGAATATGTATGTATGTATTCCTATTGGCTGGCTGTGCTCTTATCTATTGATGTTACCAAGGCTAACACTGAGGTAATGGTTGGGGGGATGTGAAATGGAAACAGTTGGAAGCTTGACAAAAAAAGTAATGTAATGATCAGCACTCACGTGACTAGAACTTGTTTGTTTATTATTTTTGTTAGCAGGCACCTGAAATGCTAGTGCATGTTGAATTTGCCAATCACTGTGCATTTTAGAAAGGTGGTCCTGGCTGGAACTGTACACAGTTCAAATATATGTAATTGATTGTTGGTAAGTGTATTTTTTAAGTAGCCACACTGGCACAAGTATGTTTACTTTTCCTCCTACTTAACTCACTAGCTCAGCTTTGTAAGAAGGGCTTCTCTGCTTGTGTGTTGTTTTTGTTTGGTGTGAGGAGAGCAGAAACATCAGATCTTTATTCAATCTACTACAGTCATCTCTTACAGTGCCCTATCCCTATTAATACCAGGAGTGTTGTGATCTTCCTGCACACAGTGCCCTAACCCTGATACCAGTCTGAGACAGCTCCCTCCCTGCATTACTAGTGAGAGGCTGGCTTCACAGACAGGGGGGAGCTGCCTGACCCTCACTCCTGACTTCCCCCATGTCCCAGCTAGTGAATGGTGTGTGGGTGAGGGGGGGGGGAGGATGGTGAAGTCTGAGACAGCTCCCTCCCTGCATTACTAGTGAGAGGCGGGCTTCACAGACAGGGGGGAGCTGCCTGACCCTCACTCCTGACTTCCCCCATGTCCCAGCTAGTGAATGGTGTGTGGGTGAGGGGGGGGGGGGGAGGAGGATGGTGAAGTCTGAGACAGCTCCCTCCCTGCATTACTAGTGAGAGGCTGGCTTCACAGACAGGGGAGAGCTGCCTGACCCTCACTCCTGACTTCCCCCATGTCCCAGCTAGTGAATGGTGTGTGGGTGAGGGGGGGGGGAGGATGGTGAAGTCTGAGACAGCTCCCTCCCTGCATTACTAGTGAGAGGCTGGCTTCACAGACAGGGGGGAGCTGCCTGACCCTCACTCCTGACTTCCCCCATGTCCCAGCTAGTGAATGGTGTGTGGGTGAGGGGGGGGGGGGGGAGGAGGATGGTGAAGTCTGAGACAGCTCCCTCCCTGCATTACTAGTGAGAGGCTGGCTTCACAGACAGGGGGGAGCTGCCTGACCCTCACTCCTGACTTCCCCCATGTCCCAGCTAGTGAATGGTGTGTGGGTGAGGGGGGGGGGGGAGGATGGTGAAGTCTGAGACAGCTCCCTCCCTGCATTACTAGTGAGAGGCTGGCTTCACAGACAGGGGGGAGCTGTCTGACCCTCACTCAAGCAGAGAAGCCCTTCTTACAAAGCTGAGCTAGTGAGTTAAGTAGGAGGAAAAGTAAACATACTTGTGCCAGTGTGGCTACTTAAAAAATACACTTACCAACAATCAATTACATATATTTGAACTGTGTACAGTTCCAGCCAGGACCACCTTTCTAAAATGCACAGTGATTGGCAAATTCAACATGCACGTGTCTGCTAACAAAAATAATAAACAAAGAAGTTCTAGTTACGTGAGTGCTGATCATCACATGTCAAGCTTCCAACTGTTTCCATTTCACATCCCCCCAACCATTACCTCAGTGGTAACCTTGGTAACATCAATAGATAAGAGCACAGCCAGCCAATAGAAATACATATTCATTCCTAAGTGACCTTTACTGACCTGGGAAGTGTGAACACTTTGTTTCATTTTCTGTTGGTGTTCATGAGTTTCCAGTTCCATTTCCCATCCCCCCAACCATCACCTCAGTGGTAACCTTGGTAACATCAATAGATAAGAGGGCTGCCAGCCAATAGGAACACATATTCATTCCTAACTGACCTTCAGTGACCTGGAAAGTGTCTATTTGTATCATTTTGAGTTAGTGCGCACTAACTCGAGTTAGTGCGCACTAACGGGGAGTTAGTGCGCACTAATCGGAAAAAACGATTTTTAACGATTTTTCAACGAAATAATCGTGCCAAACACGATTTTCTTCTCCTGCCACACGATTTCTATCGTTAAGACGATATGGAAAACGATTCACATCTCTACTATGTATATTGATATATTGTCACCGAACCTTTAATGGCACCTGTTAGAATGTACTATAGTACACTTTTATCGACATTAAATATGTGCCTACATGTAAACCGTTGCGATGGTATTTAACTTAGCAACGGTATAGAAAGGTTTTTAAATAAATAAATAATTAAATAAATAAATAAATAAATACATGATCTGGAAAGAAATACGATGAGTGAGATAATCAAATTTGCAGATGATACAAAATTGTTCAGAGTAGTTAAATCACAAGCAGATTGTGATAAATTGCAGGAAGACCTTGTGAGACTGGAAAATTGGACAACAAAATGGCAGATGAAATTTAATGTGGATAAGTGCAAGGTGATGCATATAGGGAAAAATAACCCATGCTATAGTTACATAATGTTAGGTTCCATATTAGGTGCTACAACCCAAGAAAGAGATCTAGGCATCATAGTGGATAACACATTGAAATCGTCGGTTCAGTGTACTGCGGCAGTCAAAAAAGCAAACAGAATGTTGGGAATTATTAGAAAGGTAATGGTGAATAAAAAGGAAAATGTCATAATGCCTCTGTATCGCTCCATGGTGAGACCACACCTTGAATACTATGTACAATTCTGGTCGCCGCATCTCAAAAAAGATATAATTGCGATGGAGAAGGTACAGAGAAGGGCTACCAAAATGATAAGGGGAATGGAACAGCTCCCCTATGAGGAAAGACTAAAGAGGTTAGGACTTTTCAGCTTGGAGAAGAGACGACTGAGGGGGGACATGATAGAGGTGTTTAAAATCATGAGAGGTCTAGAACAGGTAGATGTGAATCGGTTATTTACTCTTTCGGATAGTAGAAAGACTAGGGGGCACTCCATGAAGTTAGCATGGGGCACATTTAAAACTAATCAGAGAAAGTTCTTTTTTACTCAACGCACAATTAAACTCTGGAATTTGTTGCCAGAGGATGTGGTTAGTGCAGTTAGTATAGCTGTGTTTAAAAAAGGATTGGATAAGTTCTTGGAGGAGAAGTCCATTACCTGCTATTAAGTTCACTTAGAGAATAGCCTCTACCATTAGCAATGGTAACATGGAATAGACTTAGTTTTTGGGTACTTGCCAGGTTCTTATGGCCTGGATTGGCCACTGTTGGAAACAGGATGCTGGGCTTGATGGACCCTTGGTCTGACCCAGTATGGCATTTTTTTATGTTCTTATGTTCTTATGCCACAAGTCCTTGAAGTCCTGACCAATGGCGTTTACTGGCAATGGAGTGTGGTGCCTGTGGATATCTGCTGAATAGTATCTGGAAAGGTGACTATTCTGATGAACTTCCCACATTGTTGTGGAAGAATTATGTGCAGGGGAGAAGAGAGACTCAGTCATCCTGAAGTTCATTAATGTATGCTCTCAGGAATTCTATAAGAACCTGGTTGATTGTCTCTGTATGGTTGTTGCTTTGCATATGGTATGCAGAGGTAAAATCCAAGAAGATCCTGAAATTTTTGCAAAAGCTTTTCTAAAAGTGGGCTGTGAACTTCACTCCTTGATCAGAGAAAATATAAGTGGATAGCCATGCAGGAAGAAGATATGTTATACAAAGAAAAGGGCAAATTCTGGTACAGATGGAAGACCAGAGAGAGGTGTGAAGTGAGCTATTTTGTAAAACCAGACTACCACTATCCAGATGGTCATGTAGCTATTAGAGAGGGGAAGGACAGTGATTAAATCTGTGGCCAGGTGGGTCCAGGATTCCTCTGGAGCTGGTAATGGCTGTAACAACCCTCAAGAATTAGCATGGGAACTCTTATGAATGGCATAATTGGGGTAGGACTCTATACAGCGCTGTACATCCTGCTTCACTTGAGGCCACAGTAATAGTGAAATTGTAATTCCAGGGTGCCCAACCAGATTGGAGTCATGGGCCCATTTAAGTACTTTTCTTGCAGTCGTTTTCTTACTGTCTTCCCCGGTGGAACAGGTTCTATCATTGTAACCAGAATCCTTGCTGGATTGATGATGTAGTGAGTGGGTTCTGATGTGCCTTCAGTCTCAAAGGATTATGAAAGGGCATCAGCCTGTTGATTCTTCTCTGCCAGATAGTACTGGAGTTCAAAGTTGAAGTGATTGAATAATAATGGCAATCTGGCATGTCAGGGGTTAAAATACTGGTCCTATGGTAGATATTCAAAGTTTTTGTGATCTATAGAGATCATGATTCAATGTTTAGCCCCCTCCAAAACATGGCACCACTCTTCCAGTGCTAATTCATGGCCAGGCATTCTGTGTCTCCAATAGTATAATTCTTTTCCACAGTAGTCAATTTCTTGGAAAAGCATGGCCTTGATCATTCTGCTGGGTGAGGACAGTCTTTATCCCAATGGCAGAGGCCTCTACCTCCATGATGAAAGTTTTGACAAATCCCGCTGGTGAAGATAGGGGTTCTGCAGAAATTTCTGTTTGAGGCGGCCCAAGACCTGAATGGCTTCTTCAGTCCAGGTTCTGGTGTCAGCACCCTTCTTGGTAATCACACATAAAGGTGTAGTACCCATGCATGAACTGACGTTAATAATTAGGAAAGCCAAGGAAGCATTACAAGACCTTGTGCCTGATGGGCTGGGCCAGTCTTGAATGGCTTTTAACATATCAAGGTCCATATGCAAACCATGCCAATAGACAATGTAGATCAGGAATGGCAGTTCCTGCTGCTCTAAATTACATTTTTTGAGTTTAGCATATAAATGGTGTTCACAGAGTCTGTGCAACACTTGACTTAGATGCTCACAGTGCTGTGCTAGGGAGCATGAGAAGATGAGGATGTTGTCCAGGTAAACAACAACATGAGAGTACAAGAGGTCCCAGTAGATCTCATTGACAATTTTTTGGAAGACAGCAGTAGCAATGCTAAGGCCAAATGTCATGACCATATATTCATAGTAGCCCTCCCACTATGAATATCTGGTGTTAAATGCCATCTTCCACTTATCCTCCTCCTGTATGCATATATAATTTAGGCCCCTCTGAGATCTAGATTCATGAAGATTTGTGCTCCATGCAGATGGTCAAATAATCCTGTGATAAGAGGTAATGAATACCTGTTCTTCCGGGTTATGGTGTTGAGGCCTCTATAATCTATGCATGGCCAGAGGGAGCCATCTTTTTTGCCCACAAAGGAAAAGCCTGCCCCTTCAGGAGACAAGGAAGGGAGGATGAAGCCCCGCTCCAAGTTTTTCTGAATATACATTGACATAGTGTCAGTTTCAGGGGCAAAGAGCAGATAGACCTTGCCCCTAGGGGGTGTTATGGTTTTGATGAAAGTTGTGAATCCCGGGCTGAGATGAGAGATGTCTCTGCCCACAGGGAGGAGCCCCATGGGCCTCACCATCAGTGGGCATGGTCTCAACGATGTAGGACACAGCTGTGAGGGAGACTTTATTAGGGAGAAAAGATAATAGAGATGTGAATCGGTTCCGGAATCGGTTCTGGTTTCAGCATCATAGACCCGTGGGAAATCTTCATTTCCTGCGGTCCAGACTGGTTTTTTTTCGGCTGGACCCTTTAAATCTAATTATTTAGAATTATTTAGAATCCCCCACCCTCCTGACCTCACAAAAACTTTCCTAAAGTACCTAGTGGTCTAGTGGGGGTCCCTGGAGCAATCTCCCGCTCTCGGGCCATTGGCTGCCAGTAAACAAAATGGTGCCGATGCCCGTTGCCCTTACCATGTGACATGGCACGGGCCATCCATTGCTCCTACCATGTGACAGGGGCCAGCCAATAGCACCAATAGCCCCCGTCACATGGTAAGGGCAAAGGGCCATTGGTGCCATTTTGATTAGTGGCAGCTGACAGCCCAAGAGCGGGAGATCACTGCCAGGACCCCCGCTGGACCACCAGGTACTTTAGGAAAGTTTTTGGGGGGTCGGGAGAGTGGGGATTCAAAATAATTAGATTTAAAGGGTTGGGGTGGGTTTGGCGTTTTTTTTTTTTCTGTGTGCCCTTTCTTCCCAGCACCCCCCCTCCCCCCTCAAAATGATAAGAAAACCACATGACAATTTCGTGGGGTTTTCCTATCGCTTAAGGGGACCCCCTGATTCTTGCCGGATTAGAAAATATTGCACGATATTTTCATCCGTCAGAAAAACGATTCACATCCCTAAATGATAATGCATAACCTGAGGAGCAGGTAATGCAACAAATAGTTCTTGAGCAGATAAAGTAGTCAAGATGGTATTGTAGATAAGAAGATCTGGTAGTGGACCGCAGTGTGGGGTACACCATGAGATTTATGCAAGCTGATGGAGATACCTCTGAGTGCATATCTGGTAGTGGCCCACAGCGTGGAGTATGCCAAGGAAACTGTACTGTAGGTGCCAAGGAAGCAATGGTCTGTGAGGCAGGAACCAAACCGTAGATCTTGTGTAGATGGAGCAATACCCTGAGGTACAAGATGAGTAGCTGAAGAATGGTAATGGCCCAAGGCACGGGGTACGCCGTGGAGACTTCAGCAATGTAGAAAGAGATGAAGAAGGTACTCACACAAGGAAGTTCCAGCAGAGATACCTGAGGAGTGGGTCATTAAAGTCCAAGGCAGAAAGGCCCTCCAAGGAGCGGATAGCCAAGACGCTGAAGAGCCCCCATGGAGCGGGTACTCAGAGCGTCCGAATGCCATGAGGAAAATCTGGAACAGAAGATCCAAGTTAGAGCAGATTTAACAAAGAGAGAACTCCTTGCTAACTCGTCTTAGCAATGGGCCAGTCGGTTTAAGTACACTAGCAGGCTGACATCATCGGGAGGGGATGCCCCCGAGGTTCCCGCCATGACGTATACATAAGGAGGCCCTGCGAGCATGCGTGCACCCAGGTGATGCCAAAAGTAAGATGGCGGTCAGCAGTGCCCACGCCACCCCAGGGACACTGGGGAGGTCAGCATTTGTTGGCAGAGGCTGCCATTCTCCCAATGATTGATGGTGCAGGAAAAAAGGAGGTGAGCATGAGAGGTCACAGCCATCTGCGACCGATAGGTGCAACAGGGGGCAGCTAACCCAACAGGAGATCAATGGAATAGTCATAAGATTGGTGAGGTGGAAGGGTCTTCCCTTGTTGTTTACTGAACACATCAGCAAACTCCACATATGAAGCAGTATGGCCTGCAATGTAAGAGATTTGGGACTGGGCTAGGGTTCAGCAGGATGGAGATGACTGGTGGAAATTCCATGGGGATACTTGGAGGTGGAGTTACATCAGACTTGATAGCGATATTGTATCAGGACAGTTGGTATTGATGTTATGGCATGGGATAAAAGTGGGTATGGTGTCACGGATTCATCAGGTAATGGTGTGACTAAGATGAACGGTACTACTGTGGGAGCACCAGATGGCACCAGTATGTTGAGTGAACAGCAGCAGGCCTTTAGTGGCATCCGAGTCATCCGAAACTCTCAGCGACCATCTTACGAAAGAACTCTCAAACCTGGACTTATCCAACTCTGAATCGGCAGTTCTTTCATGGCACAACATCACGGAAGCAGTAGCTAACAAGATATGCCCTGCAGTCTCCAAAACAATAAACCTTGAAAAGAAAGGAAAACAACCATGGTTCTCCACGGAGCTAATACGGATGAAACAAATCCTTCGCCACAAAGAAAATAGATGGCGCAAAGCCCCCAACTCTGTCACACTCTCATCCTACAAAGGAACCCTACAACATTATAGGACCTCAATCCTAAAGTCAAAAAGAGAATACTATGCAAGTAAAATCCACAACCTCCAATATGACGCCAAGTCACTTTTCTCTTATGTGTCACAAATCACAAAGTCATCCCCACCAACGATACCTGATGATATAGCACAATCCAAGGCCAATGAACTTGCTTCTTTCTTTCAACAGAAGATCACAAATACCCTGGCTCTCCTACCAACCAACACCACCACATACTCTACATTCTCCACCACTCACTCCCATACTGGAATCAAGCTCGACAACTTCGATCTGACATCTCCCGGGGAGATTGAATCTCTCCTTAAGAAACAGAAACCATCTAGCCATCCAGCAGACAATATACCATCCAAACTCCTGCTACTGATTCCAAACATGATTGCAGGACCTCTAGCTAATATTATAAACTGCTCATTAGCTCAAGGGAGATACCCAGATAGCTTAAAATCCGCTTCCCTTAAACCCCTCCTCAAGAAGCATAACTTAGACCCCAAAGAACCTGCTAACTTCCTCCCCATCTCAAATCTACCGTTCTTAGCCAAACTTACAGAGAAACTGGTTAACACTCAGCTATCAGAATATCTAGAGGATCACAACATCCTATTCCCCTCCCAATACGGATTCCGCAAATCTCGCAATACAGAAACACTCCTCATTTCCTTAACAGACCATATCATTCTGGGATTAGACAAGGGCCATTCCTTCCTCCTAGTTCTATTGGACATCTCGGCAGCCTTCGACACCGTCAACCACACCATCCTTCTGACTCTCCTAGCAGAAATAGGTATATCAGGTTCAGCCCTCAGTTGGTTCACGTCTTTCCTTAGTAACAGAAGTTACAAAGTTAAAATAAATAATAAAGAATCTCCTTCAACAAGGTCCTCACTCGGAGTACCCCAAGGATCATCGTTATCACCCACTCTCTTTAATATATACCTCCTCCCACTCTGTCAGCTTCTAGCAGACCTTAACCTTATTCATTTTCTGTATGCAGATGACATGCAGATTTTGATTCCGATAACAGAATCCATCGCAAAATCACTCTCACTCTGGAACAACTGCCTAAATCGGATCACCAGCCTTCTTAACAGCCTCAACTTGGTCCTTAACGCATCCAAGACCGAACTCCTCCTCATCTCCTCTAACCAAGACAACCCACTCCCACAGACCATCCTTAACACCCAGCTCATGCATACCCACGTACGAGATCTCGGGGTGTTACTAGACAACCGCTTAAACCTCAAGAAAATGATCAACACCACAACCAAAGATTGTTTCTACAGGCTTCAAGTCCTAAAAAGACTCAAACCCCTACTTTTTTTCCACGACTTCAGAACAGTCCTGCAAGCCTTGATATTTGCTAAAATCGACTACTGCAGTGCACTCCTCTTGGGACTCCCCAGCTCTACCACCAAGCCGCTACAGTTGATACAGAACGCTGCCGCAAGAATCTTGACTAACACCAACCGGGGAGAACACATATCTCCCATCCTACGTAACCTACACTGGCTCCCAGTGAAGTACAGAATCCTCCACAAATCACTCACTTTAATCCACAAAGTCATCTACAATCACTTGCATCTGGACCTCGAATTCCCCCTCAATCTCCACCTCACCAACAGACCGACTAGAGAAATATATAAAGGAACCCTACAGACCCCACCTACAAAAGCTACACGCCTCATCTCAACTAAAGACCGATCCTTTTCAACAGCAGGCCCAACTATCTGGAACGACATCCCAGCTGACCTCAGAATGGAGCCCTGCCTACCAACATTCAAGAAAAAACTTAAGACCTGGCTTTTCCGCCAAGCCTTCTCAGATACCCATGACACACAATAGTCGATAGAACTTCCTTTAGGAGCAATGGATTTCCATTTTACCCCTAAGACCAGAATAAGAGCCTCCTGACTGCTCTGTTTATACTAATAATTTCTCCGCTATCTCTAGCCTTTCCTTCCTTCCAGCAGTCTATGCCTCCAAGTTTAATTTCCCTGTTAAATGTAACTTTGCTTTTTCATGTTCAACCTTTTGTTTTTGGTTACTGTTCTTGGTTCAGTTCCCCTATTCGATGTGAACCAACCTGATATGGTCTCTACCATGAAGGTCGGTATAGAAAAGTGTTAAATAAATAAAAATAAAGATGGATTCCGTTTCTTGGTTCAGTTCCCCTATTCGATGTGAACCGACCTGATATGGTCTCTACCATGAAGGTCGGTATAGAAAAGTGTTAAATAAATAAAAATAAAGATGGATTCCGTTTCTAAGAAAATGAAGAAGAGGAAAAGTAGGTATCATGTTGGTCTGAGATGATCATCTGGGTCATCATGGCCCACTTTTATTTCCAGTATGTCATCTTTCTTTTCTTGTCCCAGTCCTATACCGGTGCCTCTTACAGATTAGGGCACCAGTAGAGAAGTGTCCACTCTGATGACACTTATGAAGCTGTGTTTTATTTCCATTTCCTAATCTCCTCCCTATAAGAAGGAGTATCTTGTTCTCACAGGGAAATTGAAATATATTAATATTTTCTGTTTGTGTAGGGGAGGAGGAGTAGAAGGAAGGAAGAAAAGAACGAGATGAAAGAGGGCTTCAAGAGCAGAGAGTGTAAGGTAAAAGGACAATCCTAAAATTGATCATATATTTTCTCTGTAGACTGGTGTAGTGGACCATTAAGAACTATCACAGTTTGGTCCATTGCTCGCTTATGTGGACACAATTTTGGTAACTCACAAGGATTACAAGAATTGGGTTTGGCTAAACTAGAAAGAGCAATTCCAGGACAAGATGAAGGAAAATGCATTCATGTCTTGGGATACACAGGAAATAAGCTTATGGCTTACCCAGATGACTAATAAGGTGGCTGGGGGTGGGCAGACATCAGGAGTAGCTTTTGTGGCTCTAGTGGTCTTTTCTTGGGTCTGGAGCTTCCAATCCTTCAGGGAAGGTCACTTCAGTGGTGTCCGATATTTGTTGGAGATTTAATCAGTCTGTGTGTTGCTTTCAGGACTGCAATTTCAAGCACTTGTGTTCCATTTGTGTGGCCAATCATCCGGCTACAAAGTTCACTCATCAAGCAAGTGTTCAGCCCTCTGGTGCAAAATAACAAAGTGTTAGGTAGAGTGCCTATTAGGGATGTGCAGACCAAAAGTTTAAGTTCATAAGTCCATAAGTTGAAAGGGGGTCCCATTTGCGGTCAAAATGGACATATGGAGAATTCCATAAGTTGAGTCTATGTCCATATGTGCAAATAAAAATTTAAACCCCTCACCCGCCTTAATCCCGCCCCCCCAAGACTTACCAAAACTCCCTGGTGGTCCAGAGGGGTCAGGACGCCATTCCTGAACTCCTTTGCAAGGAGCACGTGACGTCGGCGTCACGTCGGAGTGACGCGGCGTCACGTGATTCCCCTCGGGTTCGCTCCCGGACCCCTCGTTGGGCCCAAAAGGAACTTTTGGCTAGCTTGGGGGGGCCTCCTGACCTCTGAGTACCTGAGGGTCTTTCTAAGACCCTCAGGTACTCAGAGATTTTCTTAAATTATTAGTCCTGTGGTAATCAAGAACCTTACTTTAACTCAAACATACACACAGCTTCTGGTTTTTTTTGCAAAAGTTCAAATGAAAAATCAGCCTGTAGACTTTTAGTCATAAAAATCACTGTCCCCCTTCTGCATGTTTGAATCACTGAGTCTCCATTTTGTTTTTTGAAAAAGGATCCATATAATCTTGTACTTATTCAGAGCCCCCAGATAACGTTGGTCTCGTGTTGATGTTCACCCTTGCTGGGTAGAACAACCCAACCTTGCTTTCATGTTTCTTACTCATTCTTGTGTTTTCATAAACATTCCTTTTCCGTGCCGTGATTTTATTAGATCCACAACAATAAACCTTTT
Organism: Rhinatrema bivittatum; assembly: GCF_901001135.1. Lineage (NCBI taxonomy): Eukaryota > Metazoa > Chordata > Amphibia > Gymnophiona > Rhinatrematidae > Rhinatrema > Rhinatrema bivittatum. The sequence goes on along the minus strand of NC_042616.1, from coordinate 365,938,725 downwards.
TGTTTACTTCCCACAGCACAAATGCCCATATCCGGACTTCCTTCAGGATTTCCAGTAATTGAGGTATTTAGAGATATGAATCACCATTGGGTTTGGGGCATTTTTTGATGCTGGAATTATAGAAAGGCACAATATATGTTCTTTCAGTCTCAAAGTCCTGCATACACTGAATATATTTGTTTATCTATTTGTATTTGATTTTCTATCTTTCCTCATCCAGTAGCTTTTGGCAAAAATGTCTCCAGAAATCTCAGTGGATCATCACCTTCCATTCCTTTTGGAATGCCCAGAATTCTCAGATTATTTATTATTTGGATCTTTGAAGTCCCTTTTCAGTTCAACAATGATTTTAACTTGTCCTTCAGAAGTGTTACAGTGTCTTCCAGTAAGGAAGTTCTTTCCTCCAATTGATGTATTCATTTTAAACATTTCTAATAGTGTAGTCCAAAGGTAGAAAAAGACTGAACATCCAGCATATGAAAAAAAATTCTACCCCGGGATATGTGTTTTGCTTTTCAAGTGGAAAACACTTTAATACATGCTTTCATTCACATTCCAATGCAATATAATGGGCATATTTAGGGCTCGATGCATCACATATAGCTTTCACAGTAGCCCATTGGTCGCCCATGCCCGTTTCAACATAATCATTGGTCCTAGGAACAAATTCAAAATTTTTTTTGGCCAGCTTGTGGGGGGCCTCCTGACCCCCCCAAGCTGGCCAAAAGTGCCTTTTGGGCCCAATGAGGGTTCCGGGAGCGAACCCGAGGGGAATCACGTGAAGTCGGCGTGACTCGGAGTGACGCGGCGTCACGTGATTCCCCTCGGGTTCGCTCCCGGACCCCTCGTTGGGCTCAAAAGGAACTTTTGGCCAGCTTGGGGGGGCCTCCTGACCCCCCCCAAGGCCAGCTTGGGGGGGCCTCCTGACCCCCCCCAAGGCACTTTTGGCCAGCTTGGGGGGGTCAGGAGGCCCCCCCAAGCTGGCCAAAAGTGCCGTTTGGGTCCAACGAGGGGTCCGGGAGCGGAACCGCGATGGACCACGTGACGTCGGCGTCACGTGATTCCCCACGCGTCCGCTCCCGGACCCTCACGGAACTTTTGGCCAGCTTGGGGAGTTTTGGTAAGTCTTGGGGGGGGGGGATTAAGGAGGGTGAGGGGTTTAAAATTTTATTTAGATCAACAATCGCGATTTCCAACGTATTCAACATAGCTATGTTGAATACGTTGGAAATCCAATCGTTTACGCCTCATCATTTTTTTAAGTAAAAAAAAAAAAAAAGTTGCGTTTTCCATTTAAGTTCAAAACGAATGCACACCCCTAGTGCCTATGCCACTCTTGTTAGATGCCATGCTTCCTTGGTTGATGCATTATTTGAGAAGGGAGGTAGCTGAGATTTTGATGGATGTTTTTCATTATGGTTTCAGATTTCCTTATATGACCCCATTGGAGAAGCAAGTTGGAAACTCTGTTTCTGTGTATAGGATGGGAGATGTAGTGGAGAAAAAATTGGGAGGATGGCAGGCCTATTTGATAACCCTTCATTTCAGAAAATGATCATATCTCTGTTGGCTGTGGTGCTGAAACAGGACCCTGGCTAATTTTGGTTTATTCATAATTTTCCTTTCCCTGAAGGCAGAATGGTTAATGATTTTGTTCTTCAGGAGTGTTCTACAGTGTATTATGCATCCAGTGACTCAGCTATGTACTTGATTTGTCAATGTGGCAGGGACGCTATAATGATGAAGTTGAGTCAGCCTTTTGGCTATTGCCTGTATACCCAGATAACTTTCTGTTGTTTAGGTTTCAGTTTTGTTGGAGGTGTGGTTTTGATAAAAGTTGCATTTGTTGCGAGTGCGGCCTACGGCTGGTGTGAGTGTGGAGGCGCAATCGCTAGCTTATTGGAGCGCGTGAGCCACTGGACCATGGCATGACTCAGGGATGAGCCCCGAGGCACACTGTGGGAGGTGAGAGCATGCAAGCATGGGAGGAGCAGGAACAAAGCAGGACTGGAACTAAGGCAAGGAACTTTGGAGCAGGAATGAATCAGGACTGAACTAAGGTAGGGTCAGCCTTCCGCTGGACTTACATGTACCAATGTGACCCAGCAACACAATGCTGGTCACAAGAGTAGCCCTTCGGCCACTCGGTAGCCCTTCCGGACCCACCACTTGGGAACAATGAGTGCATGAGGCCAGACAGAGGATGAGGGCAGGAACAAGACATGACAGGAAATCAGCAACTTGGAAGACTCAGATGAAGACTCATGGAACTTGGAAGACTCAGACAAGGATTCTGTTGAAGATTCAGTAGAAGCCTGCACTAAGGTGCACCCTACACAGCTGCCTGTGGCTGGTTGCGGACCATGCTGGAGCAGAGCAGGTTCTGACAGAGTCTTGGGTATGGACGGGATCAGGCACAAAGAACTCTGAAGACCGGGACAGGATTCAAGACTCAGGATTCAAGACTCAGGATTCTCATAAGCAAGGCATTAAAAACAGGAGTCTTCCGGAGGCTTGTGCTGCAGACAAGAAGGCCATGTGCCACGAGACACCCTACACAGCCCCCATGGGCTGGTCATGGACCACGATGGTGGCCCGCTAAGAAAGGTAGACGCAAGGAATCTGGGAACAGAGGCGAAGACAAAGACATCAGGACCAGGACATCAGGAACACAGAACATCAGGACATCTAGAAATTCAGGACATGGAACAGGCGATGAAGGAGCACCAACGAAGGACAAAACCAGAAAAATCAGGATGAGGAGACCAGGAACACCAAGAACATGGAACGAAGCACCATCTAGACAAGTGAAGTCCACGGAGGACCTTGACCCAAAGAGGAACACAGACACTTGTGAATTCTGGATCTGAAGGCCCCAAGGAACTGGAAGTGAGCCCTTTTATAGGGCTGAAGCAGGAAACAATCTGAGGCTGGCTTCCAGTGGGGCTGCAGGCTTTTCTCACCACTGGCCCTATAAATGTTGAGAGGAGGTGTGGCCATGTGCCTAGATGGCCTGAGAGCAGCTCAAAGGACAGCAGCAGCACTGGGTTGCGAAGATGAACTGGAAGACCGTAGCTTCCCCGCTGCAGAGGAGGAGCCCATGGCAATGGCTTCTCCTGCCGCAGATGAAAACAGTGGTGTGTAGGATGTCGCAGTGGTGGCGGCCAGGCCACGAAAACAAAATCCCACAGTGACTCCATGCCATATGATGGACAGTCGGTGGCAGCAGCCCCAGGCCGCAAAGGAGAAGGATTCCTGGTGACAGCGTCTTCCCTGCCACGAGGGTGGTGACAAGAGCAGCTCCCTGCCGTAAAGAAGACTGCGATGGTGGCCAGGCCATGGGGAGCGGCACAGCAATGACCACAGCGTCAGAGTCAGGGTAAGTGAACAGCCTGTCTGCGAGATGGAGTCCGCGGATAGGAGTGTAACAGCACCCCCTCCTCAAAGCCCCCCTCTTCAGCCTCTTCTCAATTGCTGAAGACAGGAAGGCATAAATTTATACCAGCTGGAGAGTTTGGGGGTCCAAAAAAAGATCTTAAAAAATGCTTGGAAGGAACTGAAGCGATCAAGCGTAATAACATACTGAAGACAATGTAGATACACGATGAAACTCAAAAGAAGACCTGGCCCAGGTTGAATTGAAGGCACTGAGGTAGTAATAGCATCTTAAGAGATGGTCCATTTCAGGTTTTTATTAAATTAAGATGTGAGTGAGGAACACTTCCACAGCATCTTTTTCTTGAGAGCAATAGCCAAGTAGTAGGTTTAAGGCATTACTGTTGGGATCGTGGATGCAAGATGGTGTATCAGGAGAGCGCAAACTTGCAGATACCATTTGTTTTAATGAAAATTGGTACAAGGGGCGCTAGGTGACATGAAACAGTCCAAACTTGCTCAAAAGATGGAAAGCTGGTCTTCGGGTACATTCTATACCTTTGATGATAGATGGCACATGAAGTTGCGGTTGACAGATGAAATGAAGAGATATACAGGGTTACTGAACCAAAACTCTTGTAAAGCCAGATGGATGAAAGAAGAAAAGGTTGAGAAGAAATTTGCATCTCAGGTTTAATCCACATGTTAACGTGGGCTCCCATACCATGAGATGTTGCTCCATAAGGCATTAGATGGTCAACAGAATTAACTGCCCAGCTTTATACAAGGAACCATTTCTTGAAGAAGATCTCCAGAATAGTGATAGAAGACAATCCCTTGTACTCGGATCAGATGAGCTGCTTTAAAACGAGGGATAAGGCTCCAAAAGGCAAGGCTTGGAGACAGTTAAGGATTCCAGCAGAGTCTATTGGATGCTTATTCCCATCATAGATGGATAGTGAGATTAGATGGTAACAGAGGTCTTTTCGAAGACAGCCTATAAGGGTGGAAACAGTTGAAGGCTGGTAAGATTTGATCATCCTTGAAGAGCCATCCTTAGAAGGCACAAGGGGTCCTTGCTGATGGAAACTGGGCAGAAGGACGGTAGATCTTACCAGACAAGCCTGAAAGTGGCAATCACAGACCTTGTCTGGCAGCAGAGACAGCATCAGATGGGCGGATGAGCAACAAGCCAGGATTTCCCAATCCAGATTCTAGCAGATCAGAAGCTATGTGACGGACACCAGAAGGATGATGGTGGATTCGATACAACTTTCCCTGGTGAAATTAAGCAAAGAGACCCAACAAGGTGATATCTCAGGAACTTTGGGATGGAATTAGAAGCAGAGCAGTGTTGGGATGGTAGCTGTAATTAGTACCATGACTAGCACCAAGCTGAGACAAGCATGGGCTGAATTGGAACTGGCAGAACAAGGCCAGGCCTAGGGTGCAGGTGCCTCCTGCAGGTCAGTCAAACCCAAAGACCTGGAGTTGCTGTAATCTGATTCAAGTAGGCATATACTCCTTGAAGATTGATGATACTCGGCGAATAAACAGAGCTTGGTAATGATGACGTGGAAACCTGGGCGCAGGCGCCTCCTGCAAGTCATGTGGAACCCAGGATGGAACCCCACATTTCTGTGGAACTGAACAAAGATGGTCTCTGGAACAAGTGTAGCCGCCTCCTGCGGGTTGAGAAACTCCAAACATACTCAAAAAGCAAAGCAAACAGCAAAAAAAAAAAAAAAAAATTACCAGGCAAAAGAGTCCAAGACACTAGGAGCAAAATTTTTCTAGGCCAAGAACAAAATTGAAAAATTTCAAGGAACTTGAACCCATTGCAGGCACAGCTCACCGAGCTCATGGCCTTCGGATCCTGTTGTGAACGCGGCCTTCGGCTGGTGTGAGCGTGGAGGCGCGGTCGCTAGATCATGGGAGAGCTTGAGCCCCTGGACCATGGCATGACTCAGGGAGAAGCCCCAAGCACACTGTGGGAGATGAGAGCGAGCAAGCACGGGCAGAGAAGGAACAAAGCAGGACTGGAACTAAGACAAGGAACTTCGGAGCAGGAATGAAACAGGACTGGAACTAAGGCAGGGTCAGCCCTCCGCTGGACATACATGCACCAGTGTGACCCAGCAACACAATGCTGATCAGAAGAGTAGCCCTTCGCCCACTCGGTAGCCCTTCTGGACCCGCCCCTTGGGAACGACGAGTGTATGAGGCCAGATGGAGGCTGAGGGCAGGAACAAGACAAGACAAGAACTCAGGAACTTGGAAGACTTGGATGAAGACTCATGGAACTTGGAAGACGCAGACAAGGATTCAGGTTACTCAGAAGACTCAAAGACTCAGGATACTCAGAAGACTCGGACAAGGATTCAGGTTATTTGGATGTCTCAGGCAAGGATTCAGGACTCAGACAAAAGTACAGGGTGAGAACTGCATTGCAGCGCACCCTACACAGCTGCCCATGGCTGGTCGTGGACCACGCTGAACACAAAGAAGACTCCAGGCGATGAAGTTGAACTTGAGACTGGAATATGTTGAACATTCAGTAGAAGCCTGTACTGGGGCATGCCCTACACAGCTGCCTGTGGCTGGTCGCGGACTACGCTGGAGTGGAGCAGGTTCTGGCAGAGTCTTGGGCATGGTCAGGAGCAGGCACAAGGAACTCCGAAGACTGGGACAGGATTCAAGACTCAGAATTCAAGACTCAGGATTCTCAGAAGCAAGGCATTAAAATCAGGAGTCTTCCGGAAGCTTGCACTGTAGACGAGAAGGCGGCATTGTGCCATGAGGCACCCTCACAGCCCCTATGGGTTGGTCACGGACCACAATGATGACACGCCAGGAAAGGTGGATGCAAGGAATCTGGGAACTGGTTGCAGAGGGGAAGACAAAGACATCAGAATCAGGACATCTGGAACATCAGGACATGGAACAGGTGATGAAGGAGCTCTGACGAAGGACAAAACCAGGAACATCAGGGCGAGGAGACCAGGAACACCAAGAACACAGAATGAAGAATCATCTAGACAAGTGAAGACCACAGAGGACCTTCACCCAAAGAGGAACACAAACAACTGTGAATTCTGGATCCAAAGGCCCTGAGGAACTGGGATTGAGCCCTTTTATAGGGCTGAAGCAGGAAACAAGCTGAAACTGGCTTCCAGTGGGGCTGCAGGCTTTTCTCACCACTGTCCCTATAAATATTGAGAGGAGGTGCGGCCACGCGCCTAGAGGGCCTGGGAGCAGGACAAAGGACAGCGGCATCCCAGCGGCAGCACTGGGCCGCAAAGATGAACAGGAAGACCACGGCTTCCCCACCGCCCATGAGGAGCCCGTGGCAAAGGCTTCTCCTGCTGCGGATGAAGATAGCAACAACTTTCTTAACCAATTTTAATGGTGTGTGTGTTTGGTTTTAATGGCAAGTGTGTAATAGGTTTCTAACCATGATACAGAATTGTTTTCTGATGCTGTGGGAAGTGCTGGTTTTTCTGGTTTACTTTCAGAGCTTTTGGTGTGCAGCTTCTTGGCTGGAATTATGGGTATTTGCAGACACTTCAATGAGTATCAACTTATTGGAGTTATTCCCAATAGAGGAATCTTTGGAAATAGATTAGAGAACAGGTGAGTCTCTTTTTGGTGCAATAATTTGGGCATAGTGCAAGTTAACACACAATATACAAAGTATGTAATCATGGCAGACCTGTTAAGGGAATTTGTGTTGTGTTGTTTGCATATTAATGTGAATTTTCAAGCACAGATATAGAATCTTGCATCCAGTGCAGATGAGTATGTAGTAGTAGTGGATCCAGATTCTCTTTGGCAGTTTGGTGTCCTGAGGCAAGACATCTGCTTTAAGCTTCATTAGCACCTTCAACTTTGGTGACCTATACCAGTGGGAACTGGAAGATATTAAAATTCTTATTTTCTAAGAGTTAGTCCTGGGTTCCTGGGGTCCTATCTCTGATGGCTTGCTTATGATTTATGTCACTTATGCAAAGTCACTAGATTTTTCGAGGGCGACTATGTCAAATCATATTGTGGGGTTATCTTTTTTTTTTTTTTATTAAAGCTCATGGATGGGGACATCTTGTTGGTAAATTCCTTGTAAGGCGGGGTGGTTGAAGGGTTTGGCAACCATATCTGATGGTAGATTGCCCATTATGCATGATCTATTCTTCATAAGTAGGATGCTCTCCTTTCTTTTTGTTTTTCTGCATAGTAGACTTGTTAGTTTCATGTTGCATTTGTGTTGAACTTTTTTGGCACTTTCAGGATTGGGGAATTGGTAGACAGGGCAGTGAATGTCCAAACTCCTGCAAGTTTGTGGATAAGATACAACTAATGATTTGCTGTTCCAAGACTGAGTAAGTGGGTAAGGTTTTGAAGGTGATGGAGGGATTGGCAACTTCACCAGTCCAGAATGTGCATGTGTTCCTCAAAACATGACTCTCTGTGACATACTGGCAGGAATGTCTGGATCGTTGGGTACTCAAATGTGGTTTGGGCATAGATGTGCTTGACAATGTTCTTATGGATCTCACTTGGGCCTGGCACTTAAGGATGTGAGGGTGCAATAGTTTGGGTGGTGAAGGATTAAACCAGTTGCTGTTGTTTCTTCATTTGCTGCTGAAGTGTTGGACTTGAATAGATGTCCTGGGGGAAAGGAAATTATGCAGATTTGCTAACCCTTGCCATAAAATCTTGAAAAATTTGGTGCAGAAAACCTGAGGCTCTGGTTATAGCTCAAAGGCTTGTGGATAAGCTTTGCAATGTCATCTCTTATACATCTGCTCTATATGTACATCCCTGTGCTTGCTATTAGCTGAGTCTTTCATATAGCATAAGAACATAAGAACATAAGAAAATGCCATACTGGGTCAGACCAAGGGTCCATCAAGCCCAGCATCCTGTTTCCAACAGTGGCCAATCCAGGCCATAAGAACCTGGCAAGTACCCAAAAACCATTGCTAATGGCAGTGGCTATTCTCTAAGTGAACTTAATAGCAGGTAATGGACTTCTCCTCCAAGAACTTATCCAATCCTTTTTTAAACACAGCTATACTAACTGCACTAACCACATTCTCTGGCAACAAATTCCAGAGTTTAATTGTGCGTTGAGTAAAAAAGAACTTTCTCCGATTAGTTTTAAATGTGCCCCATGCTAACTTCATGGATTGCCCCCTAGTCTTTCTACTATCCGAAAGAGTAAATAACCGATCCACATCTACCCGTTCTAGACCTCTCATGATTTTAAACACCTCTATCATATCCCCCCTTAGTCGTCTCTTCTCCAAGCTGAAAAGTCCTAACCTCTTTAGTCTTTCCTCATAGGGGAGTTGTTCCATTCCCCTTATCATTTTGGTAGCCCTTCTCTGTACCTTCTCCATCGCAATTATATCTTTTTTGAGATGCGGCGACCAGAATTGTACACAGTATTCAAGGTGCGGTCTCACCATGGAGCGATACAGAGGCATTATGACATTTTCCGTTTTATTCATCATTCCTTTTCTAATAATTCCCAACATTCTGTTTGCTTTTTTGACTGCCGCAGCACACTGCACCGATTTCAATGTGTTATCCACTATGACACCTAGATCTCTTTCTTGGGTTGTAGCACCTAATATGGAACCTAACATTGTGTAATTATAGCATGGGTTATTTTTCCCTATATGCATCACCTTGCACTTGTCCACATTAAATTTCATCTGCCATTTGATGCCCAATTTTCCTAGTCTCACAAGGTCTTCCTGCAATTTATCACAATCTGCTTGTGATTTAACTACTCTGAACAATTTTGTGTCATCTGCAAATTTGATTATCTCACTCGTCGTATTTCTTTCCAGATCATTTATAAAGAGCTTCATTGGTTACCAGTACTCTTCCGAATCATGTACAAAGCCATATCTGTCATATACAAAACCATACATCAACTCACCACTCTTGATCTGCAAATCCCTCTCCAAATTTACAACTCGTCAAGACCCACCAGAGATGCTTATAGAGGTTCCCTCCAAGTACCCCCCGCGAAAACTACCAGACATGTTACCCTAAGAGATCGTGCCAGCTCCACAGCTGGTCCTCCCCTATGGAACTCCATTCCTTCAGATCTCAGACAGGAGCCCTGCCTCCTAACCTTTAGGAAAAGACTTAAGACTTGGATGTTCAAGCAAGCTTTCCCGGATACAATCTAATGACTTCACTGTCTCCTTCTTGTATATAGTATTTAATTTGTATATTGTTTAATTGTTACTAATCTATCCTCTCTTTTCCTCCTTCTCCCAGTTCTGCTACCCTTGTTAAATGTAACTACACCTTCGGTCACCACAGTTCCAGTTTGATGTATCTACTGCACTCCCATTTTATGTAAACCAGCAAGATATGTTTTTCATGATTGCCGGTACATAAAAACCTTAAATAAATAAATAAATAAAAAATAAATATATTGAACAGTAAGGGTCCCAATACAGATCCCTGAGGCACTCCACTGTCCACTCCCTTCCACTGAGAAAATTGCCCATTTAATCCTACTCTCTGTTTCCTGTCTTTTAGCCAGTTTGTAATCCATAAGCATTAAAAAGTCAACTCCTGTCATTACAGCAGAGTTTGTCACACTATACAATTTTATATTGCTTGTATTGCTGTTTATATTATTTTATATTGTAGGAAACATTTGAATCATACTTAATGTTACCATTCAGCAACCTGCTGCAGCAGTTCTTCCCATCAGGGCTGGCTGCCGCATTCCTAGGTGACATTCCCCAGCTGCAGCACAGGTGGATGCACGCCGCATCATGACTCCTCCCACCATGGCACGTCATTGCTTTCCCCAAAAATCCCACCTTAGCGCGGGAAATTAGGATATTTGAATGCCAATTTCCAGCACAGCATTTGCATCGGCTACAGGCTTGCTTGTGCTGGTGATGCTCTCGGATTGTTTGCTACCTGCCTTGCTGACCCAGATTGATTTTGCACCTTCTCTTGTTTGCTACATGTCTTGCTGACCCAGATTGTACCTCGGACCTTCTCTTGCTTGCTACCTGCCTCGCTGACCTGGATTGTACCTCGGACCTTCTCTTGCTTGCTACCTGCCTCACTGACCCAGATTGTACCTCGGACCTTCTCTTGCTTGCTGCCTGCCTTTCTGACTTGGATTGTGCACTGGACCTTCTTGCTTGCTGCCTGCCTTTTTGAACCGGATTGTGTCTTGTACTCTCTCTTGCTGGCTACCTGCCCTTCTGGAGGAGGTGGTGAAGAAGAAAACAATCAACAAATTCAAAGGGGCATGGAAAAAACACTGTGGATACTTAAAGGCCAGAGGATGGAAATGAAGAAGAGGATGCATGGGGTAACCTGCATAGAGTGGTTGTTACTATCCTTAACAAAAGGCATGGAGATTACTAGAGTTGAAGATACCCTATGGCCAATTTGGCCATGGGTGCTACTGCTCAAGAGCACCACCAGCCTACTGCATGAATGATTAATCCATTGTGGGGCCGGAGATGCAAGAAGAGCATGTGCTTCCCCTTTCCCACCCCAACCTTGGCATCCAGCACCTCTTCCATCCTGTAACTAAAACTTCAGCCACACTATCTGACTCTACAGAACCTCACAGTGTTCTAACATCAGCAATTTGTCCTCTGCAATTAACTGTTGTTTTGGCCCATATGGGGCTCCTGCAGACACAGAGCACCACAGTTCGAATAATGGAGCTGAGATTTCAACTGCAAGCCGGAAGAAAGAGGATATTGTATACACAGGGTGGCCCATGGAAAAGTAGCCTGCCTCCAATACCAGTGCATTGGAGGCAGGTTACTTTTCCATGGGCCACCCTGTGGATTAGAAGGAGCCTAAGTTGTAGAAGGGAGACTGGGAGAGCAGGAGAAGAATTGGCACTGTCACATGGGTATTGGGGGTGGGACATCAGTGAAAGAATGGGGACTCGGGACCAGGGGACTGAGAGAGCAGGGGAAGAATGGGGTCTGGGGGACAGAATGGATGGGTACTGGAGTACTGTGGGAGGGAAATCAGGATAGAAATGGGGAATATGGGAGAGCCCAGGTGGGGACAGGGGCACTGAGATGTGGGAGAAATCAGGGGAAGAATGGACTGTGAGGGTGGGAAAGCAGGGGGAGAACTGGACCTGGGGGTGATAGAGCAGAGCAGAACAGGTCTGTTACTTGGGGACTAGGGAAAGAGAGCAGGTGAAGAACATGGACTCAGATTCTGGGTAGTGGGATAGTGGGGAAGAATAGAGTCTTGGAGACTAGGGAAGAGCAGGGGAAGCATGGGAACTTGGTGACCAGGGGATAAGAGCTGGAATTCAGTGACTGGGGATGTGGGGACTTGGAAGGGCAGGGAATCTAAGATAGAGTGGAGAAAGGGGGAGCAGAACAAGGCCTTGGAGAAACTGAGAGCAGGGACACAGACTGAACAGTCATTTGGGGCAGACAGTAGGAACTTAGCAATTAGGTAAGTATGAGTGAGGGTATATTGGATGAGCTGGGGAAGGTATGAGTGAGGGTTTGAATGACCTGGAATACTGGAGTGAGTTTGGAGACAGTGGAAAAGGAATTGAGTGTTGTGAAGGTAAGAGAGGCTGGGAAAGGGGCTCAGAAGGCAATGAAGAGGAGTAATAGAAGGCTTGATAGGAGGCAAGAGACAGAACAAAGGGGCCAAGGACAAAAAGCATGACAAGGAAGGGAGATGGAGCTGAGAGAGGCAGAGAAAGGAAGATGAGGGTTGGGTTGGGAATGAGTACAGAAGGTAAAAATGGGGGACTAAGGAATGAGTGAAACACAGAAAAGAACATAAGAATATGCCATACTGGGTCAGACCAAGGGTCCGTCAAGCCCAGCATCCTGTTTCCAACAGTCGCCACTCCAGGCCATAAGAACCTGGCAAGTACCCAAAAACTAAGTCTATTTCATGTTACTATTGCTAGTAATAGCAGTGGCTATTTTCTAAGTCAACTTAATTAATAGCAGGTAATGGACTTCTCCTCCAAGAACTTATCCAATCCTTTTTAAACACAGCTATACTAACTGCACTAACCACATCCTCTGGCAACAAATTCCAGAGTTTAATTGTGCGTTGAGTGAAAAAGAACTTTCTCGGATTAGTTTTATATGTGCCACATGCTAACTTCATGGAGTACCCCCTATTCTTTCTGTTATCTGAAAGAGTAAAAAACCGATTCACATCTACCCGTTCTAGACATCTCATGATGTTAAACATCTCTATCATATCCCCCCTCAGCCATCTCGTCTCCAAGCTGAAAAGTCCTAACCTCTTTAGTCTTTCCTCATAGGTGAGCTGTTCCATTTCCTTTATCATTTTGGTCACCCTTCTCTGTACCTTCTCCATCACAATTATATCTTTTTTGAGATGCGGCGACCAGAATTGTACACAGTATTCAAGGTGCGGTCTCACCATGGAGCGATACAGAAGCATTATGACATTTTCCGTTTTATTCACCATTCCCTTTCTAATAATTCCCAACATTCTATTTGCTTTTTTGACTGCCGCAGCACACTGAACCAACGATTTCAATGTGTTATCCTCTATGACGGCCTAGATCTCTTTCTTGGTTAGTAGCACCTAATATGGAACCTAACATTGTGTAACTATAGCATGGGTTATTTTTTCCTATATGCATCACCTTGCACTTGTCCACATTAAATTTCATCTGCCATTTTGATGCCCAATTTTCCAGCCTCACAAGGTCTTCCTGCAATTTATCACAATCTGCTTGTGATTTAACTACTCTGAACAATTTTGTATCATCTGCAAATTTGATTACCTCACTTGTTGTATTTCTTTCCAGATCAATTATAAATATATTGAAAAGTAAGGGTCCCAATACAGATCCCTGAGGCACTCCACTGCCCACTCCCTTCCACTGAGAAAATTGTCCATTTAATCCTACTCTCTGTTTCCTATCTTTTAGCCAGTTTGTAATCCACGAAAGGACATTACCACCTACCCCATGACTTTTTATTTTTCCTAGAAGCCTCTCATGAGGAACTTTGTCAAATGCATTCTGAAAATCCAAGTACACTACATCTACAGGTTCACCTTTATCCACATGTTTATTAACTCCTTCAAAAAAGTGAAGCAGATTTGTGAGGCAAGACCTGCCTTGGGTAAAGCCATGCTGACTTTGTTCCATTAAAAGGAATAAAGGTTGGGAAGCATGAAGGATGGAGGGGATGGGAAGGAGTGGGCGATAGAAAACTGGTAGGTAGGTGAGAGGTGAATAGAGGGAGACTAAGGACTGGAGGATTAGAGGAGAAAGAGGAGGATCAAAAGTTATGTCTGAGATTAAAGAGCAAATAAGAGAGAAATCAATAATAAAGATGTAACGGAAATATCAGTGTCAGAGACAGATGTAGGAAAGGAAAGGGCGAAGACAGGAGGAGAAAGAAGAAATGGACTATGTGATGGAGATCCTGGAAAGAACTTAGGAGAAGACCAAAAAGAGACCAGGACCAATTTAACTATCCATACAAATGGTAGAAAAGAAAACATTTTAATTTCAATTTAAGTAGAGTGGAATGTTTCATTTCTATTTCTCTTTTTCCCATGTTGCACTGTGGTTTCATTTTTTTTGTTTTTGTCTGCATATTTCTGAACCTATTTTATGGGCCCTAATTTTGTATTAGATAAAATCAGCCTGTATTGTTCTTGTATGAGTATATTTTGGGATTCTGTTAGCATGTAGTGTCTGTGTAGGGATCTATAACTTTTTCTTTTTTACCAGTAGGATGTGTATTGGTGTTCTACGGCCTGTAGTAGTAATTGTAGTGCTTCCCTCTCATAATGGCAGATTGCTACAAAGGTGGATTACTAACATTAATGTATAGACATGATGCTTTTGACGTACCTGCAACATCACTTCCCTTTTAACAGTGTGGGGGGAGGGGGGAAATAGGACCTGGATACAGACAACAACCAACCTGGGCCCTGACTTTTACGGTCTGGGGCACTGACATATAGACTTAAAGGAAAAAGAACAGGACAGCTGCTCAGCCAAGTCCCAAAGTATAGAACATTAAGCAACATTGTCTGAATTATCAAGAATCACCCAGTAAAAATGTTGCTAGTAGTAATTTATGGATTTAACAGTTGCATGTTTTTGATTGATTCCAAATATTACTACCCTTATCATAAGGCTTGGGGGTAACTGCACAGAGCGGCAGCTACTACCCTTGACAGAAACATGGGGTATCCTGTATGGAGCGGCAGACTGGATGGACCATCTTGTCCTTTTCTGCCATCATTACTATGTTATATATTAATATGATCTGAAGCAGATGTTAAATTTCATTCACACTATTTTACCATGTGCCCAATAAAGCATAATTTGCATATAAAATATCTTAATTTGCATATAGGTCAACTAAATTTAGCACATTCCAGTTACCAGGGCTATCAGAAGAGGCAGATGAGACAGGTGGCACTCAGAGAGAACTGAAACCTGTGCTCCCCAGCCTGGTGTTGGAGCTTACTTCTGATGTAGTGGAGCTTCCTTCTTGTAATGACAGTGGTAGAAGTAAACTTCAGCAAGGCTTTTCCTGCACAGCTGGCTCTGTCATTGGAGTGGGACACTCCTAACTAGTTGTACCTCTCCCCAGCTGACCATAACATGGGTGGGGACCCCCTGGCTGTGACATGGAAAGGGGGATTCTCCCCCACAACTACCAGAGTTGCAGTTTTGCCTTGAAATTGTCCTGCCTGTTAGCAACATCTGACCCCATTTTATCATGCACGTTAAGGCCTTATTGCAAAGCATGCTATTTTTTGCAAGTTAAATGTTCTTAGCATGCATGCTAAACCTTTAGCGCATAGGTGACACAACCAATATTTAATTAGGTTAATAGAATAGAACAAATATGGCCTTTTTACAAACACCTCCGTAATTTGAAATGGCATCAGTTTTATTCAAACTCATTGATTCAAGCTTTGTAAACATGATAAAGCACCTATTCTTTCCTATCCAATTAGTTTAACCCTTGACTGAACCATAAAAGTTTATGCAAAGTACTTTTTGAGGTCTATTGAAACAAATATAGAGTCATAAACCTTAAAGATTTTTTTCTGGCAAACTGCTAATATGGACTTTTTTTTATTCAAGATCTTGGTTGATGGAGAAGGAAATAGAAAAAAAAAAAAAACCTGCAGTCCTGCACAAGCAATAATAATGACAGCACCATTAATAACATGGATCATTAAAATTTATAAAAAGCTATTCTTAATATAGGATATAAATACATTTCTCAGGCAGAGTCATGAATTTATAACCTTTTTATTGTCACCAGAGGACTTTCCTAGTGCTCAGCTCCCTTCTACTATATGCCCTCCATCATAAATCATTGTGTGGTTAATAACCTAGATTACAACTACCAGTTGCATTTATAGAATTAAATATTGACTATGTGAAAATGTTATTACATTTTTACTGATTGAAAGACCACAGAACAGCCCTGCAGGACACATATCCAGACAGAAATATCTGTGTAATCTTTACGTCAAACACAGCTATAGGATGCTTTCTAACAACTGATACATTTTCTTGAAATGAGAAAAAGGTAAGAAGATGTCCTACTAATTTTATATCTGGTGAAAAAAAGTGTATATAAACTAGCTATTAAGCCTAGAAACTCATTCTATAACTCTCAAAGCTGAATGAAACATAGAAACAGAGAAATAATGGCAGAAAAGGACCAAATGATCCATCCAGTCTGCCCAGCAAGCTTATGCCAGTATCTGCCGCACTGTGCAGGTTACCCCCCATGCTTATCAGTTTCCCAGACCATAAAAGTCAGGGCCCTCATTGGTTGCTATTGAATCCAATTTCCCTTAACCTTTGCCGTGAAAGCAGAGAGCAATGTTGGAGTTGTATCAAAAGCCATTTTAAATTGTGTCAAAGTAATTTCTAAAAAATACATATGTGCGAACACAAATCTTCTCCTTTATCATTACATAACTGTCTTTGGGTGAAGTAGATATCAAATGTGATACGTACTTTTTAATATATTAACAAATACTGTAAAACTAGTTAGAAAACTAAAGATGGGGTCTCCAAATACATCATCTATCTCACTATTTCTTTACAGTTTGATTCATCCAAACTCTTTTTGACCTTCGGAGAGTGAATATTAATATAAAAAATAAATACATATCAAATGACATAAAATAAAAAATTTCAGAGACATTTTGCAAAAACAGAAAGTATGTGACACAATCTAACAGAAGATATCCCAAGCTTGCAAGAATATGAATCACCATAATGAACCATTAACACATACTACTTTGCCATACACATGCCCATACATACCCAATCTTTCAAATATGAATGTACATTTAGTCCCCTTTGGTACTGCTCATACCTGAATAAATGAGCCCTGCTTAAAGGCTGGACTAAGTCCTGATGGTTTCCTATGGAAGCAATTTTGATATTTTTAATACTACTTTAAGTTCTTGAAAAATGGGAGTGCTCTTTGGAATAAATCCTACTTTTTACTCTATCAGATAACATCTAAAACATAATTTTACAATCTTCTACCACCACTACATATCAGTTCTATAGCACTAATTGATGTATACAGTAGAGATGTGAATCGTGTCCTCGATCGTCTTAACGATCGATTTCGGCTGGGAGGGGGAGGGAATCGTATTGTTGCCGTTTGGGGGGGTAAAATATCGTGAAAAATCGTGAAAAATCGTGAAAAATCGAAAAATCGTAAAATCGCAAAACCGGCACATTAAAACCCCCTAAAACCCACCCCCGACCCTTTAAATTAAATCCCCCACCCCCAATGACTTAAATAACCTGGGGGTCCAGCGGCGGTCCGGAACGGGCTCCTGCTACTGAATCTTGTTGTCTTCAGCCGGCGCCATTTTCCAAAATGGCGCCGAAAAATGGCGGCGGCCATAGACGAACATGATTGGACGGCAGGAGGTCCTTCCGGACCCCCGCTGGACTTTTGGCAAGTCTTGTAGGGGTCAGGAGGCCCCCCCCAAGCTGGCCAAAAGTTCCTGGAGGTCCAGCGGGGGTCAGGGAGCGATTTCCCGCCGCGAATCGTTTTCCGTACGGAAAATGGCGCCGGCAGGAGATCGACTGCAGGAGGTCGTTCAGCGAGGCGCCGGAACCCTCGCTGAACGACCTCCTGCAGTCGATCTCCTGCCGGCGCCATTTTCCGTACGGAAAACGATTCGCGGCGGGAAATCGCTCCCTGACCCCCGCTGGACCTCCAGGAACTTTTGGCCAGCTTGGGGGGGGCCTCCTGACCCCCACAAGACTTGCCAAAAGTCCAGCGGGGGTCCGGAAGGACCTCCTGCTGTCCAATCGTGTTCGTCTATGGCCGCCGCCATTTTTCGGCGCCATTTTGGAAAATGGCGCCGGCTGAAGACAACAAGATTCAGTAGCAGGAGCCCGTTCCGGACCGCTGCCGTTCCGGACCGCCGCTGGACCCCCAGGTTATTTAAGTCATTTGGTGGGGGATTTAATTTAAAGGGTCGGGGGTGGGTTTTAGGGGGTTTTAGTGTGCCGGCTCACGATTCTAACGATTTATAATGATAAATCGTTAGAATCTCTATTGTATTGTGTTCCATAACGGTTTAAGACGATATTAAAATTATCGGACGATAATTTTAATCGTCCTAAAACGATTCACATCCCTAGTATACAGTGCTGTACAAGAACATATACGAGAGTCCCTGTTCCGTGCAGCTTACAGTCTAAACAAGATGTACATACAGAGCAAAACCTTCAACTATAGTTAAGTAATGGCCACTTTAAAAGTACAGTACCGGTTTGCCTGTAGAGCATGGTTTTGCTTATCTTTTAAAAACCACTTTGACTTATACGAATTGGGACATTAACCTATGTAACATTCTCACAATTACTATTATCTTATTCTAAGCCTTTTTTTTCTTCTTTTCCCAACTTGTCAGCATTTTCTCATATTGACTCAAGTATCACACACTCACTTCCTGTCATTCACAACACTCAGTCACAAACCATGCACTCACATTCTGCACACATATATCAACTCTTAGCTATGCAAATACCCAACACTTGTTCATGGTATTATGGATCCCTAGAACAGCAGATTTGTTAGAAGATCAAAAGACATTTATATACATAGACTACAGACATATTGTACTGCTATATTAGCAACAGTACTAAGTTATATTGACTATTCAAAGCACTAGATAGTACTATTACCTAAATTATATCTATAGAACACAAAGTACTCCCTCCTTCACAATAGCAACACACAGATAAAGTCATCACAAAGAAATCCATGTCCATATTTTTTGTGCCACTTATAGCACAAAAAAACAGTTTCCATGTTGGAATTGAGGATATGCAGTGCAAAACAAATCTATGCAGGAATACCCCCTTGATCACCCTAAAATTAAAATGATACCCTTAACATCTTTCCAGAGGGCTGAGACAATAGTATTTGGTGGTGTACATCTAGGGCCCACCCCATCATCACTATTCCACTCCTGTTGTTGATGCTGGGAGGTTTCCATCACAGAATCATAGAGAAGATGGAGAGGGCCCTAGCCATAATTCACCAAAGCCATTCCCTCAGCCCTCATGAAAGAGTCTAAGAGCAATGATCAACACCATACCCCTTTACCTTTTGGCACTCTTTGGAATGGCTTAGAAGTGTAGGTAGGCTCGGCTGGCAAGCATTGGGGTAGGGCTTGGGGACTTGGGCCATCAGATACATGAGGCTTATGGAGTTTTTTTGATACCAGATCACCACATTACTGGCTATTTTATTTTGAACATAGGCTGCTAAGCTTAAATTTATCTGGGAACACATTTCTGGATAACTTTAGACCTACTGATGACCATATCTAGAGTTAGCTGAATAACATATTTGCATAATTCCAAAGATCACAGTTAGTCAAATAAGTTACCCAGTTAACCAATCATCATACCGGAATGCCTCCGAAACAGCCCTATGCCATCCAGTTAAATTTGATCTGTATAATGACTTATTTGGATAAAATGTAGCCCGTTAAGTATGGGTGATATTCAAAAGTTGGCATTTATCAAGGTAGCTCGGAGGTTCTCCAGATAAATGCCTTTACATAGCGACCTCAGATTTATATATTGGTGGTATGATGATAGATGATTCATATGAATGACATTTTGACTAATCTAAAGTGCACAAAATAAACAAAGAATCCATGTTTTCAGATAAGCATGTTCTACAGACATGTTCAACTTTACACTTGCAGACATACGTCACACCCAGTCCTGCAAGCATTTGAAAACTTTTATTTTAAATTTATATTTTGACTTTTGACATTGGTCAGTCACTTCAAAGCTGATTACTTTCAAGTATTGTAGATATTTCCCTGACCTCAGAGGTCTTACAAACTAATTTTATACCTGAGATAATGGAAGTTCAAGTGACTTGCTCACTTCAAAGTCACAAAGAGTATCAGTGGGATTTAAACACCAACTTTCCAGGTTTGTAGCTTACTACTCCTCCACGAACAATATTTTCTCACTGCTCTTGGGAACATGACAAACTATGCTATGACATCTTCACTGGACCCCCTTGCAGCAACTGTATCACTATCATTCAAATGAAAACTGAGACAAAATCCAAGTTAAAGCGTATCCCAATCACTGCCCTTCATGAGAAGTATGGTGGTTGTCCAAATATCCATTCTACTTTGGTCTGTAATATAAAAGCAAAGATACATATGACACTTTACTAATTCAGACATTGTAAGATTTATAATACATGTTATTTAATTTTAGTCACACTAAATGTGGATACTCTGTGGTGGAGGGGGTGGTGGCTAATTTGGCCAGGGGAGATAGCTATCAACATTCATTTAATTTCAAAATGTGCATGGAAAATTTATTTGCACACATATGCACTCGGAGTGCTTCATAACGACATCCAGAGCTGGAGCACTGCTTGGCCACCCAAATACAACTCTCTCTGCTTGGAGGCTGTAGATCAGGTACCTGGACCCTGAATCACACGACACCCACTACCACCTTTGCACCTTCTCCTAGTGATCTCCTCTCCCTATCATGATCTTTCCTAGTGATCCTCACTGATACCCCGTAATGAACCCCCCAGCAATCCTCTCCACAATTGTGGCCCTCCTGGTGATCCCCTCCAATCATGGCCCTCACAGTAACCCTACTCTATAGCACCTCCTTTCCCCCCTCCCCCAGCCTTTGGCAATTCTCTTGCCATGATTGTTATCTTTACCCCAAGTAAGAACCCCAGAATATCCCCTGTTTGAAACTCCCTTCCCCAGTCAGCTCTCATCAGATTGTATCAGCACCCACCATGCAATTCCTCCCTCAGTGATTTCTCCCTCAATGATTCCCCCTAGAGTTCAGACTCAAGACTCCAGGACTCTGACCTTTACAGCCCAAGATCCCTCCAGTGCCCTTAAGGTTGAGTCAGAAGGAGGTGAACTTCTTATATTCTACCTGATCATCTTCCTGAAAACCTTTGGCACTTTTTAGCAGTGAAGAAAACATTGACTCACAATATTGACGATTACTGGGGGAATGATATCAGAGGAAACAACAATAGAGGGATCACCTAGGGTGTATTTGGAATGTGATTAAAGGTAGACTAAAATTAGGAGGATCACCTGCTTAGTAAGTGGCTAGAGCAGGTAGGATATTTTAATAATAGGTAGTCTGGCTTCAGTACTATTTTTAGCTCTAAAACCTTAATATTTGCTCTTATGGATGATCTACTGCAAGTATTAGATTCAGGAAGGAGGTGAGTTGGTTATTCTTTTAGATTTCCTAGCAACTTTTGTCACTGTTGATATCATGTTGGTCCAGCTATGGGAGACTGGTACTATGGTTGGCTTCATCTTTGAAAGGCAGGAAGCAAAAAGTGATAATGGATTCATTTTCCTCTTCCTGCTTGGGGCACAACTGCAGGGTACAACAAGTGTCTTTGTTGTGCCCCATTCTGTTCAGTGTATATATGAAGCCATTAGCAGATCTAATTAGACAAGTAAAGCCAGTCTAAAGTCTAAAGAACATAAGAACATGCCATACTGGGTCAGACCAAGGGTCCATCAAGCCCAGCATCCTGTTTCCAACAGTAGCCAATCCAGGTCATAAGAACCTGGCAAGTACCCAAAAACTAAGTCTATTCCATGTTACTGTTGCTAGTAATAGCCGTGGCTATTTTCTAAGTCAGCTTAATTAATAGCAGGTAATGGACTTCTCCTCCAAGAACTTATCCAATCCTTTTTTAAACATAGCTATACTAACTGCACTAACCACATCGTCTGGCAACAAATTCCAGAGTTGAATTGTGTGTTGAGTGAAAAAGAACTTTCTCCATTTAATTTTAAATGTGCCCCATGCTAACTTCATGGAGTGCCCCCTAGTCTTTCTACTATCCGAAAGAGTAAATAACTGATTCACATTAACCCATTCTGGACCTCTCATGATTTTAAATACCTCTATCATATCCCCCCTCAGCCGTCTCTTCTCCAAGCTGAAAAGTCCTAACCTCTTTAGTCTTTCCTCATTGGGGAGCTGTTCCATTCCCAAAGGGGAGGACCCGCTGTGGAGAGGGCGCGCTTCTGTGTAAGGTAGGATGGGTGTTGAGGTAATGAGTGCTAGCTGCGGGCTTGAGAGATAGAAGCAGAGGGTGAGACTAAGCTGGGTTGCTTACTTGATTGCTGGACGTGGGGACGTCTGAGGTAGAGGTGGGTTAGTTGAGGTCTGAAGCGAAAGCCAAATAAAATAGATTATGCGGTAATGTAATTGCAGCGAGAGGTGGCTGCGGCTGCTCTCCAGGGCTGAGTGAAGGGGCGCACAAAGGGGCCAGCCCCTTTGTCGCACACCTTAGGTGCACGACGCTCGGCGTGCGGTGCCTGGCTGCCGCTCTGGTTTAAAGGGCCGGTCGGGGCTGTCCCCCGATTGGCTGCTCGGCGTTGGCTCTCCTGGTTGGCTCAGGAGAGCAGAAGAGGACGGCTGGAATCCCGGTTAGGGTAGCCTCGTGGGCGGCACAGGCGGCGGCCGTGGGTAAGTGAAAATTTAAAGGCCTTTTTAAAGGCCTTACCCCGGCGGGTCTCTAGCGCCGATCGTGCAGGCCTGTTTGTCCCTCCGGTCGCTCCGTTTGTCGCTGCATGGGGAGAAAAGAAAGGGGTCCTGGCTGCCGCGCTGGTTTAAAGGGCCGGTCGGGGCTGTCCCCCGATTGGCTGCTCGACGTTGGCTCTCCTGGTTGGCTCAGGAGAGTGGAAGAGGACGGCTGGAATCCTGGTTAGGGTAGCCTCATGGTCGGCGCAGGTGGCGGCCGTGGGTAAGTGAAAATTTAAAGGCCTTACCCCAGCGGGTCTCCGGCGCTGATTGCGCAGGCCTGTTTGTCCCTCCAGTCGCTCCGTTCGTTGCCGTGTGGGGAGAGAAGAAAACATAAGAAATGATATGCTGGGTCAGACCAAAGTCCATCCTGCATCCTGTCTCTGACAGTGGTCAGTCCTGGTCACACGTACCTGGCAGATCCCATAAAATAGATCTATTGCTTACTACTCACTCCCAGGGATAACAATAACTTTCTTTAGTCTGCATGGCTAATAACCTGTTATGGACTTTTCCTTTAGGAACTTGTCAAAACCTGCTGCTGGAAGGCACCCTCTCCCTCCCCCGGAGAGCAGCCCGGTAGCTGCAGCGGCCTGGATAGAGATTTTGGCCGCATGGCGCGGGCCGGGTACGGTTTCCTCCAGGGGCCTACAGACGCTGGCGCCCGGGGAGGGCTGGCCAACTGGGGCGGGACAGGTAGTGTCGGTACTCCCCTGGGTGAGCACTTTTTCCCGGGCGTGTCTGGCACCCCCGGGGGCGTGCAGGGCGCGGGAGCGCACGGAAGGCTGTGCCCGGGCGGCGGCGCGGGTGGTCGGCATGGGGGGCGGAGGCCCCTGCTGTGCAGGCAGCTTTGGGGGTTTTGTTGCAGCTGGAGAGGAGGAGGAGATCCCGGGCCCGTCCAGCCGCGAAGCATGGTGGATGCGGGAGGGCATGGTGCCGGGAGAGGCTGCGGATCGGTGGGCGAGGGGAGGCGACGGAGGCGCAGCGGCGGCAGCGTGCGTGGCGGTTCCCGGATGGAAGGAGGCGGGCGCCCCAGGAGGGGCCGCGGAGACGGGTAAGTTGGAGCTGCGGCGTGGGGACAGGGATCGGGGGGACAGGAGGCGACGGGCGTGGGGGGATTCCAGTTACAGCTCCTCGACCTTTACGTCGCCCTCTCGCGCGGAGGGACGGTGCGGAAGGGGGGTGTTGGGGGTAGGCCCCCGGTGCGAGACGAGTAGCCCCGCGTCGGCGGCGCTTTCTGAATTGTGGGAGGGGGTCCCGAGGCGATTGGTGAAGCGGATAAGGAAAAGGAAGTTCGTCAATATATTTACGCTGTGGGAGGGCAGGAGGGGTGAGAAGCGGTTATCCAGGACAGCAAAGAAGAGCATGCGGCGGAGCGGGTCGGTGCCGAGACTCGCCAAGAATGTAATACATTGGCTGCGGGGTTTTCTTAGGTTGGTGAGCGTGGTCAGCCACTTCGATCCGTCCCAGTATGGGGCGTTGCTGTCCTCCGCGGACAGCAGTCTGGGTGCGTTTCGGCCTTTGACGGTTGGGCTTGGCTCCCCTATGATGGGAAGTTCCGTGACAAGATGGCGGGGAGTACACTCATGTACTGGGGCACCCAGGATATACATCTGTGGCGGACGCAGTGACCAACAGGAGGTCAGGGGGGGCACGGAAGGGCCTCACGGGGGGCGCGGCGGGGGGCTTGGCGCCGGGGGGAAGGGGCAGCCCTTTCGTGTTGGGGGGCGCGGGCGGGTGAGACAGGAGTCCGGAGCGCGGGGGGGGGGGGGGGGGGGGGGGGGGGGCTGCAGACGTTAGAGGCGCTTCAACTAACTCAACTGTTTGTTTCCTGAGTGCAAATTCCGGCATGCCAGCGCTACTTGCGGGGGTGCTCACGCCGCCACTAAGTGCGCTCAAGGGGCGGGAGGGGGGGCTGGAAAGGGGGCCCAGTAGGGACGTGTTGCCGTCCACGGCGGACTCCCCTATCTGTGTGGAGGCGCTGGTGGAGGGGCTGCGGGTTTACCCCGGATCGGGTAGCCGCGGTCTTGCTGCAGGAGGGTTTTCGGGAGGGGTTTCGGATCCCATATCAGGGCCTGGGGTAAGGGGGTAGGGCAAGGCATTCCAAGTCTGTGTAGAAACGGGCGCATGTGGCCAGGGCCAACCTCTGGGACGAACTGGACTTAGGTAGAGTGGTGGGGCCGTTTTCCGGACAAGCCGTACGTGCAGATGCACTTGTCACCGTTGGCGGTGATTCCGACGAGCTTATCCCTAGGGAGGCGTGCACGGTGAAGTACGCGTCTTTCGACGAGGCGGTGGGCATTGGTCCGTAAAGCGGGGAGGGGGGCACAGCTAGCCAAAGCGGACATCGAGTCCGCCTTCCGGCTGCTCCCTATCCACCCCTCGTCGTTTCCGCCGTTGGGATTTTACTTCGAGGGTGGTTACTTCTTGATCGTTGTTTGCCAATGGGTTGCGCGGTGTCCTGCGCCTTCTTTGAGGCGTTCAGTACGTTTATTCACTGGGCCACCAGGATCCATACTGCATGCGCAGATTTATTATTTGTGGGGCGGGGTGACTCGGAGGTCTGTTCGCGGCAGTTGCTGGGTTTCCTGGGGGACTGCGCAGCGATTTGGCGTGCCCATTGCGCAGGACCAGACGGAGGGCCCGGTCACCAGGTTGCCCTGCCTGGGAATAGAGTTAGATTCGGAGGCCATGGCGTGCCGCTTGCCGGAGGAGAAGGTCGCTCAGTTGCGGGATTTGGTGCACAGGGTGAGAGGGGCGGCGACGGTTACCTTGCGACAGATGCAGTCGCTTATCGGTTCCTTGTATTTCGCCGGTCGGGTGATCCCCATGGGGAGGGCGTTCCTTCATCGCCTGTCCTGCCAAGACGTCGGGAATTCGGGCAGGGCATCACTTCATTAGGGTATCGCGACCGGTGCGGGAGGAGTTAGGAACATGGGACGCCTTCTTGCACTCGTTCAACGGGATCCGGATGATGCCCGAGCCGGAGGTGTCCGATATGGATCTGGAATTGTATATGGACGCGGCGGGGGCGTTGGGTTGCGTTCTATACTTTCGGGGCAAGTGGTGTGAGGCGCCATGGCTGGCGTCCGGGATCAACGGGGCGTGGTGTGGCACATTACTTTCTTGGAACTGTTTCCTATCATTGTGGCACTGACCCTACGGGGGGGGGACTTGGCGAATACACAGGTAGTCTGGTGGTGCGATAATTTGGGCATGGTGCAGGTGGTTAACAAGCAGGCGGCACGATATCCCAGGGTATCGACTTTATTGCGGGTCATGGTCCTGTTGTGTCTTCAGTGTCATGTGACTTTCAGGGGGGTTCAGCGCATTATAGCTGATGCTCTCTCTCGTTTTACGAGGGATGTCTTGCGGGCGGCGGCGCCTCACGCAGCCCGGTGGGGAGAGCAGGTCCCAGAGCACTTGTGGAACTTCGGGGCGTTGACCAATGGGAGTTGATCCGGCGATCTGTGGCCACGGCAACGTGGAGCTCCTATGTAGCTGGGGACTATGCTGTGACTCGTTTGCTGTTCTCTTTGGACTGGGGGGAGGACGGGTGCGGGAGGCTGAGGTGGTGTGGTTCATACTGTGGGCGAAGGGCGCGGGCTTTTCCTTGGCGTATGTCCGACGCCAGTTGGCGGGGTTCGCGTTCTTTCAGTAACTGGAGGGGCGCGGTAACCCGACTCGTTGTTTCTAGTCAAAAGTTGTTAGACGGGTGGGAAAGGGGGGGGGGGGGCGTAGGGAGGACGTGCGCAGGCCAATCCGGTACGGGGATTTGCTCAGGTTGGCCACTGGGTTGCGGGGGATATGTAGTTCTGGGCATGAGTTGGTGTTGTTCCGTTTGGCATTCTCCTGGGCGTTCTTTGGGGCCCTTCGCATTGGGTAGCTCGTTGCTCGGGCTGGAGGGGTTGCTGATAGGCGACGTGCGTGTCTCCATGGCGAGGGTAGCGATCCGTATTCGGAGGTCCAACACGGATCAGACAGGAAAGGGCGCGTGGATTGCTTTGGGCCGTGTTGAGAGCGGGTGGGAGTGTCCGGTGCGCTTGGCGCTGGCTTATGGTTCGGCAAGCCCGGGGGTGGGGGGGACATTTCCCGGTGCCTGCGGATGGTTCCCCTCTTACCAGATATCAATTCGTGACGGTCTTGCACAGAGTGGTGGTGAGTCTCGGGTGGGATGCGACGCAGTACACGTCGCCCTCGTTTCGTATTGGTGCGGCCTCGACAGCGGCGGAGCTGGGGTGGCCGGCTGAGCAGATAAGGGCGTTGAGGCAGTGGCAGTCGGTGGTTTTCCGGGCTTATGTGCGGAAGTGACGCCTCCGGCGGGTAGGGAGGCGCCTCTGGCGGGTAGGGAGGCGTCCTAGCATGGCTGTTTGTAACAGGTCTGTTTGTATTGCAGATCGACCGGGAGGTGGCGTGACCGGGGTGTGCCTGGATTATGGGCCCTTCCTTTGTCCGGAGAGCCCACCAACGGGCTAAGCGGAGGCCTTGTGGAGAGCAGTTGAATTTGAATCGAGGTGGTAAAATGGTAGGGCCGCAGTGGGGGTACAAAGGCCGTAACCGGTCTTTGTTGGTGGCGGAAAACCCGAGCCATATGCTGGATTGTGTATTGGAATAATGTTATGGACTGTTCGGAGGGGGAGGAGGAATGCCCGTGTAACTTGGGGCCGTTACACGGGAAGGCCTAAAGAGCAAGGGGGGGGCCGATGCTCAGGCCGCAAAGCTTACCCTCGCTCATGCCGTGGCGGGGTAAGTGGGGGGGGAGGGGCAGAGCGCTAGCTTACCACCGGGCCGCGGTGGTAAGCGAAGAAGAGGAGGCGACCAAGGAGGTGGAGGGGGGCATTGTTATTGTTATTTGAATGCATGTTAAGATAGCGGCTCGGGTTAGGTTAATAAACTGCGCCCTTTGTTAATACCATACAGTTGTCATGTAGTTTTATTACAAGGGGGGGGAGAGAGAGGAAATGCAGCTGCCGGAGCGAATGTCTCGAGTCCCCATGTTAAGAGAAACGACCCTGGCTAGTCCAGGGTCGTTGAGGGTAACCTGGGCCGAGCAGAGCGACGGAGGAAGCAGGGCGGGGAAAAGGAAAGGGGGGAACGGGGGGGGGTGATCCAGCCAGGCACCAATGGGAGGCGGCGAAATTCAAAGCTGTCCTCCCATTGGTGCATCGCGGGGTCCCTAGGAAGCCAGAGCTTGCTCATCGGCAGTTGGAAATCAGGCAGCGGAGCAAGCGGAGGGTTCTTTGCTTCCCGCCCTCCCTCCCTTGGAAGTTTTGGAATTGTGGACTGTATTTTGTGTTTGTCGCAGTAGGAGGCGGAA
This sequence comes from Rhinatrema bivittatum, assembly GCF_901001135.1. NCBI lineage: Eukaryota > Metazoa > Chordata > Amphibia > Gymnophiona > Rhinatrematidae > Rhinatrema > Rhinatrema bivittatum. Next base: position 365,910,910 of record NC_042616.1, on the reverse strand, counting down.
AACCCGAGCCATATGCTGGATTGTGTATTGGAATAATGTTATGGACTGTTCGGAGGGGGAGGAGGAATGCCCGTGTAACTTGGGGCCGTTACACGGGAAGGCCTAAAGAGCAAGGGGGGGGGCCGATGCTCAGGCCGCAAAGCTTACCCTCGCTCATGCCGTGGCGGGGTAAGTGGGGGGGGGAGGGGCAGAGCGCTAGCTTACCACCGGGCCGCGGTGGTAAGCGAAGAAGAGGAGGCGACCAAGGAGGTGGAGGGGGACATTGTTATTGTTATTTGAATGCATGTTAAGATAGCGGCTCGGGTTAGGTTAATAAACTGCGGCCTTTGTTAATACCATACAGTTGTCATGTAGTTTTATTACAAGGGGGGGAGAGAGAGGAAATGCAGCTGCCGGAGCGAATGTCTCGAGTCCCCATGTTACTTTAGGAACTTGTCAAAACCTCTTTTAAACCCCACTGTGCTAATCATCTTGACCACTTCCTCTGGCAATAGATTCCACAGTGAATATGTACTTTCTACAATTTGTTCTGAATCTGCTGATTGTTAGTTTCATGGATTCTCCCATTGTTTTAGTATTATTTGAAAGGGTAAATAATCATATTTTATTTACCTGTTGCACCCCAGTCATAATTGCATAAACTTCTATCATGTCCTCTCTGAACTGTCTCTTTAACAAGCAGAAGAGCCCTAGCCTATGTATCCTCTCATTAAAGGAGAGATGTTCCATCCTCTTTTTCATTTTTGTCACTCCGTTCTGCCACTTTTCTAGTTCTGCTATGTCTTTCTTGAGATGGGGTGACCAGAACTGCACACGGTACTCGCGGCATAGTCACATTCTGGCTCAATAAAAAGGCAATATGATATTTTCTCTTTTACTCTCTACTTTTTTTGGATCATTCCTAAAATTCTATTTGCTTTTTTGACTGATGTCACATACTGAACTGAGGATTTCATCGTATTGTCCACAAGGACTTCAAGGACATTTTCCTGGGTGGTGACTCTCAAAACAGAACTCAGCACTGTATACCTCTTAGGGATGTGCGAAGCCCGAACCTATTAGTTTAGGCTTCATTTTCGGCCCGCCATAGGAAATCTTGTATTTCCCATGGTTCGGACCTTTAAAATTCCCGCTAGTGCATGCTAACAATTTTTCATTAGCACACACTAACAGGAGTTAGTACACACTAAACCCGAAATTAATTTTTCCTGAAATTTCAGGAAAAATTCCTTCGGATTTCAGGCTCCCCGATCCAGGACGAATTAGGCAATTTTGTTGAAATTGTCTAATTCGTCCTGGATGAATACATATCCCTAGTACCTGTTGTTAGAATTATTTTTCCCTACATGCATCATTTTGCACTTTTCTACATTAAATTTAATCTGCCATGCAGTTGCCTAGTCTCCTAGTCTCAGAAGGGCCTTCTGCATGTCCTTGCAAGCCACTGCTGTTTTAACAAATTTGAATTATTTTATATCATCTGCTAATTTAATCACCTCACTCATCGTTACCTTTTCCAGAGCATTTATGAATACGTTAAAAATACAGATCCCAGTATCGATCCCTTTGGTACTCCACTAATGACCTTTGTCCAGTTGGAAAACCTGACCAGATCTAGCATCTACAACAGATCTGTTTACTACTGACTGGATGGAAATGTCAATAGAAGAAGAGGAGCAAAGTGATTGTAGATTATTTCTGTAGTGCAGTCCTGTGGTTCCTATTACTCATACTTTTGGCCAAAGGGATACAAATGCATGGGGCAACTGCTCTGTAGTACCAGCAGGAAAGAAAAGTCAGTGAAATAACTTTTCAGTTTAAAATTTCTTTGGTTCCCCCACAAACACAAAGGGAGCAATTTTCAAACTGCCAGAATTGCTGCAGAGTCCAGGCACTTTTTACCCATATTCTTTGCACTAATTTTTAAAATTTAAACTATACACATTCATTTACTTTGAAAATTGACCTAGGAAAAAGTGCCCACAGAGATTAACACTTTCTTTTTCTGCAGATACTATTTTTTTTAAACCAAAACTACAAGTATAGTATTGGAAAGACTAAGCTATTATGCATAGTTTTCTCCCCTGCCCTACAGGCACACTGGGAACCCCCCTTGTCAGTATGGATAATAGTGCTAATGGAACAATGCATGCAATTTTACCCACAAGCCAGACAGGCAAGTTTCAGAGAAGTGGTTTATGTAGGCATACATTCCTTACCCATGCAAATCCCTTTGAAAATCGCCCTCATTTTAAAATTCTTATATTCCACTTACAGTGAAGAAGAAGAAAATTTGCAAATGTAAAGTTGTCTTAAAAACGTGAGAATCCATTAATAATCCTTTCTGAGTACAAATGAAACTATGTTTCCTAAAAACTTCCTTTCATGGAAAAACTTCACTTGAGCATCATATGTAAATAAAGACAAAATCAACATAGAAAAAAGGCAAAACTGTAATGATTCCAAATATTTGCCATCTGTTAATTAAACAATGATCCTTTCTATATGAGACAACAAGTTTAGCATCCTCTTTGACAATCCGTGTTTCTTGATTAATTTGGGCAGTTGCAATTGATGAGAGAACATGGAAATCAGAAACCTCTTATTTAAATATAAAACAATATTCCATAGAAGGTTTTTTTTTTTAAAGTAATACCACTTTACTATCATACCTTGTATTGGAATCTGAATGCTTTCTTGATGTTTGAAAATGTTTCAGGATGCAAGTGATGGTGTGTGGGGTTAGAGCATCTGCTTGCCATTCACCAGTGTGTCTCTAAACTGTTAGCTTCCCTTTTTTTTTTTTTTGTAGTAATCATGCTATCTTCTAAAGCTTTTGGCATTTCTTGTTTAAAAATATTGTTCAATGAAAAGTGTACAAACTTGTTCGGTTCTTTTTATCCCCCAGTAGAAGTAAACACTTAAACCATCTGCATTCACCACTGCACCATGCTGATTATTCAAATGAGACTTCTTTAACAAAAAGGTTATTTCATTGGGTCGCTGCGTCTTGTTTGCCCAGCAGGAACCCTGCACTTTTTTTTTTAAAGCCTTTAAATTCCATATCAGTAGTATGAGAGCTGATGTTTAGAGTACAAACGAGATACAGTATAGTTTAATATATGCGTTTTTCCTTCAGAATCCTAATGGGCCTGCATGATGGAGAAAGTTACGCAAACCTTACAAGAATTAAAACAGGGCATTTATTTCATTCAGAGAATGAAGTGACTTCAAATGGTTGCATGGCTAAGACTGAGCTTTCAAAGGAATCTTTTATTGTTCATGAAGAAAGCTCAGCTACAGCACTAAGGGAAAATTTTAGAGCCAGATTAGCATGCCTAGCAACTCATGGCTGTGTATATTTTTTTTCCCAGTCCCCCACCAGCTGAACCCTTTCTGTCCATCTTTAATTGATTGGGTTAATATAAACCCTCAGTAGTACCAGTGTTTGTGTGGCCCCCACAATAAGATCATTGTGTACTTCCACTTGCTCTTGTGTTCCCTATTTAAGAATGTGTTGCTGTGAGCATTTCAAAAGTGTGAGCAAATGAAAAAAGCCACAATCAGTGCATTAATGATTTGTAAACAGAATATCCAGTACTGACACCACCTGCACTGGCTTTTAGGAGGAGAGAAAACACTATTAGATTTGCTTAGGCTTTGTTTTGTATTGCTGTGGAATTTAATCCTGCAGAGTAAATAAATGTCCAATTAACACTTTTTCACCCATACCAAATGTTTGTATTTAAAAAAAGAGTTTTCTTTGTTGGAGAGGGAATTGATTGAAAAAATTAGAATTTGACAAAGAAAGCTAAAGAATCGGTACTTTGTTGTTTATAATATGAACGTACTTGTTTCTTTACTCTATCGCATGCTAATATTTAATGCAGAGGGAAAGCTATATCATTAGGCTTCCCCTCCAAGGAAAGGCCTCTTCATCTCCTCCCTCCCACTGATACACATCCATGGTATAGTAATGATTTGGTGTACGCTCTCTTCTTAACCACAGAACTTTTAAGATCTGTATCATCACCTTGGGTTCTCTTCTGGAACACCTCTTGGTGGGTAAATAGGTTCTTGATTAATTACACTGTATGTAAGTTTTTGTTTCATAAGTAGCGCCAACTCAATTGTTTAAAATATATTTATTTGTTGTATGCTGATCTATCTTAGTATCTGAGATCCGGCATCCTTGCAATAGATAAGACAGAAGTACAAACGCAAACACAGAATCCGCATACTGTGAGGTGAATTTTAAAAGTCCGACGTGGGCATTAATTAGGGGATGCATGAAGAAGTCAGGCTAGCGCACTCGAAATGGATTTTAAAAGCCATCGAGATCCGTGCATATCTCCCACAGCACACACATTTGGTACGTTTTCAAATAGGGGAGAGGAATAGGCATTTTGGGACATGAACCAAAGATGTGCGTGGAAATACTGACACAACGCGGTGCGTACCGAGGCCCCTTGCGTGTGTAACTAGGCAGATCAGTGGGATTTAAGGGTCGAGGCTAACAGGGGGAGTGTAGGCTATCAAACCTGGGGGAGGGGGGTGGAAGACCTATCTCTTACCTGGGTAAACTGGAGCCGAACTAGTAATACTGGGAATGGTGTCAGCATGTGCCCCTTTTAAAATCCCCCGATTTATGCAGTACAAACAGCATTTGTGCACACATGCATGCACCTACTTCAAAGTCAGAGCATATGTGCATGCAGCCAGGCTATTGTACAACATTTGTGCATATGCTGCGTATGTTATAAAATGGCTGTGTACCTGGGTCTAGGCCAATGTATGCGCAAAAATGTGCGTACACACACTGGTTTGAAAGTTACCATCCAATTGCTTCATGCCAGACAAGTTTCCTTTGCAGCTCTTCTTACCATTAGAGATTTCTTCCTTTTTTCTGGTCACAAGTTCTGGAAAATCCCAAAAAGTAAATTTATTTCTTGTTCCTCACTTCCAGGGATAGCCATAGCATTCCCTAGTCTACCTGACTAATAATGTTTTATGGTCTTTTTTTTCCCAGGAACTTGTCCAAACCTCTTTTAAATTCTGCTATGCTAGTCACCTTGACCACATCGTCTCGATTGTGCATTGAGTGGAAAAGTTCATTTTATGATTTCTTGTAAATCTGCCAGTTGTTAGTTTCAAGGAGTGTCACCGTGTTTTAATGTTATTTGAAAGGATGAATAGCCATCCATTCTTTACCAATTTCACCCCACTCATGATTTTATAAACTTTTATCATGTCATCTCTCAGCCATCTCTTTTCCAAGCTGAAAAGCCCTTTGTAGCATCTCATTTTGCAGAAGCCATTCTATCACCCTTATCATTTATGTTGCCCTTATCCACACCTTTTTTACTTCCACCATATCTTTTTGAGATGGAGTGACCGGAACTGCTTACAGTACTTAAATGTGGTCGCAGCATGGATCGATAGAAGCAATATGATCATCTCTGTTTTATTCTCCTTTCCTTTCAAGATAATTCCTAACATTCTATGAGCTTTTGGATGGCAGCCACACTCTGAGCTGAGGATTTGAATGTCTTGCCCACTATACGCCCTTTTCCTGGGTGATGACTCCTAATATGGAGCCCTGCATTTTTTACTTTTAGTTGGGATTATTTTTTCCTATGTGCTTCACTTTGCTTTTTTATTTCCATAGTAAATGGTATTTCTAAACAATGTCCATGCTTCTTGCAAACTTTTAAACTTGGGAAATTCTACTTTCAGTTTCACTCTAAATAATGTCCTCATTCTGTCATAATCTCCGTATTTAAACTTATGTGATACTGTAGTAGTTTTACATAATGTCCTCCTCTGGGTTTATGTCAAATTTGATTACATCTGATCACTATCACTAAGCAGCCCCACCATAATAACCCCTTATACCATTCTGGCATTCCTCTGAGGACTAGATCTTAAGTAGCTCCCCCTATTTTTGGTTCTAGGATTAGCTGCTCTGTGAAGCAATCATTTATGACATCTTGTTGGGGCAGTGAATGCCTTTTTGGTTATGGGGGAAAAGTGAATCAAAAAAGCTCCATTTCCCAACTCTTTCCCCAGCTCCCACTGCCAATTTCTAACTTTACGTTTACAGTTAATTTTAGTCTCTCTTACATGCATTTTTTTGTATAAATCATAAAATACAATTACTCATTCCCAGACCAAAAAATAAAGAGCTTGATGATAGAAAACCAAACATAGTGGTCAAGGAGAAAATAACAAAACCTGCATTGCTAATAGAAATGTCAGTACTAAGCGGCTATTATGTATTATGTTATGTATGGAAAGAGTTAAAATAAGCAAGTACCAAGAGATGTAATCACAGATCAAGAAAATGTGGCCTAAAGAGAAAGAAACAGTCCTAATTGTTTGAGCACCATTCACCTGATTAAAAAGAACTTCCATGCTCACCTTGATATGATGCCTGTATATTTTACACCTTACAAGCTTCAGCATTTCACACAATGCAAGATTTAAGAAGAGCGCTTGCAGTAGATTTGAGAGATTGAGATCATCCCCAACATACCCTGGCTTAAGAGTGATGTTCATTCTTGTCAATGTATATGCAAGATAAATTCAAGATAAATCCTGTACCTCCAGTTCTGTAAATATATATCATTCCACAGAGCCTCTTCCCACACACATACTCCTCAAACAAGGGGACAGAATAGGATATTTACCCTTACACGTCACCATATAAAAAAAACAAATATTCAAATTATGGTGTTATCTAAGTAGCAAAAAAACTCCCTCAACTACCAAGTGCATTGTAAAATAATGCAAAAACCTGCAAAAAGAAGAAAAACACTCAATTAGCAAACCTGCCATATGATAGCAGTGCTAACTCATAAGACTCCACCTGAAAAGTCAGCTTTGTGAATGTTACACTTGGCTCTACTAAACCAATACACCTCCTGTTGGGAAAATACGATTGTGACTGCTAAAGATAGCTATATGCTAACAAAATACCCCTAGGTTACCTCAGTCGTACTTCAAGATCTTCATCAAATATAAAATAGTGGACCACAAATTAATTATACTGTAAATGTACAAACTGGGGCTTGGTGGTCCCCAACATGACACATATTGCCCCCCTCCACACACACAAACACAGACACACTTTGTGCTACTTTGCTTCCACGATCCTAGCACCAGTATCTTTGCCCAGCACATCACTTTTACCAGCATCAGTGTCCCCTGACTCTCTTTCTTTCCCCTGTGCACAGCTTCCAGCCTCGGATAACTTCTACCCCAGTCTGCCAGCCTCAAGACTCAGATGATATTCCCACCACCATAGTCAGCAAGCCTTGGATGACCCAATCCAGCCAACCTCCAGCCTTGGACAATCTTTGTCATAAGCCTCCAGCCTCAAATGAACCCTCTTAGTCATCCTCTAGCCTCATATAATTCCCTTCCTGTCAATCTCCATTCTCAAGTCTCAGATGCCCCCACCCAGCCAACCTCTAACCTCAGATGCCCCCCACCAGCCAGCCTCCAGCCTAAACTCTCAGATGATGCTCCCTCAGCCAGCCAGCCAGCCTTGAATTTTTCTCCACCCATCCTCCAGTCTTGGATGACCTCCAGCCCTCCAGCCAGCATTAGACTCCTCCAAGTCACTATCTTGCCGTAGACCCTTCCAGTTTCAGACCTCCAAACCATTCCAGCAAACCTCCAGCCTCAGGAACGCCTTCCAAGCAAACTTCCAGCCTCTCACTCCCCCAGAAAGACTCTAGCCTCAGAATTTCTCCCTCATTCCCCATCAAGCCAGTCCCTTACCTACCTGCATTCCCAATTGTTCTCTCTGTTGCTTATCCTTCTCCTGCTGGTAGCACATGGTTCTCTGCATGTTTTGTGCTGGTTTCACATGCATATCAGTGCAAGAATACAGGCACACTAAAGAAAGACTTAGAGCACAAACAATAGTATCATGAATGCTACAAGTTGCCTAAAGAGTAACAAAGCAGCATAAAAATGGCATGAACATCCCAAGGCACAGTGAAAGGGGCAAAACAGCAGTGACAGTGGCATGAACAAACCAAGGCACAACAAGAGGGGTGATGCAGCAGCAACAGTGGAATGAGCACATCAAGGTATATTGAGGGGCAAAGCAGAAGCTGCAGCAGTGGCATGAAGACCACATAGCATCTAAAGAGTGGAAAAGGATACCACTAATAGTGCCATAAACATCAAAAGACATATAAAGAGGACCAAAGGGCACCAACAATAGTAGCATGAAGTCCCCCTAGCACCCACAGAGGAGAAAAGGACACTAACAAGTCACCTAAAGAACAAAAAAAACAGCAGCAACAGTGGCATAAACACCACAAGGCACAGTGAGAGGATCAAAGCAGCTGTAACATTGGCATTAAAACCCCAAGGCTTTGAGAGCAGGGTATGGAAAACAGCAGAATGACAGCAAATTTCCCAAATGGTAAAGTGTGTGGTATGACAAACAGCATAATTATATAAAAACGCCAAAGTATAGAATGTGGGCTATGGTAAAGAGCAAAGTAGCAACAAAATCACAGGCATTGTGAGAGAGACAAAGGGCACCAATAACCATGGCAAGAACAGCCCAGGTAACCAAAAGAGCAGCAAAACAGCTCCAATAGTAGTATGAATATACCAAGGCACCATAAAAGATAAAACAGTACCAGCAGCAATAGGATTTCTACAAGGTATAAGGAGAGAACCAGGAGCAATAACATAGAAAGGTACAGAACTAGGAAAGAGGCAAGATGGGAGGGTGAACAACTAACTTTTTTTCTTGCTTTCATTTTTGTTTCTGGGGACAAAACATCTCAGTAAAACAAAGAGAGAAACAGGGTGGGAGGACCAGGTCAGGACAAGAGTAGTACAAGAAAACACTAAGGTGCTAAACCAGGAGAAAGGCAGTCATGAGGAGTCAGTTGGACAGCACAACAGCAGCAAAAAGAAAGTCACCTGGCAACATCACAGCAAGGTGTGAGTGCCAATATTGTGGACAATAGGCATTGGTTTTCTGTAGCTGTATACTCAGTCCTTCTGACATGCACATGGAAATTTTGCAAAACACAGCAGAGGGAGCTTTATTTTAAGAAAGACCATTTGTTCCATCAACTCTGGTGCCATTTCAGAATGATGTGAACTCTCGATGGTCCTTGCCATTGAGAATATCCATTCACTATACACTCTGGTTGGTAAGGAGAAAAGGAAATGCTGGGCCACCTTGGTAAGGTCTGACCAGATTGTGGCCTTTTGTGCCCAATATACCACTGTATCTGTGACCTTGTCTTTTATGGGCTTTGCAAGGTAGTGTGTAATTTATATATATGCTGGCATCTTTGGTGGGGGAGGATAATCTACTCTGCTGCCAACCACTGTAGTTATTTATGGCCTGTTTCAAGGGAGAACATTCTTCCATTTCCATGGGATGGGGAACTGGATAAAGGTGGTGGAGGAAGTGATAGCTGACAAGGTGCTGCTCAGGTTTACACTACTGTGTAGGGTGCCTGTTCTTTCCTTTACCACAGCCTACTGTCTTTCTGTCTCTGTTTCTGCCATTCCCACATCCTAGCTAACAACATCTCCTTCCACTGAATTAGAGCATCAGACTGGAAAGTGATGCTACCTTTCATCCATAGGTCATACAGCATGGCTAGCATACAAGAATCCAACTGGGTAAAAGGTTTCAGCCTATTTTGTACTTGCTTCTGCAAGGAATCCACAAATACCAACACCTCTTGTTTCAGTCACTGTTCCTGCCAGCAATCCTCTAACTTATTCTGCAAGATGTTGACTATGGGAGTCATCTCACCTAGGGTGGTACTTGAGAACCAAAGATTCTCCATGGCATCTTTGAATGGCTTCAAGACTTGTATCAGCTGCTTTATATGTAGCCAGTCATGATACTCCAGGATTCAATCCACATTTATCTTGCGATCCAGAACAAAATTATAAAGGACTTTATGTTGCTTTTCTAATCTCTGCAGCAGATAAGTAGAATTCCACCTTGTGCCTACATTCTGAATCAGCCATTACACTGCTTCATGTTTCTCACACAGCTGCTGCACACCCTTAATGTGCCGGTGAAAATGCCCAACTATTTTCTTGCACCTCTTGATCAGTTATTTCAGCAATAAGTTATTTTGTTGCTCCTTGACCCCCAAATTGTCCTTTACTATCAGTTGCAACAAGTGTTCAAAGCAACAGATCCCTCATAGCACCCGTCTTCTACTACTTTTTTCATATTTTTACCACTGTCATAAAAATTCCAGAACAATTCTGTCACTTTGCTCTTGCTGTCAACCCTCTATCACAGGGGTCAGGAACCTATGGCTCGGGAGCCATATATGTCTCTTTTGATGGCTGCATCTGGCTCACAGACAAATCTTTAATAAAAAAGTAAAAATCTAACAAAATCCCCCACCCTCCTGGCGCCCCCCAAGACCTCCAAAATTAATTTACTACAACCCCCACCCTCCTGACCCCCCCAAGACCTGCCAAACGTCCATGGTGGTCCAGCGGGGGTCCGGGAGCGGTCCGGGAGCGATCTCCTGGACTTGGGCTGTCGGCTGCCAGTAGTCAAAATGGCGCCGAAGGCCCTTTGCCCTCATTATGTCACTGAGGTCGACCAATGTCGGCGGTAGCCCTTGTGACATTGTAAGGGCAAAGGGCCGTCGGCTGCCAGTAATCAAAATGGCGTCGACGGCCCTTTGCTCTTACTATGTCACAGGGGCTACCGCCGCCATTGGTCGACCCCAGTGACATAGGGCAAAGGGCCGTCGGCGCCATTTTGACTACTGGCAGCCAACAGCCCAAGTCCAGGAGATCACTCCCGGACTGCTCCTGGACCCCCGCTGGACCACCAGGGACTTTTGGCAGGTCTTGGGGGGCATCAGGAGGGTGGGGGTTATAGTAAATTAATTTTGGAGATCTTGGGGGTCGTCAGGAGGGTGGGGTTGTAGTAAATTAATTTTGGAGGTCTTAGGGGGTGTCAGGAGGGTGGGGGGTTTTGTTAGATTTTTACTTTTTTATTAAAGATTTGTCAGCGAGCCCTGGACCCCCGCTGGATCACCAGGGACTTTTGGCAGATCTTGGGGGGGGGGGGGGTTAGGAGGATGGGGGGTTGTAGTAAATTAATTTGGCAGGTCTTGGGGGCGTCAGGAGAGTAGGGGGTTGTAGTAAATGAATTTGGAAGGTCTTGGAGTCAGGAGGTTGGGGGGTTGTAGTTAGTATGGCTCTCACAGAATTACATTTTAAAATATGTGGCGTTCATGGCTCTCTCAGCCAAAAAGGTTCCTGACCCCTGCTCTATCATCTTCCTTAGTTTACTTAAGATATTCACCAAAGTGTGACTGATATCCATCATCTGAGTATGCAGCATAGCCCTCCTGTACTCTGTTAAAGTTGCTGCCTGCCCCTGCCTTAGGCCTGGATTCTCCATTCTCGCACAGAATGGTGAATCCAGTGGTAATGGGGGGGCGGGGGTCGAAGGGGGGGAGGTTATGTGAAAGCCGACAGCCATCGCACCACCGCGGTGTTATCGCTGCCGGGTTTAGCACCACTGTGAAAGGTGGTGCTATTGGGTGCGCTATTGGTGACGATAATAGTGCTTACCTTATCGCCACCAGTGAAGATACCGCTGCGTCTGCCTCCTCCCCGCCATGACTCCGCCCCCGGCAAGCTATCACACATGAAAAGTCCCTTTTTCGTGAGTGATAGGCTTAGAAAATGATGCCCTTAGTTAGCTGTCATTAAGGTGTCATCAGGAAAATATAGACATGTTTAGCTTTCTGGCTGGACCATATGTTACTGGTGAAATAGATGCTTCTCCTTTCCACATTGGTCAGTTGTGCTTGTCTACTTAATGTTGTTCAAGAAGATACTTTGTAATTTGGGGCTAACAGGTGCAACTGATACTTAAACACATTTTCTTCACCAGCTGTAAGTGCTGGTCATCCAGGGCAATCATTTATGCAGTTACACTACTTTTGTAACTGCCGGCCTCCTACTATTAGACAGTAATGAGTTAAGATACTCCATCTGCACCTTCACCCCTTACAGCTTGCTGAAAAATGTGATTTAAGTGTCAGCTGTACCTGTTTACCCCCAAATTACAAAGTGTCCTCCTGAACAGCATTCAGTAGACAAGCACAACTGACCAAGGTGGAAAGGAGAAGTATACATTTCACCAGCAACATTTGGACTAGACAGAACACTAAACATGCTTATCCTTTCCTGAGGGCATACTGATGGCATTTGACTAAGGCAGGGGCAGGCAGCAACTCTAGCAGAAATGGAGCAGCAGGGTTCAGGTGGGCTGTGTTGCATACTCAGGTAATAGATATCAGACACACCTTGGTGAATATCTTAAGAGAAATAAGGAAGCTGATGGAGGGCTAACAGCTAGAGCAAAGTGACAGAATTGTTATTCTAGTTGGGGGTTGCTTGCCTGTCACCTTATAGGAGGAAGATTTGTGGGTGTCAGTTTGGGAGACTGTCTTCCTCTTTTCTAGGACTTTCCTACTGCTGCTTCTTTGAGTGGCAGTGCCCTTTGAGTGCCCTCTCTGAAGCCAATGCAAATGGGTGTTCTCTTTTTACATGATGCAGTATGCCACTGTTTGTAAGATATCCCAGTACCTATCATCTACTGATGGCTTTAGAACAGTGAATGCACTCTGCAAAAAGCACATCTTCCCTAGTACTAAGTACCTCCATATCTTAGATTTCTCCCAAGACCTCCTTTCCCCATCTTCATGCTTGAGCGCTGCTGCTGGGGCTTGGGTTGAGGACAAACATTGATGCAAAAGGTAAAGGTATCTCTCACACGCTCCACAGATGAATCATATGAGGGAGATTCAGATGTTGTGCTGGAGGTGGATTCTTGGGCTGAGGTGGGGTTGATGCAACCTGCAGGCAAGGGCCTATGGGTCCCCACCATCAGCAGGTGGAGTGGGCTGAAGCTAGAGGCCACTGGAGCTTAACCTATACCAGCCCACGTTCCCCTCGGGTTGAGCCTTTGTGTGCCGGAGCTAGCAGGACTTAACAGGCCTCGAGATTGGACGTCAAAGGCAGGTAGTTCAGCCCGGAGACAGCAGCCAGCAGGTGGCGTAGTTGTATCGTAGACTGGTCCCAGTACAGGAACCCAAGCACCATGGAACGAGGATTGACTGAAGGTGCTTGAGCAAAGACAGGCCGGAGCCTTAGGAGTCCAAGTACAGAGGATAGGGATAGAGGCATCACTGTCAAACTTGAATGAGAGCTGGCGGGAACTGGAAGGTGTAGCAAGCAGCATAGAACTCTGGACACAAAGGACTCTATAGTGTAGTCATCTGTAGCAATAGTCAGGGCATGGAGAAGGCAGGCTTGGTCAAGCGTAGCGATGGTCAAGGCACGGAGAAGGCAGGCGTGGTCAGGCATAGCGATGGTCAAGTCAGGAAGAAGGCAGGTGTGGTCAGGCGTAGCAATAGTCAGGCTTGGAGAAGGCAGGCAAGGTCGGATGTAGCAGAGGTCAGGCTTGGAGAAGGCAGGCAAGGTTGGACATAGCAAAGGTCAGGCTTGGAGAAGGCAGGCAGGTCAGATGTAACAGAGGTCGGCACCAGGAAGTCAATCAATAGACAGACGAGACAACGAGGAAGCCGGAACTTAGAAACAAACTGGAACATGGATCAAGGAAGCATGGCGGCAACGAGTACTCAGAACCAAACAAGGAACCAAGGAGACCTGTTGCAAAGGCAACGCTTCAGTGCGAGGCCTGAGCATTGATACGCTGAAGGATCTGATGTCAGAATCCAGGTCCGCAGCCAGGTTCCCATTGCGGGCCCTTTAAAAGGAGGGGCACAGTGCTGCTGGCGGCGTCTCTCTGCGAACCCCACGGAGAGGCCCGACGGATGGGGGCATCCTGGCTGGAAGTCCTGGGAAGTGGAGCAAGGCCGGAGGCACTGGCAGGAGCCCGAGGTCGGAGCAGGCGGCCTACTGCCACAAGCGATGGGGAGTTGAAGCCTGGAAGTTGCTTAGAAAGGTGAGAGAACCGCACCACAGGGCTGCTGCCGATGGCAAGCGTAACATCAGAGGAAGCAAAGATTCCATTAGGTGAGCAGAACTTGGGAGCTCTAGTTACCAGCATGCTATCCTTTAGTGAGAGGGAACATTAGGAAGAAAGTGATACTGCTGAGGCAAAGACCACCTCCAGGAAGAGGAAGTAGCGAAGAACATACAGCACATGCCCTCCAGGTTCAAGTTCTCCTTCCTCGACACTGTCTGTGCCTGTTAGTTTCCCCCTAATAAAAAAAATATTCTCTTTAACTTGGGCAGGAAAGTACTGCTGTTCTCACTACTAATGCTATCAGTACTTGGTTTTGCCCTAAGAGGTGCTTTTCCATTAAGAGGCAAATTTTTCCTCTGCCTTTACCGTTGTTGTTAGTACTAGAGCAGCATCCACTTGATCTCATTTCATATGGCATTGTGGAATCTGATGCAGTCACTAAGATTAATAATCATACCAGTAAACAATGCTGTTGATATTGTGTATGATTATGAATAAAAGATAGTTGTTGAAATTTAAACTTATGAATACAACCTTATGTTAACTGACTTGATGCTGCTTTTCTGCACACTGGAGTTGTGATGTGAAGTGAGATGAATGTTCTAATATAATAATTCAATGTTAAATCTGAGTATGTGTATAAATTAGTATCTGATTCTCTTAAACTTGTAAAATAGTTACAGTATACTATATACCATGTTTTGAATATATATGTTCCTTTGTCAGACTGCAAATAGTTTCAATATATTTTTTAGCTTAATTTTTCTGGAAAAATAATTATTGCTATTTTGTAATTATTCTTAGAAATATTTTGGCATGCCAGTCTAAATAAATGGGAAACTAAAAGAATATTGTTTTACTCAGAAAGACACAACTGAATATTTTTCATGGCTATGTAGAAAAGAATAGTTGACCATTAAAGATATATTAGTATACCCTTATAGATTTATTCATTTCTGTCATCATAGTCAAATACAGAACAGATTATCAGTGTAGTAAAAAAATACAAAGTGTATTCAAATACATCTAGTGCCATATAATGTTATGTATGTTCTCTGTATACCATGGTAACTATCATTTTTATCCAACAGATATATTTAGTGGGATAAAGAATTCAAAATCATTTATAAACATGTATCATGGATAGATGAGTCATTTTCCCTGTAAGTCATGCTATCTTACTGTAAGATTCATTGAGTAATGTGCAGTTAGAACAGGAAATATATTACAAGATATCTTGATAGTGTGTTTGCTATGATAACTGGGAAAATAATTTATGTCATTAATTTCTTTCTACCATTGCTTAAATTCCAAACTGAATTTACTGAATGTCATATTTAAAATTATTAAACATATCTCTTAAGTCATAAGGATCAACTGAAGTGAGGCATCCAAGGTTGCAAATCCCCAGCAGCACTAATTTATGCAACTGTGTTTCCCTACACAGTTTGTTCTCACAATGATTCCATATCGCTTGGTGTCTAGGTAGACAGTGGTCACATAAAACTTGGGAAAATGACACCAATACAATTACACGTATGAGGGGATTTCCCAGTACAAGTATAGTGAGCACGTATGACTCATTTGCTCAAATTTTGGATTTTGAAAATATATGGGCAAAAAATTATGTTTCTGCTTTTTGAATAAAAAATGATTGTAGCCTGCAATAAAAAACATGACTTAAAATCCCTTTAGGGATAGCAAATTGACCCCACTTGTATACATTTTTAGACCAGTCCCTGCTTTGCATCACATTTATGCATCACTAGCTTCATTACAATATGCAGAAACTCTCATTATTCATTTTCCAATATGCATTTTCCTGATATTGTCAGCATGTGGAAATGGGCAGTAGAATCAAATAAGCAAGCTTTGTGATATCAGCTTGTCTACGCTTTAGTCACCACACTGTCTCATTTAAATATGCTCAAAAACATCAATGAAGCCCAACACCATAAAAATCAATGAAGAAAAGGGAAAAATAAATATAGAAATTCTTTATTTTGCAAGCACAAAAACACTGTTATAAGAAGAATGAACCTAAATTTCAAAATAAATAAATAAACATGTAGCACCTGACACAGTCAGTAGAGAGCTGGCCTGAACTGCAATCCCCAGAAGGAAGAACTCCTCTTGGAGAAGTGATGCCCAAGAATACTTGGGGCTTTAGTTCAAGATCAAACCATGGTTAATAATTAAAAAGAAGATAGAGCAGCTTTTAAACTAGACTATGGAGGAAAGCTGACAGTCGATCAGGAGGGCATGATTCAGAGGAGGGTAACCACAAATATTACCATTCTGAAAGGGAAATTAGATTGTCTTAATAATGAGGATGTAGGAAAAGATGATTCCAAATTACATGAATCAACTCCTAGTAAGCAAATTATGAAAATGAATATAAAGAATACATTTAGGTGTCTGTATTCAAATGCCAGAATTCTAAAAAATAAGATAGGTTGAAGTGTATGGCACTAGACATGGATATTGACATAATTAGCATCTCAGAAAAATGGTGAAAAACCAACAACCAATAAGAAACAATGTTAGCAGGATAAAATATATAAACATAACAGAACAGATAGAAGTGGTGGTAGCAAGGCAATATATGCTAAGCAAAATACATATTCTAAAGGAAACTAACTTCATTCTGGAATCTCTGAAATCAATAATCACCAGCACAGCAAGCAGGAAATGTATCCAGCTAAAATTAGTGTTGTGCTGGAGGTGGACCCTTGGTCTGGTGCAGGGTTGTAACGGCCCTCCAGTTGGACCCAGAGAGCGCCTGCCACCAGGAGACGGAGCACAGGAGGAGAAAGAGGCTAGCTGGAGCTTCTCCAATAGCAACCTGGGGTTCCCTCAGGTTGAGCCCTTGGTTACCCGGGCCGCCTGGTCTTAGGTGGGCCTCTCAGGGTCTCTGAGAGAGGAAAGCGTAGAGGAGTGCCCACCACGAACAAGAGTGCTTGGTCGAAATCAGAACAGGAATGTCCAGAGGTCGCAGGAGGCCAGAAGAGAGTGTCTGAGTGGATAGCGAGGATCAAGGCCAGAGTAACAGTTCAGATTGGTCAGCCGAAGCAGGGGTCAGTACCTGAAGTCAATCTGGAAGTAGGTCAGGCAGAGGTCAAGTTCCAGGCAGCGATCATGAGTAGTCAGTGGACAGGCAGAGGTCAGGTCTGGGCAGCAATCCAGAGTAGTCAGTGAACAGGCAAAGGTCAGTACCGTGAGATCAATCTGAAGGGTACTACCAAGTAGGGATGTGCATCATTTTTTTGATGGATGAAAATATCATACAATATTTTCTAATCCGTCATGTATCAGGGGTCCCCGAAAATGATAGGAAAAGCCCACAACATTTCCTTGTGGTTTTCTTATTGTTTTGGGGGGAGAGAAAGGGCACACAGAACCCCCCCAAACCCCCCCCCCCCCGACCCTTTAGATCTAATTATTTACAATCCCCACTCTCCCGACCCTCCCAAAACTTTCCTAAAGCACCTGGTGGTCCAGCGGGGGTCCTGGGAGCGATCTCCTGTTCTCGGGCCGTCGGCTGCCACTAATCAAAATGGTGCCGATGGCCCTTTGCCCTTACTATGTGACAAGGGCTATCAGTGCCATTGGCTGGCCCCATCACATGGCAAATCTGGAAAAACATTAATTTTGAGGCCCATAAAAGACTCTAGACGGTGTCAAAAAAACATTTTTAATGTCCATTCTTTATTAGCCTCCAGGAGGAGAGAGACAATCAATATAGCTGGCAAAACAGAATCCTTCTGTGATGATTCCAAAATTTCCATAAGGTTTAATTGAGGAGCCACTACATGAGTTAAAACCTGAACTCCTTTTTGATCTAACAAATCTAACAAAATTGACGCAATACCTACTATTGAACTTAAGAAATAGCTAACACAGTCACCCATACACTGACTAAAATCATAAACCTATCCCTTGAAGAAGGAACAATGCCAGATATACTGAAAGGAGCAATGATAAAACCAATCATTAAGAAAAAAAACAGTGATCCCCTTATCCTGAACAACTATAGGCCAGTATCAAATCTTCCCTTATTAGCTAAATTAATTGAGAAAACAGTACAGAAACAGCTAGCTGAACACCTAGATGACAATAACATACTGTATCCATCGCAACACGGATTTCGAAAACACTACAGCACTGAGACATTGCTCCTCTCTCTAACAGATAACATTCTAAGAGGTTTTGATAGCGGTAAACACTATATTCTAATAATGCTCGACCTATCGGCAGCCTTCGACATAGTTAACCACAAAATACTACTAAATAGACTAGAAGAAATCGGACTACAAGGCAAAACATTAAAATGGTTCAGCTGATATCTAAAATACAGGTTTTTCCAAGTTCAGATCAATAACACATTATCATAAAAAATCAACCTGAAAACAGGGGTTCCGCAGGGATCAGCCCTGTCTGTGACCCTTTTTAACATATACATTCTGCCATTATGCCACTTACTGGCAGGACTAGGAATTATACATTACATTTATGCTGACGATATCCAACTAATTCTACCTATAGATGACACAATAGAGAAAACATTAAATCTAGCTAACATGTACCTAAGCATTATAAAACAACTACTGACACAAATGGAACTTGTTATTAATATTGATAAAACAGAATTTCTACACCTAGAACGGAAAAATACTGAAATCAGCCAAACCTCAATAATCCTCAAAGAGAACCAGAAAGTAGGGATGTGCATCATTTTTTTGATGGATGAAAATATCATACAATATTTTCTAATCCGTCATGTATCGGGGGTCCCCGAAAATGATAGGAAAAGCCCACAAAATTTCCTTGTGGTTTTCTTATTGTTTTGGGGGGAGAGAAAGGGCACACAGAACCCCCCCAACCCCCCCCCCCCTGACCCTTTAGATCTAATTATTTACAATCCCCACTCTCCTGACCCTCCCAAAACTTTCCTAAAGCACCTGGTGGTCCAGCGGGTGTCCTGGAAGCGATCTCCTGTTCTCGGGCCGTTGGCTGCCACTAATCAAAATGGTGCCGATGGCCCTTTGCCCTTACTATGTGACAAGGGCTATCAGTGCCATTGGCTGGCCCCATCACATGGCAAATCTGGAAAAACATTAATTTTGAGGCCCATAAAAGACTAGACGGTGTCAAAAAAACATTTTTAATGTCCATTCTTTATTAGCCTCCAGGAGGAAAGAGACAATCAATATAGCTGGCATAACAGAATCCTTCTGTGATGATTCCAAAATTTCCATAAGGTTTAATTGAGGAGCCACTACATGAGTTAAAACCTGAACTCCTTTTTGATCTAACAAATCTAACAAAATTGACGCAATACCTACTATTGAACTTAAGAAATAGCTAACACAGTCACCCATACACTGACTAAAATCATAAACCTATCCCTTGAAGAAGGAACAATGCCAGATATACTGAAAGGAGCAATGATAAAACCAATCATTAAGAAAAAAAACAGTGATCCCCTTATCCTGAACAACTATAGGCCAGTATCAAATCTTCCCTTATTAGCTAAATTAATTGAGAAAACAGTACAGAAACAGCTAGCTGAACACCTAGATGACAATAACATACTGTATCCATCGCAACACGGATTTCAAAAACACTACAGCACTGAGACATTGCTCCTTTCTCTAACAGATAACATTCTAAGAGGTTTTGATAGCGGTAAACACTATATTCTAATAATGCTCGACCTATCGGCAGCCTTCAACACAGTTAACCACAAAATACTACTAAATAGACTAGAAGAAATCGGACTACAAGGCAAAACATTAAAATGGTTCAGCTCATATCTAAAATACAGGTTTTTCCAAGTTCAGATCAATAACACATTATCAGAAAAAATCAACCTGAAAACAGGGGTTCCGCAGGGATCAGCCCTGTCTGCGACCCTTTTTAACATATACATTCTGCCATTATGCCACTTACTGGCAGGACTAGGAATTATACATTACATTTATGCTGACGATTAGGGATGTGAATCGTGTCCTCGATCGTCTTAACGATCGATTTCGGCTGGGAGGGGGAGGGAATCGTATTGTTGCCGTTTGGGTGTGTAAACTATCGTTAAAATCGTTAATATCATGAGCCGACACACTAAAACCCCCTAAAACCCACCCTGACCCTTTAAATTAAATCCCCCACCCTCCTGAACCCCCCCCCCCCCAAATGCTTTAAATAATCTGGGGATCCAGCGGTGGTCCAGAACGGCGGCGGTCCGGAACGGCCCCCTCAATTGAATCCTGTTGTCTTCAGCCGGCGCCATTTTGCAAAATGGCCGCCGCAAAATGGCGGCGGCCATAGACAAAAATGATTCGACGCAGGAGGTCTTCCGGACCCCGGCTGGACTTTTGGCAAGTCTTGTGGGGGTCAGGAGGCCCCCCCCAAGCTGGCCAAAAGTTCCTGGGAGTCCAGCGGGGTTCAGGAAGCGATTTCTTGCCGCGAATCGTTTTCCGTACGGAAAATGGCGCCGGCAGGAGATCGACTGCAGGAGGTCATTCAGCGCTGAATGACCTCCTGCAGTCGATCTCCTGCCGATCTCCTGCCGGCGCCATTTTCCGTACGGAAAACGATTCGCGGCAAGAAATCACTTCCTGAACCCCGCTGGACTCCCAGGAACTTTTGGCCAGCTTGGGGGGGCCTCCTGACCCCCACAAGACTTTCCAAAAGTCCAGCGGGGGTCCGGAACGACCTCCTGCGTCGAATCGTTTTTGTCTATGGCCGCCGCCATTTTGCGGCGGCCATTTTACAAAATGGCGCCGGCTGAAGACAACAGGATTCAATTGAGGGGGCCGTTCCGGACCGCCGCCGTTCTGGACCACCGCTGGATCCCCAGGTTATTTAAAGCATTTGGGGGGGGGGTTCGGGAGGGTGGGGGATTTAATTTAAAGGGTCGGGGGTAGGTTTTAGGGGGTTTTAGTGTGCCGGTTTTCCTGCCCTCCCCCTTCCCCCGATTTACGATTTTTTAACGATAAATCGGGGGAATTGGTATTGTATCGTGGCCCTAACGATTTTTGATGATTTAAAATATATCGGACGATATTTTAAATCATCAAAAAACGATTCACATCCCTACTGACGATATCCAACTAATTCTACCTATAGATGACACAATAGAGAAAACATTAAATCTAGCTAACATGTACCTAAGCATAAAACAACTACTGACACAAATGGAACTTGTTATTAATATTGATAAAACAGAATTTCTACACCTAGAACGGAAAAATACTGAAATCAGCCAAACCTCAATTATCCTCAAAGAGAACCAGAAAATTGAACTAGCTGGAAAAGTACGTAACCTTGGAATAATAATGGACCCTGAAATCAATCTAAAACAGCACATATCACTAAAAGTAAAGGAAGGATATGCAAAACTCATGGTACTCAGAAAACTAAAACCACTACTAACTCAAAATGATTTCCGAACATTTCTACAGGCACTAATTTTCTCCAGCACGGATTACTGTAATGCCCTGCTGCTAGGACTACCAAATACTACGTTAAGACCACTTCAAATACTTCAGAACACAGCAGCTAGAATACTAACCGGAAAAAGGAGGAGGGACCACATAACCAAAACCCTAGCGGAACTACATTGGTTACCGATTGAACACAGAATTAAATACAAAACCCTATATATCATCCATAAACTAATTCATGATGAGAAATCAGACTGGCTAAACACAGCATTACGGGTACACGTCCCACAAAGAAATCTTTGATCAGCAAATAAAGCACTCCTAACCATCCCTTCAGTTAAAACAGCAAGACTAACCCAAGTGAGGGAAAGGGACTTATCATTAGCAGGACCCACAATTTGGAACACAATGCCTCCAGAGATCAGATTACAAAGTGATCTCAAGGCATTTAAGAAAATTTTAAAAACATGGCTTTTTAAACAGGCATTTTACAAGGAGACGGGAGAATAGAAATTATTCAGGAATAAGCAGATAAACACCGACACACAGTACTTATGACAATACAGTAGAGTAGTCTATGAACCCCACATCACAACTAGCATATTGATAACACTATGTATAATAAATTTACCCGTAAAAGTACTTTCAGTACACTCGGTCATGACCCACTTCTCTAAAAATTATTTTGTCTAATGATATATTGTAACCGAACCTTTGACGGCACCTGTTAGAATGTACTATAGTACACTTTTACTTACATTAAATATGTGCCTACATGTTAACCGTTGCGATGGTATATAACTTAGCGACGGTATAGAAAAGATTTTAAATAAAAAATAAATAAATAATAAATGTGTGATGTAAATGGAAGAGCCTGTTCTGGTACTTTAAGAACTTCAAGCATGTATTTCTTCCACATATTGATCCCAAGGAAAATTTGCAAAATGCAGATTTTTCCCTCTTAGTATATTCTCCATATTTTCTAACCTAGTGGAAAACAGATAATTTTCCTTAATCAAAGAAGGATACAGCAATGATTTATCTTTAATATCTTTTTCCAATACTTCAATTGATTTCTTATTAATTAAAGATTCCTGTTGCAAGGATTTTATAACTGTATCAAGTTTTACCATATTCAGGTATACGGGAGCCATTTGATTAAAAATGTTAGTATTTAATGTTTGAATTGCGTCCCAAATAGAGTCAAGTGAAATAACTGAAGGTCTTACCAGGTCTATCTTCTTAATATTTATTTATTTATAAACTTTTTTTATACCGACATTTGTATGAAGCATATGCTAAGCTTCTCCTTTCTCATGCTGGGATTCAGTGTTTCCAGCTAGTTCCCCGGGTCCCAAGGGCATTGAGGAAAATTCAGAGGCCAGTTCCGATATAACAGCCGAAGGCCATTGCTCCAGAATTTGACCATTTACAGGCAATAATGAACCAGAAGGCAAATCCAAAAGCCTTCCTTCAGTCGGGTTACCCGGTGCCATCCGTTCCTCCTGGTCTAGAGCTCTCCACTGCACATGAACGTCCATTGGCCAACAAGTGTTGGTAAAGTCGCGGGCAGAGGATCTCTTTCTTTAGCTTGTCATTTCCTAGTGGAATGCGGCATATTCGAGAGTTAACCATCAGACCTGATCGGAGCTCCGTCATGCACTACCAGCAGGATCGGCCATCTTGGATCCCAGCCAATAAAGTATTTAGTTCTAAAGATTCATAGAAAGCCTACACAGTGGTATCCCTTGAATATACTACCCAATTTTCAAGAATTTCAAATTAAAACTAGAAACTGGATGCATTTCCCAGTTTCTTTTATGGGAAAAATAGCTTTGATCATCATGATACTTTTGCCCAAGTTACTATATTTATTGCAGATGATTCCTTTCATCTAAAAAAAGGACATTAATATAATGTTGAGAATTTGGTCTCAGTTTATTTGGAAAGGTAAAAAACCAAGACTTGCCATAAATAAATTAATGATTCCTAGGGAAGAAGGTGGCTTTTGCTTACCAGATATTAGTTTATATAACATTGCTTATGTACTTTGCTATATAAGTGATTGGATAGGAGACAAAACTTTACTAATGAAAAAGAGAATAATGCCCCCCCCCCCCCATCTTTGAAATTTATTATTCATACTACATTAAGTGAACTTTCAATATACATTGCACATTCTTGGAGTCTTGGAGTGATAGTGTCTAATGATATGAAGTCTGCGAAACAATGCGACAAGGCGATAGCAAAAGCCAGAAGAATGCTGGGCTGCATAGAGAGAGGAATATCGAGTAAGAAAAGGGAAGTGATTATTCCCTTGTACAGGTCCTTGGTGAGGCCTCACCTGGAGTACTGTGTTCAGTTCTGGAGACCGTATCTACAAAAAGACAAAGACAAGATGGAAGCGGTACAGAGAAGGGCGACCAGGAAGGTGGAGGATCTTCATCGGATGACGTACGAGGAGAGATTGAAGAATCTAAATATGTACACCCTGGAGGAAAGGAGGAGCAGAGGTGATATGATACAGACTTTCAGATACTTGAAAGGCTTTAATGATCCAAAGACAACGACAAACCTTTTCCGTAGGAAAAAAATCAGCAGAACCAGGGGTCACGATTTGAAGCTCCAGGGAGGAAGATTCAGAACCAACGTCAGGAAGTATTTCTTCACGGAGAGGGTGGTGGATGCCTGGAATGCCCTTCCAGAGGAAGTGGTGAAGACCAGAACTGTGAAGGACTTCAAAGGGGCGTGGGATAAACATTGTGGATCCATAAATTCAAGAGGCCGCCAATGAAGAGTGGGGGACTCGCCAGAATGATGGCTACTGCTTGGAAACAATACCCTTATTCAATAAACATATACATGGTTACTGTGACTCCAACATCACTCTAAGCTTCAACAGCAAGAGGAAATATGGAAAAAAGGATTTGCACTCACAAAGAGGGGAGTAGCTGGCTTGTTACGGCAGTTACTACCCCAAACCAAATAAGCCTGATACTTCACTTTCAATGCATATCCAGCATAGTTCTCTGCTTCAACGGCAGGGCTGAAGAAAAACTGATACTTCATACATCCAGCAGAGCTCTCTGCTTCAACGGCAGGGGAGAAGAAAAAAGGGTTCGCACTCACAAAGCGGGGAGTAGCTGGCTTGTTACGGCGGTTACTACCCCAAACCAAATGTGCCTGATACTTCACTTTCGATGCATATCCAGCATGGCTCTCTGCTTCAACGGCATGGGAGAAAGACTGATACATCACGCATTTCCAGCATAGCTCTCTGCTTCAACGGCAGGGGAAAAGAAAAACAACCAATAAGGGCTGTATAACATAGTCTGGGTAAAACAAATAAGCATGGGTGTAGCTTGCTTATTGCGGCGGTTACTACCCCTACTACCCCTAACTAATCAAGCTAGACATTTCACTTGGATGCAGCTCCATCACTGCTCTCTACATTAATGGTGGGGGTGGAAGGGAAATAGAACCAAGAGCTAAGAGAAACAGATAAGTATGAGAGAAAAAATGTGTGAGGCTTGCTGGGCAGACTGGATGGGCCGTTTGGTCTTCTTCTGCCGTCATTTCTATGTTTCTATGCTTCTATGTTTCATTAGGGCAATTTGTAATGTTTGGAATTATCTAAGGACTAAATTGGGTTTACCATGGGAAGAGTCTTTCTATTTACCATTTTGGGGTAACCCAAGATTTCCTTCAGGGGATACTATCATACATTATTGGCGATTAGAGACACTACACAAAGGGCTGTTCAACATTTTATTAATTTTCAATAAAAACATATACACTCATTTAGTTATTGTGTGGAACATATGAGTTTTAAACTAAATGATTATTTAACATATCTTCAGATCAAAAGTTTTTTTAGTACACTTTTTTAATTGCAGTCTAAACAATATATTGATTGCAGTCTAAACAATATATTGATTGATTCAACAGTTCATGCATGTATGTGCAGAGGGGAAACACGTACTATCCATATTATATAAATTTCTCCATTCTATCAATGCATATGGGATTTTATGCTTCCTTGCAGCTTCATGGAGTGTGAGTCTCCAACAGACTGTCACAGGAGATTTATACACTGGAAATGAAAACATTTATAAAGGTATGGAAGCTGTTCTTTTTAGGAGAAATGTAATTGAGAATTCTACATAGGACAATTGTGTTTTCATATAGACAGATAGGATGGGCATTATGCTACATGGTAATTGTCTTAAATACGGGAAGGGAAATGCCACTTTATTGCATGGGCTATGAAGTTGTCTGAAAATTGTTTCTTTTTGGAGTGGAATTTTTCAAATGATTTCAAACTGGTGGGGCAGAATCATATCAGGCTCTGCTGGGCTATGATTATTAGGAAACAGTGTTCTCTCCACCTAGCTTGATGTTACCCAGGTAGAGAGTCCATCAAGCTAGGTTGAGAGAACATTGCACAAATCTCATCTTGGAGTGAGTTTCCAAGACAACAGATCCCCACTGGACTGGGTAAGTGGGGGCTAGGGAGAATCCTAGTCCTGGCATTTTTTCCAGGAGGGTGGGAGAGCTCGTTTTCGCTTTTTAGCCATTTTGGGTTTTTTAAATTGCTTGATTCATTTTTTCACACAAATGAAACAAATCAAGCAATCCACAAATTGAAATCTGTGGGAAAAAAAATCTCCCAAGAATGAACCGAAAACAATTTTTTTCCCTGCACAGCCCTATGATGCAATATTGTGATTTACATTAGAACCTAATTGATTTTTAATAAGACATTGTTTCTTGTCTATAAATCAAAAGATAAGCTAGGAGTGGGAGGGAGGGCTGGAAAGGCAGACACGAGAGTTAACTCCCTCTGGCTTTAACATAATATTTTTTATTTTATACCAAAAGATACATTTACAGGATGTCATAACCAAAATAAACTAACATATAACATTTTCTCTCCTTGCCATAGACAGCACAGATTATATGTACAATAATATGTACAATAAGAAATAACAAAGACTATTGTTCCTGATCAACAGTTTTAGACAATGGGCATTAAGCATGTGGATACACAAGTTGAAATTGCAGCTGAAGTTCTTGCAATAGGGAGTCCAAAAAAGGCTCCCAAATTTGCACAATAGTTCTCAGACATGCTAGAGTTTTAAATGGAATAGATTTTGATTCTAAACACAATGGGGGTACATATTCAAAAGCCATTTAGATGGATAACGGGAAAGTTAGCCATCTAATTGGCTTAGCTGGGGCATTCCTGGGTCAGGAGGAGCTGAGTTAGCCAGTTAATTTAACTGGCTATCTCATATATTTGAAGTTAGCCAATTAACTTAGGCCTGGATTTATCAAAATACGGTAAGTATCGCATACGATAGCAAAAGGAGTGTGGTTTATGCAAACATTCATTTTATGCTAATTACCTATGTGAAGAGCTAAGTTAGTGCAAATTGTGATAACATTGCAATAGGAGCCAGACCTGTTGTATTTCCTACATATAACCACTGGAGGGAGGGAGGGAGAGAGAGAGAGAGAGAGAGAGAGAGAGAGAGAGAGAGAGAGAGAGAGAGAGAGAGAGAGAGAGAGACTGACCATAATGTCATCTCCCTAGAAAGGTATTTGTATCCCTATAGTCGCCCACCTAGTAACTCGAGGTGAGGGTTAGGTATCAGTGTAGGGGGTTAGGGGCCACCTTGACATTCAATGTTAGATGTACGAACAGAACAGTGGACTCTTGTGAACATTTGATGACCCTCGATATAGGCCAGTGTCTGGACCCAGGCCCGCTGCCACTTGTCTGGAAGCCGGGTCCTGACGCTGGGGCCTCAGCCCAGATCCAGGCCTGACGCCATGACCAGCCCCGGTGGCTCAGTCCTGACACTGGTACTTTGGCCTTGGCTGGGTCCCAGACCCAGGCCCAAAGCCAAGTCCTGACACCAGGGCCTCAGCCCAGGGCCAGCCCCAATGCTACAACCGACCCTGATGCCAGTGGTCCAAATCAAGGCCCAGACCCAGCCCTGACACCATGACCTGACCCAGATGCCAGGTCCTGATGCCTGGGCCTCGGCCAGGACCCTGGCATGACACTGTGACCTGACCCAGAGGCTGGTCCCGATGTTGGGGTCTATGCCCGGATGCAGGACCAATGACGAGGCCTCGGCCGAGAGACTTGATCCTGATGCCTGGGCCTCAGCCCAGGGAGAGGCCAGGCCTAAGACCCCAAACCTAGGACCTTCTCTTCAGGTGCCCTCTTCTTTTTACAGCCCGCAGCACAATGACAATGTCCAATGGGGTCGTGCTAGAGTTAGTTAACTCTGGTGCATCCACCTCAGTGGATGGCACCATTCTGATGGACGATACCATTTTGATGTATGGCAATTGCCATACATCAAAATGGCACTGTCTGCAGGGATGAATGTGCTGGAGTGAATTAATTCTGGCTAGAGATGTGAATCGTGTCATCGATCGTCTTAACGATCGATTTTGGCTGGGAGGGGGAGGGAATCGTATTGTTGCCGTTTGGGTGTTTAAAGTATCGTGAAAATCGTGAAAATAGTGAAAATCGTGAGCCGGCACACTAAAACCCCCTAAAACCCACCCCCGACCCTTTAAATTAAATCCCCCACCCTCCCGACCCCCCCCCCCAAATGCCTTAAATTACCTGGGGGTCCAGCGGCGGTCCGGAACGGCAGCGGTCCGGAACGGCCTCCTGCAATTGAATCGTGTTGTCTTCAGCCGGCGCCATTTTTCAAAATGGCGACGCAAAATGGCGGCGGCCATAGACCAACATGATTTGACTGCAGGAGATCATTCCGGACCCCCGCTGGACTTTTGGCAAGTCTTGTGGGGGTCAGGAGCCCCACAAGACTTGCCAAAAGTCCAGCCTCTGGGATGGGTCGCAACATCTCACCTGGGTTAGGGCCCCAGCTTAGGCCAAAGGCCTGATGTTGGGACTAAACCTCTGGGCTGGATCACAGTGTCAGGCCTGGGTCCAGGCCCCAGGGAAGGCCCCAGTGTTGGGACCTGACCGCTGAGTGGGTCATGGTGTTTGGCCTGGGTCTGGGCTGAGGCCATGGCATTGGGATTTAGTTTTCAGGCCAGGTCGCAGCATCAGGCGTGGGTCTGTGCCCCGACCTAGGCTGAGGTTCCAATGTTGGGACCAGGTCTTTCGGTTAGGTCATGGCATCAGGCCTGTATTGGGACCTAGGTTCTGGTGTTGGGACACGGCCTTCATTGGATACCCGTTGGATCAGGTAATTGTTTTGTTGATTTAGTTTCATTTTCAGGGGTCTCAGCTGAGGCCCTGGCATTAGCCCGTGCCTCCACCGAGACCCCTGTGTTGCACATGGTCCTTGGCCCCTGATTTGGGCTTTGGCCTATGCCCTAGTGTTATGGTTTAGTGGTGTTTGGGTGGATTCTTGGGTACTGTGGCAGATCACCACGCCCACGGGGAGGAGCCCCATGGGGAGCCACAGTACTGGGCTAGACTCAGGATGCACAAACACAGATTTTAGCTCTTTTATTATACAACTTGATGTGTACCACCAGAGGTGGCAGTAGTGAGGTGATCCAGAGGTAGCAGTCCCGGGGCCCTCGGCAGAGGGAACCCTTCTTACCACACTGGTATAGGGGATTCCGGTGTAGGTTTCCCAGGCAAGGCAATGCTGTAGAAGAGACAGACTGAGAGTTAGATTACTCACAAGATGGTAGCTGTAGGTTGGCGATTCCACCAGGCTGAAGTAGATGGTACTGGCACCGAGGCTGGGAGAGCAGGCCCTCGAGGAGCGAGTACCTGATCCCAGTAAGGCACCTGAAATAAAGCAGAAGGCCCCCTAGGCGCAGATACCCAGGTTAGTCAATACCCCGAAGGGCAGAGAGAGAGCTTCCAGTGGCAGCACGAAAGCAGCAGAGTAGCTTAGACTGGACAAATCCAATCCTTTGCTAACTCAATTAGCTAGCAAGTAAGTACAGACCTTATACCCAGATGGCGTGACGTCACTTGAGGGAGACGCCCCCGAGGTTCGCGCCATTGTGGAATAAAGATGTGGGTAGCGCGCGCGCACACCCTAGTAGGCCCTTGGGAGGAACATGGTGGGAGGCAATGCCATAGCCATTCCGGTGATGCCGGAGAGGTGGCTTTTAGATGCGGCGGTAGCCATTTTCCCAAGGTAAGCAGGAGGAACCGAGAACAAGGTAAGGCGTACGGGGCCAAGCCATCTGAGACCGATGGATGCAACACCTAGCTGATTCCCTGGCTTTGGGTCTAGGCAGAGGCTCTGGCGACACACTCAGGTATAGGCATAGGCCCGAGGCACGGGGTACACCGAAGTTTCCGTCAGCAGAAGGTAGCGGAGTCACAAAGCTGAACCAGACAAGCCTGGAGTCGGAGAAGAGAGATTCCAGGCAAGAGGCCCTCTGAGGAGCAGATAGCCAGAACGCAACAAGGCCTCTGAGGAACGGGTACCTAAAGCATTCAAGTCTCTGGTCAGGAATGAGTTCAGTGTAGCGAAGCAAATGTCTCAGAGGAAGTGGAATTCAGCAGGAAGGAAGTCCTTGCTAACTCATAGGTAGCTCAGACTGTCTGGCTTAAATACATGCAGGCAGATGACATCATGCGGAGGGGATGCCCCCAAGGTTCCCGCCTTGACGTGTATAAGATGGGGCCTGGCGCGCGCTCACATGCCTTAGGTAATGCCCGATTCAAGATGGCGGACGGGATTGCCCATGCCATCCTAGGAATACTGAGGAGAGCGGCATGTTGAAGGCAGAGGTCACCAATTGTCCGAGTATTACTGGTGCAGACAAAAAGGAGGTGAGCAACAGAGGCCGCAGCCATCTGCGACCGATGGGTGCAACAGTACCCGCCTTCTTAGGGCCCCTCCCAGAGGGTTTCGGCTTCCTAGGATGAGTTAGATGAAATTGATGTAACAAATATTTGTCGAGGATATTTTTTTGCAGGCTCCCAGGTATTTTCTTCTGGCCCATATTCTTTCCAGGATATAAGGTACTCCCAGTGCTTCCCACATTTGCAAATGTCAAGAATGTCCTCCACTTGGTATGTAATATCCTCCTTGGCATCAAGAAGTTGAGGATCCAGAGTCTTGGTAGAGAACTCATAGAGGACAAGCGGCATCAAGAGAGATATGTGGAAAGCATTATGTATCTTCATGGAAGCGGGTAAGTGAAGGCTGCAAGTTACTGGTCCCAGACGAAGTGATATGGAGAAGCGCCCAATATAGCGTGGGGAGAAACACACAGATGACAGCTTGAGATGGTGGAATTTGGTGCTGAGCCAGACTTTGTCTCCTGGTTGAAATTTCAGCACTGCTCTGTGGTGAGCATCATAACATTTCTTGGTCCATTGACCCGCCTTTTCAAGGAGGCCCTTAAGAACAAAAGAACATAAGAAATTGCCATGTTGGGTCAGACCAAGGGTCAATCAAACCCAGCCTCCTGTTTCCAACAGTGGCCAATCCAGGCTACAAGTTCCTGGCAAGTACCCAAAAATGTAAGCGTATCCCATGCTACTGATGCTAGTAATAGCAGTGGCTATTCCCTAAGTAAACTGGTCTGATTCCAGAGTCGATGGAGTTCTTCAGCTGAAGCCTGGGCTGCAGGTGATGGCACCAACAGAGGTATTGGTAAAGGAGGTAATGGCTGACGGCCATACACAATTTGAAAATGTGAGGATCCAGTAGTGGCTGAGGGATGTGAGTTCAAGGCAAACTCTGCCCAAGGAAGTAATTCTGCCCAGTCGCTTTGTCGAGAGTTGGAGAAAAGAACCATGTGCTTTACTTGAGGCAGAGTTATTATACGTGTTGTATAAAATAACAGCGTTCAAGAAATACAAAAGATCCCAAAGAGAGGAGCACAAAGAAGAATATCTGGTAGAACTGAGGGAGACGAAGAAATTAATCAAGAGAGCAAAATGTCAAGCAGAAGAGAGGATTGCCAAGGAAGTAAAGAGAGGTGACAAAACATTTTTCAGATACATCAGTGAAAAGAGAAAAGTTCAAAGTAGTATAGTGAAATTGAAAGGTGGAAAGGATCAATGTGTGGAGAGAGACGAAGAAATGGCAGAAATATTAAACAAATACTTCTGTTCTGTGTTCACTAAGGAGGACCCTGGAGAAGGACCGTCCCTAGTTAACAAGATACTGGAGGGGAGTGGAGTAGATGTAACTCCATTTACAGTAGAAAATGTATGGGATGAGCTGGGGAAACTGAAAGTAGACAAAGCCATGGGACCTGATGAGGTTCATCCCAGGATACTGAGGGAGCTCAGAGATGTGCTGGCGGGTCCACTGTGTGACCTGTTCAATAGATCCCTAGAAACGGGAGTGGTGCCGAGTGATTGGAGAAGAGCTGTGGTGGTTCCGCTTCACAAGAGTGGAAACAGAGAGGAGGCTGGTAACTACAGACCGGTTAGCCTCACTTCAGTGGTGGGAAAAGTAATGGAGTCACTGTTGAAAGAGAGAATAGTGAACTATCTACAGTCGGGAGAATTGCTGGACCAGAGGCAGCATGGATTCACCAGGGGAAGATCCTGTCATACAAATCTGATTGACTTTTTTGACTGGGTAACTAAGGAATTGGATCAAGGAAGAGCACTCGATGTCATCTACTTGGATTTCAGCAAAGCTTTTGATACGGTCCCGCACAGGAGACTGGCGAATAAAATGAGAAGCTTAGGAGTGAGTGCTGAGGTGGTGACCTGGATTGCAAACTGGTTGACGGACAGAAGACAATGTGTGATGGTAAATGGAGCTCTCTCTGAAGAGAGGGAGGTTTTAAGTGGTGTACCACAAGGATCGGTGTTGGGACCGGTCCTGTTCAATATATTTGTGAGCGACATTGCGGACGGGATAGAAGGTACGGTTTGTCTTTTTGCGGATGACACTAAGATCTGCAACAGAGTGGACACGCCGGAAGGAGTGGAGAGAATGAGACAGGATTTAAGGAAGCTGGAAGAGTGGTCGAAGATATGGCAGCTGAGATTCATTGCCAAGAAGTGCAGAGTCATGCATATGGGGAGTGGAAATCCGAATGAATTGTATTCGATGGGGGGAGAAGGGCTGATGTGCACGGAGCTGGAGATAGACCTTGGGGTGATAGTGTCTAATGATATGAAGTCTGCGAAACAATGCGACAAGGCGATAGCAAAAGCCAGAAGAATGCTGGGCTGCATAGAGAGAGGAATATCGAGTAAGAAAAGGGAAGTGATTATCCCCTTGTACAGGTCCTTGGTGAGGCCTCACCTGGAGTACTGTGTTCAGTTCTGGAGACCGTATCTACAAAGAGACAAGGACAAGATGGAAGCGGTACAGAGAAGGGCGACCAGGAAGATGGAGGGTCTTCATCGGATGACATACGAGGAGAGATTGAACAATCTAAATATGTACTCCCTGGAGGAAAGGAGGAGCAGGGGTGATATGATTCAGACTTTCAGATACTTGAAAAACTTTAATGATCCAAAGACAACGACAAACCTTTTCCGTCAGAAAAAAATCAGCAGAACCAGAGGTCACAAGTTGAGGCTCCAGGGAGGAAGACTAAGAACCAATGTCAGGAAGTATTTCTTCACGGAAAGAGTGGTGGATGCCTGGAATGCCCTTCTGGAGGAAGTGGTGAAGTCTAAAACTGTGAACGACTTCAAAGGGGCGTGGGATAAACACTGTGGATCCATCAAGTCTAGAGGGCGTGAATAAAGAGGAGGCAGCAAAACACTGCACGGAGCGGCAGTAGCCACAGAGGCATTCAAACACTGCACGGAGCGGCAGTAGCCACAGAGGCATTCACGGAGCGGGATGCCAGTGGCCAGTAGTTGGTGTTCCACCTTCACGGAGCGGAAGGATGGAGGGCTGCTATCTCCAAAAAAAAAACAACAAAAAAACCCAAACAAAAAAATAAAAACAGGGGTGGGTAAGAGTATGGGGTAAGGGTGTGGCCTGCTGGTTACAGCGGTTGCTAATTGAGCTGGACGTTCACTTGGATGCAGATACGGCACTGCTCTCTAAATTGGTGGTGGGGTGGAGGGGAATTAGGGCTGGAGGGTACTGGAAGCCAATAGTAACAGGTGGGAGAGAATAAAAGGGGAAAAAAATGGATAAAGTGCGTAGCGTGCTGGGCAGACTAGATGGGCTGTTTGGTCTTCTTCTGCCATCATTTCTATGTTCTATGTTTCATTTCTATAAGTTGATGAATGGAAACTTATTTAATGCCTTGTTTTGGTAAGTTCTTCTAGAAATGAAACAGAAAAGTTAGTATCTAAAGTATACTGAGCATGAGGAACCTATAAGAAAAATAGGAGTAAATGATAGTGATAGAAGACAAAAGAAAGTATATTTACTATCAGTATTGTGTCATACCCTAAATTGAAGGCCTGCCTTACATGATTAGGACATACAATTTTCTGGGTAATATTGTACTATTGCTGACTTCTGAACTTCTCAAATCATTTTTTTTAAATTTCAAAGGGAGAGCTTGTCTCTCTCTATCCTGGAAGTCACACAGGTTTGACTCCAGCTCCACTTCAAAGGCCATTTTACCTGACAGGTCAATTGAAAAAGGTAAATGCAGATACATTAAGGGCCATAAAACAACAATACTATTCCAAGGGACATTTTCACAAAACACAGATTTCACCAGACTTCCCACCTCTCACTCTCTTTCTTTGCTATAGTTTTCTTTGCAACAGCTTATATCCCTTATATTAAATATTCTTATTGTACAAATATCTGTCTTTGTAAGAAACATAGTAAATGATAGCAGATAAAAACCAAAAAGCTCCATCCAGTCTGCCAAGAAAAATACTTAGGGTTCTAACTGCTGCTACCCCCATACAGAAACATTATACCAAAATTACCATCTGTAAAACTTATTTCTGTTCTTCATTTCCTTCCTCCAGCCACTATGGATCATCTGTGCATATCCAACAACCTTTTCAATTCTGCTACCATTCTTGTCCTTACCACATCTTCCAGGAGGGATATTCCAGGTATCCACCACCCTTTCTGTGAAAAAGAACAGCCTTGCATTGTTCCATTGTCTACCCCGTTGGAGCTTTATAGCATGACCCCTAGTCCTTCAGCTTCCCTTCAATCAGAAAAACTCTGATTCCTGTGCATTAATAAATTTAATACCTTTCAGGTATATAAAAATCTGTATTGTATCCATCCGGTCTCTCTTCTCTCTTAGGTACAAATATTTAGGTCCAGACCCAACACCATTTTGATTGATTTCCTCTGAACTGCAGTGTGTAAGAACTGACACAGGACGTCAGAGGAAATCGATTGCACTCCTGCTGCTTGCATTACTTGCCTGGACTGTTCTGCCTTCTGTCTGGATCGTTGAAGCTCTGCTTATTTTCCCTGAGTCCCAGCACAGTTCCCACTCTGCTGCTGGAGTCCTGCTCCCTTATTACATCATCTGGGGGCACTGCTGTCTATAATACCTGACACAGAATACCAGAGGAAATTGACTGCACTCCTGCTACTTGCATTACCTGCCTGGACTGTTCTGCCTTCTGTCTGGACCATTGGAGCTGCTATCTGCTTATTTTCCTCAGTCTCTGGCACAGTTCCCTCTCTGCCATTGGAGTACCACCCCTTATTACATCATCTGGGGATGCCACTGTATATAAGAACTGACACAAGATGACTAATGCACCCTACA
The DNA here is from genome assembly GCF_901001135.1 of Rhinatrema bivittatum. Lineage (NCBI taxonomy): Eukaryota > Metazoa > Chordata > Amphibia > Gymnophiona > Rhinatrematidae > Rhinatrema > Rhinatrema bivittatum. The sequence continues at coordinate 365,875,771 of NC_042616.1, read as the reverse complement.
CCAAAGGTGCTCTTGCCTTCATTGCACGCAGGTAGGAGCATGACAAAGGAGCCTGCCTCTATGTGCACCCCTTTGTGCACCTGTGGTCACTGTGGAGAATTACATCACAAATCATGTTCACCTCAAACTAACACATCAGCTCTAATTAACATTCTTTTGATTAAACAAAAATTAACACCTTTTTCCATTGTCCTCACCATAATGTTATTCAATGTCCAATCCATAACTAAGGGGGTCATTTATCAAAATGTGATAAGGTGTTTTTGCACCATATTGTATGGTGCAATGCAAATGCTGATTTTAACTACACTGCTTTGAATTGCATTAGGCTGTGTGGTAAGGTTTCATTGCCCTTTGCAATGTCTCCTGTAAGGCCTATTTCAGGGGGGAGAGAGAGAGAGAGAGAGAGACTGGCCATGATGTCATGGCCCATAGGTAGGTATTTGTATCCCTATGGTAGGCCCACCTAGTAACTCGAGGTGGGGATTAGGTAAGAGTGTAGGGGGTTAGGGGCCACTTTGACATTCTACGTGACACCTACGAACCGAACAGTGGTCTCTTGTGAAGATTTGATGGCCTTCGGAGTGAGGAAACTCACTCCAAGATGAGATTTGGGCAAGGTTCTCTCAACCTAGCTTGATGTTACCCAGGTATAGAGTCCATCAAGCTAGGTTGAGAGAACCTTGCCCAAATCTCATCTTGGAGTGAGTTTCCTCACTCCGAAGGTCATCAAATCTTCACAAGAGATCACTGTTCTGTTCGTAGGTGTCACGTAGATTTGCCTACCAACTTTAACTCTGACTGCCTCTCTATTACTGAAAGCTGGTGTATTTCCAGCAATGTGCCATTACTAAACCAATGTTGCCCTAATGGTTATACATATTTCTCTCAACATAGCAACAAAGAAGTGGGGGAGGTTTCTTAATCTTTTTAAAAAAAATATGAAACTTACCCATGTCCCTACATCAGTTCCCTCACCTTCTGAAATTATTTTAACATATGCCTCTCATATTGTCCCCCTGGTCTTCTACAATACAAAAGTTCCCCATTAGACCCTGTGAAAATGCGACATCTAAACTCTACATTAATAAATGCACAACTAGAGATAAATGGTATCCAAATCTCTCACAATTCAAAAGCAATCCCTGAGAAGGGTAGAAGCAAGATGGAGAACTTAGAACTTTTTTGAGGGAAACTGTACAAAACAGTATTAATTATGATCTCAAACTTCTTAAAAATCCCGGGAATCGGTATCAGAATGCTCAGTGCCTCAGTCTCATGGGCTCTTGCCCACAAAGGGCTGCAACCCCTTTCCTTTATTGGCACTTTTATTTATGTCATCTACCTCTTCCCGTTCAATATTTTTGGACGCCATCTTTTCACCTGTGTGAGTTGATGGATAGAGCTGGGATCAGCCAAGACAATTATCGCAAAGAGCCCCTGAAGCAGGCGTGAGTTTCACGCCAAAACATTGCCAATGTCAGGCGGGCAATAAATAAGGAACAGCAAAAAAAGACGGCGACAGCAAAAAAGAAGATAAGTTGTGAAATCATTTAAGATCATTAAGAAAAATGCGGCAAGCAGTCTTAAAATGGTGAATAGAGATAAAATTGTTTGAGTCTAATATGAGAATCACCGTAGGATATTTTAAAAAGAGTGTTTTAAAAAGGTACTTTTTAAAGTAGTTTTCACTTATTATAAAAAGAAATAAATATTGAACGGGAAGAGGTAGATGACGTAAAAAAAAAGTGCCAATAAAGGAGAGGTGTTGCAGCCCTTTGTGGGCAAGAGCCCATAAGTCTGAAGCACTGAGTATTCTGATACTGATTCCCGGGATTTTTAAGAAGCTTGAGAGCATAATTAATACTGTTTTGTACAATTTCAATAGGTTTATTGTAGATTCTTGAAGAACTTATAATCCTACCATGATCTACTAGATCAATACAGAATAGCCATTAACTCAGCTAAAAAATACTTTTTCTTTAAGATGCCATACAAAATCCATGAGAACTTTTTCATATCATTCACAATTTAATTTAATCCCCCTCATCCTTTAACATCCCTCCATTTTCAGATTCTACAACAAGCTCCTGTGAAATCTGCGCCTCATTTCTCTCAGACAAGATAGCTGATATTTGCATGATATTTCCTACATAGACATCCTCTTTAAACAATAATAAACCTATACATTGGACCAAATCTGAACCAGTTGCTACAACCTAAATATTACAAATTATATCAATAAGCTTGACTCATCATCATCGGTAAGGGACTCGATACAATAGGAATTCCCTCAATTTATCGTGAAAAATCGTTAAATCGAGTACGGGAATTATCTGGGGGGAGGGCGGGAAAACCGGCACACCAAAACAACCCCTAAACCCACCCGACCCTTTAAAACCAATCCTTTACCCTCCCCCACCCTCCCGAACCCCCCCAAAATGTTGTCACAGGGAGCGACAGTCGCTCCCTGTGACAAAGTGAGGGCAAAGGCGATCGGCGCCATTTTGAAACCAGTCCGGCACCGAGGGTATGATTGAAGGGATGGCTCCTGGACCCCCCGCTAGACCACCAGCTACATGTAAAAGGTTGTTGGGGGGGTCGGGAGGGTGGGAGAAGCAAATGGGTAATTTGTAAAGGGTCGGGGTGGGTTTTTTTTATCGGGCCATCGGCGCCATTTTTATCAGTGGTAGCCAAAATGGCGCCGATGGCCCGAGAGCGGGAGATCACGCCGGGCCCCCCCCCCCCCCCCCCCACTGGACCACCAGGTAATTTAACATTTTGGGGGGGGTTCGGGAGGGTGGGAGAGCAAAGGGGTCATTTGTAAAGGGTCGGGGTGGGGTTTTTTTTATCTGCTCAGGCCTCACTAAAAAATTAACGATGTGAATTGGAATTGGAACCAATTCCAATTCACATCTCTAACGATCTGATGTTTTTCTCCCTCCATCCGAACCTGATCGTTAAAATGATCGGGCACACGATTCACATCTCTAGAAGAGAACTCCTTCTCTTCTTGGCACCATATTACTATGGGTGCCCCACAAGGCTCTGCCCATTCTGCTGTTCTTTTTAACATCTACATAGTTCCTTTCTGTTATCTTCTTTTATCTCTTGGTCTTATTTACAAAATCTATGAGGATGACATTCAGATCTGTTTTCCCTTAAAAACTTTGAGGCCAATATTCAGTTGGCCATTTAGTGTACAAGTTATCCGGCTAACATTAGCTAGATAACTTGTCCTGGATATTCAGTGGGAGAAACGTCCCACTGAATATCACTGATTAAAGTTATCCAACTAGCCATTAGAGATGTGCAATCAGTTTTCCAGAATTAGGCAATATCAACAATATTGCCTAATTCACAATGGTTCGGGTGAACCGAAAAATGATAGAATTATGTGGTCACAAAATTGTATGCTTTTTGAAACATATTTTTCAAATTTTTGTATTTTTGTATTTTTATAAAACACAAAGGATTACTTCCCTATTTGTGCTCAGCTCAGCTGGAGCCAGAGGTCTGACGTGCGCGTTTCGTGGTCCGCTGCTTCAGGGATGTTTTGAACTGACTGATGTCGCCCGGCGCACTTCACCACGGTGCTGCTGCGGGTAAAGACTCCACTTTGCAATTTCGCAAGGGTCCCATGAGTTATTCCGGACCTGTTGCCATGTACCTAGTTGCTACTATGCTGAAACCGTACATAGCAACAGGTCTGCCTGGCGACATCAGTCAGTTCAAAACATCTAAACCTCAAAATCACAGAACATATAGAAAGACATGGTTTAATGGAACAAAGTCAGCATGGCTTTACCCAAGGCAAGTCTTGTTTCACAAATCTGCTTCACTTTTTTGAAGGAGTTAATAAACATGTGGATAAAGGTGAACCGGTAGATGTAGTGTACTTGGATTTTCAGAAGGCGCTTGACAAAGTTCCTCATGAGAGGCTTCTAGGAAAAGTACAATGTCATGGTATAGGTGGCGATGTCCTTTCGTGGATTACAAACTGGCTAAAAGACAGGAAATAGAGTGTAGGATTAAATGGACAATTTTCTCATTGGAAAGGAGTGGGCAGTGGAGTGCCTCAGGGATCTGTATTGGGACCCTTACTTTTCAATATATTTATAAATGATCTGGAAAGAAATACGACGAGTGAGGTAATCAGATTTGCAGATGATACAAAATTGTTCAGAGTAGTTAAATCACAAGCAGATTGTGATAAATTGCAGGAAGACCTTGTGAGACTGGAAAATTGGGCATTGAAATGGCAGATGAAATTTAATGTGGATAAGTGCAAGGTGATGCATATAGGGAAAAATAACCCATGCTATAGTTACACAATGTTAGGTTCCATATTAGGTGCTACAACCCAAGAAAGAGATCTAGGCATTATAGTGGATAACACATTGAAATTGTCGGCTCAGTGTGCTGCGGCAGTCAAAAAAGCAAACAGAATGTTGGGAATTATTAGAAAGGGAATGGTGAATAAAATGGAAAATGTCATAATGCCTCTGTATTGCTCCATGGTGAGACCGCACTTTGAATACTGTGTACAATTCTGGTTGCCGTATCTCAAAAAAGATATAATTGCAATGGAGAAGGTACAGAGAAGGGCGACCAAAATGATAAAGGGAATGGACAGCTCCCCTATGAGGAAAGACTAAAGAGGTTAGGACTTTTCAGCTTGGAGACGAGACGGCTTAGGGGATATGATAGAGATGTTTAAAATCATGAGAGGTCTAGAACGGGTAGATGTGAATCGGTTATTTACTCTTTCGGAAAATAGAAAGACTAGGGTGCATTCCATGAAGTTAGCATGGGGGCACATTTAAAACTAATCGGAGAAAGTTCTTTTTTACTCAACGCACAATTAAACTCTGGAATTTGTTGCCAGAGGATGTGGTTAGTGCAATTAGTAATGCTGTGTTTAAAAAGGATTGGATAAGTTCTTGGAGGAGAAGTCCATTACCTGCTATTAAGTTGACTTAGAAAATAACCACTGCTATTACTAGCAACAGAAACATGGAATTGCCTTAGTTTTTGGGTACTTGCCATGTTCTTATGGCCTGGATTGGCCACTCTTGGAAACAGGATGCTGGGCTTGATGGACCCTTGGTCTGACCCGGTATGGTATGTTCTTATGTTCTTATCGGAGTCCCCCCTCTCTCACTCTTGTTCCGACTTCCCTTTATACTTCAAAAATTTATATTTCTCAGTGTCCAGTGTTCCCCCCAACCCTTTCTCTTCTCCCACACTGCCTCTTCCCTTTAATTCAGGATGGTCTCCAAGATTGCTTTAGCCTCCAACCATGATCTGGGATTGGTGCTTCTGGGGACGCCTCTCCCATTGCTAGGCAACTAGGACAAGGTGTACAACTTCATCATAGTAGCCTGGCAATGGCAGAGGCGTCCCCAGAAGTTCGAGTTCCAGATCACTGGAAGACACTACTACGATCCTGGAGACCAACTTGAACTAAAGGTACAGGGTAGGGTGAGAGAAGAGAAAGGGTTGAGGTAGGTGTTTGGGGGGGAAAATGTGGCGCGCCATGAAATTGAAATATTGAAGTAGAAAGGGAAGTCAGAGCAGGGGGTGGGGAGGGGGAGGGTGCTTCCTGCTGCCAAAGTTTTTTTATACTTTAAAGTGCCCATTTTGGTGGGGCTCTAGTTTGGCCATGTAGGGCCTTTCTTTTTAATAGAATGTAACTGGATATAGTCTTATTTGAATATATCCGGTTAAGTCTAAAGTTATATAGCCACTCAAGGCCGGATAACTTTAGATCTGCTTCCAAGCTAGTCTATAGTTATGTTGCTAACTTAGCTTGATATACCCAGTATTTGGCTAAGTTAGCCAGATAACGGGACCCATCCCCGGAATATCCCCCCAAACCTCCCATTTATATCCAGCTAAATTAAAGCCAGTTAACATATCCAGCTATAATTTAGCTGGATAAGGGGCTCAATATGCCATTTAATACATTTAGATGTGTCCACTCTGTTGCAGATCTTGGTATCATCCACAAAAAGACAAACATTTCCTTATAACCCCTCTGCAATATTCCAGCCCCAGAACAGATCCCTGAGGCTATCCATTAATCACCTTTCTTTCCTCAGAGTGAGTTCCATTTACTATTACCCACTGTCTTCTGTCAGTGAACCAATTTCTAATTATTTCCCCCAAATTGAGACCCACTCTAGGTTGCTCATTATATTCAGGATCCTCTGTGATAAACACATTTCCAGTATCTATGGGTTACATCCCTGGGAACTTGGTATCTTCTTTGCTTTCTCCTCCTCAAACACAGCCTAGGTGGATATGTTGAGGTGTCTCTTTTCAGATTTAACCACACATTACCAGCTTATGGGAATAGAGTCTGGCTCTCACAATAGCAGCTCCACTTAATGCAGACAGTACTTGTACACAGTCTCTAAATCCCAAAGATTTGTAGCAAAAGTTAAAGAAGCAAATTACACTACTCAATTCATTCTGAACTCTGCATTCACAGTAACAGTTCCATTTAATTGAAGTACAAGTAGGCATTTAAGTCCCAAAATTTTATAGCAGAGTTTAAGGAAGTAAATAGCACTGCTCAATTCACACTGAGCTATGCATTCACAATAACAGCTGCACTTAATTGGGGCAGTACTTGCATACAAGTAGGTTTTTAAATCCCCAAGTTTTATAGCAGCAATTAAGGAAGCAAGTAGCACTGCTCAATTCTCTCTGAACTCTGCTTTCACAATAACAGTTCAACTTAATTGGGGCAGTGTTTGCATAGAAGTAGGCTTTAAAAGCCCGTTTTATAGCAGAAATTAAGGAATCAAATAGTACTGCTCAATTAATTCTGAGCTCTGCTCAGTGCTCATCTTTAATCCATATCTATGATCACTTCATTCACTGCCTCTGAATTGTCCATCTGTATCTCAGCATTTTCAGCCTCTGCTGGCTCCTCCTTTTTTATGGACTCCTCCTTTGGTAGCTCCTTCTCTCTGGTTTCCTTCCCAATCAGTTCTGAATTTCCCCAGTCTACTTCCCCTGGCAACCTATCAGGTTGCAAGCTTGGGTCTCAGCTCGCTCTGCCCTCTGTCCTTCCTCCATCTTGGGAAAAGTAGTCCTAAGCATTTTTTGCCTATTCTACATGATATGATAGAGGTCTTTAAGATCATGAGAGGTCTTGAATGAGTAGATGTGAATCGGTTGTTTACACTTTCGGTTAATAGAAGGACTAGGGGGCATTCCATGAAGTTAGCAAGTAGCACATTTAAGACTAATCAGAGAAAATTAATTTCCACTCAACGCACAATTAAGTTCTGGAATTTGTTGCCAGAAGATGTGGTTAGTGCAGTTAGTGTAGCTGGGTTCAAAAAAGGTTTGGATAAGTTCTTGGAGGAGAAGTCCATTAACGGCTATTAATCAAGTTTACTTAGGGAATAGCCACTGCTATTAATTGCATCAGTAGCATAGGATCTTCTTGGTGTTTGGATAATTGCCAGGTTCTTGTAGCCTGGTTTGGCCTCTGTTGGAAACAGGATGCTGGGCTTGATGGACCCTTGGTTTGACCCAGCATGGCAATTTCTTATGTTCTTATTCTCTAGGCTTTGGCTGGGCTCCATGGGACTTTTCTAGTGCTTTGCTTTACTGAGTAGGGACTGGAGAACATTCCTCACCTTGCAACATACCCTCCCCCTTTAAAGACCCTACTCACTATTATTTTTCTAATTTCTTCATTTGGTAGGACTATTTGTCAACATTAATATGTTGCTTTCTTGCCTGGTGTACTACATTATAGTTATAAGACTGGAGTGCTAAGTACCATCGCATATAGTGTTTATTCATAGCTCTGTCCTTTCCCCACCCCCCTCCCCTTAAACCAAACAAATGGCCACTTAGGTAAAAGACATCCCCTTAGTCTCATACCGTCCCCTCAATCCAAAAAGAGTTAAATCCATGGGGTCTAGTGGTTGCCCCCCAATCCCAAACCCCAACCCCAACCCCCACTCCTCAAACAATGACCACGGTGACCTGGTGACCCTAAACCCCATCCTCCTAACCTCCCTGTACCTCTAAAATGAATCTTCTATTGCCAGTGGTGCCTGGAGTGTCTCCTAGTTCCAGGCCCATCAATGACAATTTTCAAAATGGTATCAGCCTGATCTTGCCCCTTCATGTGACAGGGCAAAGTCTGGGGATCAGGCCCAGGCCACGTGGCCTTAATGTTCACAGCTAGATTAGTAGTGCAATTCCCTCAGTGGTCTCTGATATTGTTTTATCATGTCTTATGTAGTTTAGTAGCTGGCTGTAGTGAGCTACTTAGTGGTCAAATAGTGTTTTTGTTGTTTTGTATTCTGCTTTGATTGATATCGTTGAAAAAGTGGAATATAAGTTCTGAATATAAGAACATAAGAACACAAGATGCACCATACTCGTTCAGACCAGCATCCTGTGTCCAATAGTGTCAAATCCAAGTCACAAGTATCTGGCAAGTACCCAAACATTAAATAGATCCCAAGCTACTATTCCTTATTGATTAATAACAGTTTATGGACTTCTCCTCTAGGAAATTATCCAAACCTTTTTTAAAGCAAGTTACACTAACTGCCTGTTGGATTTGTGGACCCTTGAGCCAGCTGGGACAGGTGATGATGCACCATGGGAAGACCCACAGTGGATGTCGCAGCCAGGAGGAGGCACAGGGCAGGAGACTGGAGGGATCTTCACCACTGGAAGCCCAAGGTCCCCCCAGGAGGAGCTCGTGAGGACCCGAGCTGCTTGGACTTACGTGCAGTCTCCTGTGGGCCGGTGTCTGAAGAGGAGTTCCAGAGGATAGATGAGAGGAGAAGCTGGAGTCAGGAGGCCAAATGGAACTTCCACTGGAAGCCCGAGGTCCCCCCAGGAGGAGCCCGTGAGGACCCGAGCCGCTTGGACTTAGGAGAGGCCTCCTGGACGTAGCGGAACAGGGCACCGAGAGCCAGTAGAGGTCACGGACCAGGAACAGAAGCTGAAGTTAGAGGCCAGGGATGAAGCCAAAGTCAGGAACCAGGAACAGCAAATAGCAACCGCTGGGACAGAGAGAACCTCATTGCAAGGCAAGGAGAAGATCTAGTTGCAGGGTTAAATATCCTGAGAGTGTCTGACGTCATCCTAGGGCAGTGCTGCAATTTTACGTGGTGGCCCCTTTAAATGTTGAGCCCCTGCTCGCGTGCGTGCCTAGGGTGCGGGGCCAGCCACGGAGCATCGACAGTGTCTCCCTCGAGGAAGAAGCACCATGGTAGGAGCCAGGAAGGCCCGGGAAGGCGTTGCAGCGGCCCGGACCGTCCCCGAGGTAGGTGGGGGGACCGGGGCATGGCCCAGGACCACAACACTGCCGTAACCACATCCTCTGGCAATGAATTCCAGAACTTACCTGTGTGTTGAGAGAAAAATTTACTTCAATTTGTTTGAAATTAGCTACTTGCTAACTTTATGAAGTGCACCCTAGTCCTATTATCTGAGAGAGTAAATAACTGATTTACATTAACCTGTTCAAGTCCTTTCATGATTTTGTAGGCCTCTATCATATCCCGCCTCATCCGTCTCTTCTCCAAGCTGAACAGCCCTAACCTCTTTAGCCTTTTCTCATAGGGGAGCCGTTTCCATGCCCCTTATCATTTTGGTTGTACTTCTCTGCACTTTCTCCTGTGCAAATATATCTTTATTGAGTTGTAGTGACTAGAATTACACCCAGTATTCAAGGTTCACTCAAACCATGCAGTGATTCAAAGGCATTATGAGATCCACCGTTTTATTTGCCATTCCCTTCCTAATAATTCCAAACATTCTGTTTGCTTTTATGACCGACAAGCACACTGAGCTGATGATTTCAATGTATTATCAACCATGACACCTAGATCTCTTTCCTGAGTGGTAACTCCTAAAATGGAATCTAACATCGTGTAACTATAGCAAGGGATAATTTTTCCCTATATGCATCACCTTGCACTTGTCCACATTAAATTTCATCTGCCATTTGGAAGACCAATCTTCCAGTCTCTCATGTTCCTCCTGCAATTTAGCACAATCCGCTTGAGATTTAACTACTCTGCATAATTTTGTATCATCTACAAATCTGATCATCTCACTCGTCGTATCACTTTTCAGGTCATTATATATATATTGTAAAGCACTGGTCCAAGTACAGATACCTGAGGCACTCCACTGTTTACCATTTTCCACTGAGAAAATTGACCATTTAATCCTGCTCTCTGTTTCCTGCCTTTAAACAGTTTGTAACACATGACAGGACATAGAAACATAGAAACATAGAAACATAGAAATGACGGCAGAAGAAGACCAAATGGCCCATCCAGTCTGCCCAGCAAGCTTCACATTTTTTTCTCATACTTATCTGTTTCTCTTAGCTCTTTGGTTCTATTTCCCTTCCACCCCCACCATTAATGTAGAGAGCAGTGATGGAGCTGCAACCAAGTGAAACATCAAGCTTGATTAGTTATGGGTAGTAGGGGAAGTAGGGGAAGTAACCGCCGCAATAAGCAAGCTACACCCATGCCCATCTGCTTTACCCAGACCGTGCCATTCAGCCCTTATTGGTTGTTTTTCATCTCCCCTGCCGTTGAAGCAGAGAGCCATGCTGGATATGCGTGAAGTATCAGTTTTTCTTCTCCCCTGCCGTTGAAGCAGGATATGCATTGAAAGTGAAGTATCAGGCTTATTTGGTTTGGGGTAGTAACCGCCGTAACAAGCCAGCTACTCCCCGCTTTGTGAGTGCGAATCCTTTTTTCTTCTCCCCTGCTGTTGAAGCAGAGAGCTATGCTGGATATGCGTGAAGTATCAGTTTTTCTTCTCCCCTGCTGTTGAAGCAGAGAGCTATGCTGGATATGCGTGAAGTATCAGTTTTTCTTCTCCCCTGCCGTTGAAGCAGAGAGCTATGCTGGATATGCGTGAAGTATCAGTTTTTCTTCTCCCCTGCCGTTGAAGCAGAGAGCCATGCTGGATATGCGTCACCTCCTATCTCATGACTTTTTAGTTTTCTTAGAAGCCTCTAACGAGGGACTTTGTCAAATGCCTTCTGAAAATCCAAATACACCACATCTACTGGTTCATCATTGTCCACATGTTTATTCACCCCTTCAAAAAATGTAGGAGATTTGTGAGGCAATACTTCCCTTGGTTAAATCCATACTGGCTGTGTCCTATTAAACTATGTCTATGGCTGATGTGCATGGAGGAGGAGAGAAACCTTGGGGTTACAGTGTCTAATAGGGATGTGAATCGTTTTAGGACGATTAAAATTATCGTCCGATAATTTTAATATCGTCTTAAACCGTTATGGAACACAATACAATAGAGATTCTAACGATTTATCGTTATAAATCGTTAGAATCGTGAGCCGGCACACTAAAACCCCCTAAAACCCACCCCCGCCCCTTTAAATTAAACCCCCCCCCCTCCCGAACCCCCCCCCCCAAATGACTTAAATAACCTGTGGGTCCAGCGGCGGTCCGGAACGGCAGCGGTCCGGAACGGGCTCCTGCTACTGAATCTTGTTGTCTTCAGCCGGCGCCATTTTCCAAAATGGCACCGAAAAATGGCGGCGGCCATAGACGAACACGATTGGACGGCAGGAGGTCCTTCCGGACCCCCGCTGGACTTTTGGCAAGTCTTGTGGGGGTCAGGAGGCCCCCCCCAAGCTGGCCAAAAGTTCCTGGAGGTCCAGCGGGGGTCAGGGAGCGATTTCCCGCCGCGAATCGTTTTCGTACGGAAAATGGCGCCGGCAGGAGATCGACTGCAGGAGGTCGTTCAGCGAGGCGCCGGAACCCTCGCTGAACGACCTCCTGCAGTCGATCTCCTGCCGGCGCCATTTTCCGTACGAAAACGATTCGCGGCGGGAAATCGCTCCCTGACCCCCGCTGGACCTCCAGGAACTTTTGGCCAGCTTGGGGGGGGCCTCCTGACCCCCACAAGACTTGCCAAAAGTCCAGCGGGGGTCCGGAAGGACCTCCTGCCGTCCAATCGTGTTCGTCTATGGCCGCCGCCATTTTTCGGCGCCATTTTGGAAAATGGCGCCAGCTGAAGACAACAAGATTCAGTAGCAGGAGCCCGTTCCGGACCGCTGCCGTTCCGGACCGCCACTGGACCCGCAGGTTATTTAAGTCATTTGGGGGTGGGGGATTTAATTTAAAGGGTCGGGGGTGGGTTTTAGGGGGTTTTAATGTGCCGGTTTTGCGATTTTACGTTTTTTCGATTTTTCACGATTTTTCACGATATTTTACCCCCCCAAACGGCAACAATACGATTCCCTCCCCCTCCCAGCCGAAATCGATCGTTAAGACGATCGAGGACACGATTCACATCTCTAGTGTCTAACGACCTGAAGTCGACAAAGCAGTGTGTCACGGCGATTGCCATACTGGGTCAGACCAAGGGTCCATCTAGCCCAGCATCCTGTTTCCAACAGTGGCCAATCCAGGCCATAATAACCTGGCAGGTTCACCGTGATTTACTTCAGTTCCTCTGAAACATCATCTTTGAAAACTGTCTCCGGAATGGGTATTTCCCCAACATCATCTTCAGTAAACACTGAAACAAAGAATTTGTTTAGTCTTTCCAAAATAAATGAATACATAAACATTCCTGTCTGGGCACAAGATAAGTTGGAGTGTGGAAAGATGCACACAAAATTATGTTGTAAAGAGAGGATTCTCCGCTACAGAAACAATATTCAGTATATCACCAAGCAGTGGAGCTAGTAACCAAAATTGTAAATTTATTTGAAGAAAGGGGTCTGGTTATATCTATATCTTCAACATGGAACTCTCCATCCTGGCCAGTGAATCCCAATGTCATATGACCAGAGTGTAAAGTTTGTATTGCTGAAAGAACTTTTCTTTTTAGACTAGCCTATGGGGTCGATTTTCATAACCGTGCATGCGTGTCCATGTGTGTGTGGTTCACAGATTTTAACATCCGCACACACATGTGCATTGGACCGCGACTCACGCACACAGGGGGGGAATTTTCAAATTATGCATGGTGACACGATCAGTCTTTTTCCCAGTTCCCTACAGAAGTATTTTCTAGGGATGTGCAGAAGGACGCCATACGTTGCATTCGGGATTCGGATTCGTCGGGGGGGGGGGCAAATACATTGCATTCAGCCATATGGCACCCAGATACATTAATACATCAATTTCTATTTGTTTCCCCACTAAAATTAAATTAACTACAACCCCCCCATCATTTTGAGTACTGGCAGTCGATAGCCTTTGCCCTCACTATGTCACAGGGGCCGACGGTCGGCCCTGTGACATAGTGTGGGCAAAGGCTATCGGCGCCATTTTGAATAATGGCAGGCGATGGCCCGAGTGCAGGAGATCGCTCCCAGACCCCCGCTGGACTTTTGGAAGGTCTTGTGGGGGTCAGCAGGGTCCCCCAAGACTTGTCAAAAGTCCCTGGTGTTCAGGTGTGGGTCCGGGAGCGATCTCTTGCATTCGGGCTGTCAGCTGCCAGTAATCAAAATGGTGCCGATAGTCTTTGCCCTTACTATGTCACAGGGGCTACCGGTGCCATTGGTCAGCCCCTGTCACATGTAGGAGCACAAGATGACACCGGCCATCCATGTGACAGGGGCTGACCAATGGCACCAGTAGCCCCTGTGACATGGTAGGTCAAAGGATATTAGCGCCATTTTGAAACCGGCAGCCCAGGGTGTGAGTGCAGGAGATGGTTCCTGGACCCCCCGCTGGACCACCAGGGAGTTTTGGTAAGTCTTGGGGGGGTCAGGAGGGTGGGGGGTTTGTTTAAATTGGCTTCTTTAGATGGCCTAATAATTTGGCGAAGATTTGTGTATTGGTGGGAAATCGCGATATGTTTCATTTCCCCACGAATACAATGAATATGGCCACATCCGTTGCAAATTGCCAATACGTAGGGACTGAATGCACACCCCTAGTATTTTCCGTGCTTCATCCAGCTGCTGGTGCACGCTTCCCTGGAATAGTGGTTATGACCGCTGTTCTGGCTGGCCTCCATCCTTCCTTGCCTCTACCTACCCAAACCATGCCTCCTGGCCTGCCCCTTTTTCAGGGCCCGGCACTTCGGTGCATAATGGGGATTACACAAATGGCTGGGCCCTTTGTAAAATGCATGCACTGCGCACAAGGCCCAGCCACGCTCATATCTCCTATTTTTACGCTCAGCATCTTTTAAAATTTACATGTATAGGTAATTTTATACAGCTGTATTTTTGTACTTTTTTGTATATTATTGAATTTTATTGTAATTGCTTACATTTTTATCGTATTGTCAAATTTTAGGAAACTTTCACTGTACATTGCCTAGACCTATTTTAGTGTTAGGCGAGTAACAAGTTTTAATAAATATAAATGTAAATGAACCTAAAGCATAGGTTGCAGGAATCTTGCCTGATGGATCATCTCATTTATTTTATTTTTATTTATTTAAAATTTTTGTATACCGACATTCGTTAAGAAAACATCATATCGGTTTCCATGAAAAATAAACTGGCCAAAGGGGCTTTACAATGAAACTGATAAGAGAACTGGGTAGGGGGAGGAGGGGGACAACGAGGGGAAAAACTGTACAAATAGATACACGTAATAAAGTTGTTAAATATAAGTAATGATAAATTATATACCAATGTTAAATACTTGTATATACAGCAAAATTGACTCATGACTATCAATCCTCATATAGTTCTTCTAATCATATGATTTTTTCCAAGAATTGATTCTGATAGAAGTAGTAAGTAAGAGGTCAATAGTCAAAAGCTATTTATTAGGGATGTGAATCATTTTTTGATGATTTAAAATATCGTCCGATATATTTTAAATCGTCAAAAATCATTAGAGCCGCGATACAATAACAATTCCCCCGATTTATCATCAAAAAATCGTAAATTGGGGGAAGGGGGAGGGGAAGGGGGAGGGCGGGAAAACCGGCACACTAAAACAACCCTAAAACCCACCCGACCCTTTAAAATAAATCCCCCACCCTCCCGAACCCCCCCAAAATGCTTTAAATTACCTGGGGTCCAGAAGAAGGACCCCAGGTAATTTAAGGCATTTTGTTTTTAGGGATGTTTTGTTTTTTTGTCCCCCGATGCGCAGGAGGGTAGGAGGTCACTCCTGGACCCCCGCTGGACCCCCAGGGACTTTTGGCCAGCTTGGTGGGGCCTCCTGACCCCCACAAGACTTGCCAAAAGTCCAGCGGGGGTCCAGGAATGACTTCCTGCACGCAAATCGTTTTTCCGTACGGAAAATGGCTCCGGCGCCACTTTCCATACAGACTTCCTGCACGCGAATCGTTTTTCCGTATGGAAAAACGATTCGCGGCAGGAGATCGCTCCCAGACCCCTCGCTGGACCCCCAGGGACTTTTGGCCAGCTTGCGGGGGCCTCCTGACCCCCACAAGACTTGCCAAAAGTCCAGCGGGGGTCCGGAACGACCTCCTGCAGTCGAATCATCAGGAGGCCCCCCCAAGCTGGCCAAAAGTCCCTGGGGGTCCAGCGGTGGTCCGGGAGCGATCTCCTATGCTCCTGCCGTTGGGGGACAAAAAAACAAAATGGCGCCGGCGCTACCTTTGCCCTGTCATATGACAGGTCAAAGGTAGCGCCGGCGCCATTTCTACAATGCACAGGAGGTCCGAGAGTAAAAGATCACACCGGGACCCTTCCTCTGGACCCCAGGTAATTTAAGGCATTTTGGGGGGTTTGGGAGGGTGGGGGATTTATTTTAAAGGGTTGGGGTGGGTTTTAGGGTTCTTTTAGTGTGCCGGTTTTCCTGCCCTCCCCCTTCTCCTCCCCCCCACTGGATCCCAGGTAATTTAAGGCATTTTGGGGGGGTTCGGGAGGGTGGGGGATTTATTTTAAAGGGTCGGGTTGGGTTTTAGGGATGTTTTAGTGTGCCGGTTTTCGATTTACACGATTTACACGATATTTAAAAAACCCAAACTGCGACGATCCGATTCCCTCCCCCTCCCAGCCGAAATCGATCGTTAAGACGATTGATCACACGATTCACATCTCTACTATTTATATGGATAACTCGCAAGTTATCCATCTAAATGGCTAATGTGGCATATTCAGCCACTTATCCAGCTCTAAGAGAGCAGCATGGAGGCACCATGTTGCACGGGTAGGTCGCCCTGCCTGGCGTCCTATCCCACTTACCTTTGCCGAAATGTGGCCAATGCGATTTCAGGCTCCATGGTCACCATCGGGGCCTGGCCGTGGTGTAGTTGATATGATTTCGAGTTGGGGTTTCTTCAGTCATCCTGCCTCTCCTCGTCCCGCGGTAAGCCTGCCTCTCCTCATCCCACAGCCAACCTGCCTCTCCTTCAGTCGGCGGTGCTGTGGGATGCCCCGGGCTGTCTTGCTCAGGCCTGTGGGTCCTTTGGCGTCGCCAGTGTTCAGCCAGCTCCCTAGGCGTGCTCGCTGTTTTTCTTTAAATTAAAGGGCTGGTGGCAAGTATCCTCGTGGACCCTTGCATGACATCATAGTGCAGGGACTATACAAGGATAATCTTTGCACTCTGCTAGTGCCTTGGAAATGAAACTCCTGGGCTTCCTGACTCCTGGACTTTTGGGCTTCCCGAGTTTCATGAGTTTCATGAGTTTCTTGAGTTCCCAGGGCTTCCTGAGTTTCCGGAGATTTCCTGAGCTTCCTGAGTTTCCTGAGCTTCTTCACTTCCTGAGGGGGTGAGTAGGTCATGGCCCAACAGGGCCTTTATAAGATATTTTTGACGGGAGGGAAGGGATGGCCCACTGGCCCACTTATTTATTTAATTTTTTTCTTTATTGACAGCACCACTTAGCTAGATATCTTTAAAGATATATGGTTAAAAAGTACATTATCTAGCCACACAAGGCTGGATAACTAAAAAGCTACCTTGCATTTTTCAAAAAGTGATGGGATGGAATGAGATGAGACTTTTCAAAGTTTACTATGAATCCCAGAGACAGTTACATCTGGAGAGTAAATAGAATGTCAACCTTGGCATTTTCATAAGATGTGCTCAATATTAGCGAATCATCTAAGTATGGAAAGACTAGGACATTGTGTTTCTGAGATGTACACCTAAAAGTTCTAAGCATTTGGTAAATACCTTGGGAGCTGCTGCTAGAATAAATGAAAGGGCCCTGAACTGAAAATGTAGGTTCTTTAGCAAAAATGGCACTTTCTATGTGATTTGTGGAAGGGCATATCCATGTAAGCATTTTTGAGATCTAAGGTTGTTAGCCAATCTCCAACTTTCAGAAGAGGTAGAATAGTGCTTAGGGAGTTCATCTTGGATTTTTCCTTTTTTAGAAATGTATTCAAATTTTTGAAGTTTTCAGTGAAAAGGTAAACTTCTTAATTTCTTTGGAATAAGGAAATATTTAGAACAGAATCCCACTCTTATTTATTTATTTATTTATTTAAAATGTCTTCTATACCGATGTTAGTCGAAACATCACCTCGGTTTACATGGAACAAAAGCAACGGAAATTACAAGTAACAGGGGAAGGGTAAGGGGTACAAAAAACCAATAGGAGAGCAGATAAGCATAGGAACAAACAACAAGTGAACTATAATGTAATAAGAACAAGGTCATAGTCAAATTCAGGTCATGATCCATCACAATTCAATATTCATCAAGGGTGTTGGGGAAAGGCTTGTTTGAATAGCCAGGTTTTGAGCTGGGCTCTGAATTTGGTGATGCAAGGTTCAAGTCTGAGGTGGGTTGGGAGTGAGTTCCAGTGCATAGGTCCAGTAATGGAGAGCGCCCGATCCCTTGTAGCTGTGAGGTGTGCTTTCTTTAGGGATGGCACATGGAGGGACCCTTTGTTAGTGGTCCTTGTCGGACGATTCGAGCAGGCAAATTGGAGGGGATCTGCCAGCCAGTTGGAGTGATGGGAATATAAGGCTTTATGTATAATGGTCAGGGATTTAAAGAGGATGCAGGAGGGAATAGGGAGCCAGTGTAGGTCCTTCAGTATAGGGGAAATATGGTCGTATTTGTGAGCGTTGGAGAGGGTTCTGGCTACAGTGTTCTGCAGCATTTGGAGGGGCTTTAAGGAGGAGTAGGGTAGGCCAAGAAAGAGGGAGTTACAGTAATCCATCTTGGATGCCAGTGTAGCCTGGACGACAGTGCGGAAGTCACTAGCGTGAAGGAGAGGTTTCAGGTTTTTTAAGACTGACAGTGGAACATGTTATATCACACAAGCTAACAAGAGGAAGGGTAGCTCTTTTTTGAGGAATTCTAATTGATTTGGTGAATGATGGCAAGGACGTGGAAGAGTATGAAAATTTAGTTGATAACCTTTGCTGATTATTTTGAATATCCAATCATGTCTATTAATGAGAAACCACTGGGAACAAAAATACTGAAGCATCCACATCCCTGGAAAACTTGGAAAGAAGTGATGTAGAGGTGGCCAACTTTTCACATGTCGAGAGCCACAAAACCAAATTCATAGAGGCAGAAAGCTGCCATGCCTTTCATGCATGAGGAAGTAGAGGAGGAAGTAGAAGTTGGATGCTTCTGTCAAAAGAAAAGGTCTACTTTTCTCTCTCAGTCACAAAGACATGCACATATACATTCTGTGGTTGTGCTGTTGCTCATGTGCTCACTCAATGAATGAATGCCTCTCATCCCAGAACTACAGCATTATGTGAAGTTCTTGCTTGTTACCAGTCCTTATGCAGCCTACAGCAGCCCCCTCCCTTTCTCATTCCCACCTCTTTTCAGCACCCAATCTGCCAGGTGACTCATTGGTTTCACAGCCAATGCATGCAGCTTAGGAGATGCTGTTGGGTCACCTTTGTGATAGCAGAATATCTCACTCATGCGGAACCCAGACAGACCCTCACCAAATACAAAAGAGATCATAAAGTATACATAGAAATGTACAGACAAAAACTGGACTAGAAACTGTGACAAATCCAGCTATATTATATGGTGAAACAATGGAAAAAACAGAAACAATTCCTCATAAAACAAAAAGCAATAAAATCAAGAGCTATAAATGATTATTCATTATATTAAAACTAGTAAAAAGGATAAGTATTATAGAACATCCAATAATTAAAAACCCACATAATACATTCAGAAAAAAATTAAAAACATGGCTATTTAAGCAAGCATACCACAAAGAGAATCAAGAGTTGAACCCAGGGAACTGTTAGTTGCGGTCAAGCAAACACCCACACAAATACACTCCTTTCTACTTAAAGTGTGTCTCCTCTCCTATATTCTAATCTCCACCTTTATCTTAAACTTCAAAGAACTAAAGTTAAGTAACACCAAACTTTTAGCAGAGTTAGAAATCCTAGACATAACTTATAACACTCACCAAATAGTACTTATTATGATATAATAATATATAATAATATATATATATATAATATATAATATAATATATAATATATATAATATATATATATATAATATATAATATGATATATATATATATATATATATATATATATATATATATAATATAATAATATGATATAATAATATATAATAATGATATAATAATAATATAATTATGATATAATAATGGAACCATGCCTACTAACTTTTAAAAAAAAACTTAAGACTTGGCTGTTCTGACTAGCCTTCTCAGATCCTTCAGACACACAATAATCTACCATCCTACTCACGAGCCATGGAACCATGCCTCTCCGTGAGATGCCTCTTATCCAATACCTCTGCAATTAAACTATCTTCCTCGAACTGAGCTCATTATGACTTTTTAGTTTTAAGTTATGGCCCTGCTCGGGCCTTTTTTACTCTATTTACTTCCAAGCTGTAAAGCCTCCAAGTTTATAGTCCTTGTTCAATGTAACTTTCTTGCTCTCTTTCTGATTATAACTTATTGTTCCGTTTTTTGTTACAAGTTTATATCCCTCGTTCGATGTAAACCGATCTGATATGGTATTCAACCATGAAGCTCGGTATAGAAAAATGTGAAATAAATAAATAAATATAATGTTACAGTATTTTTGATGGCACCTGTGTAAGAGTTAAAATTCCAGACACTTTATGCAACATAGTTTTTGTGCCTTATTGTGAACCGTTGTGATGGCTCCCGCTTAACGACGGTATAGAAAAGATTTTAAATAAATAAATAAATAAATAAATAAATAAATAAATTTGTTTTAAATATTTCCTAAACACCAATAAAATATTTCAAAACAATAGACACATAACACCCCAAATTTAAAACTAATAAGGATTTAAAAAATCTCCTGCTCTCAATATCTGGGATATTTTGATTTTCAATCATCCTGAGATTGTTGTATATTGGGGAGGAGGGGCTGCATAAATTTAACCTGCTCTCTCTTTTTCTCTCTCACACATTTATTACACACACACAGAGGCTCTCTCTTTCTTTCTTTCTTTCTCTCTCTTATACTCACACAGAGTCACTCTCATACACATGCGGCTCTCACACAGATGAACAGGCACTCTCTGTGTCTCTCATACACACAGGTTCTCTCATACACATAGACTCTCAAACACATGTAGGCTTTCTCTCTCTCACACACACATATGCTTAGACTCTCATACACAAACAAAGGTGATATATCTATCTCACATACATATTGTATACAAACACACACATATGCAAATTGCCTCTTTCTCTCATACATATTCAGCCTCTCTCTCACACACTATACATGCAGGCTCTGTCATATACATGAAGGCTTTATCTCCCTTTCTCTCACACACATACACAAACACAAACATACACACACTCTCTCTCTCATATGCACACAAACTCTCTCTCTCATACATATACAGGCAAGCACACAGACTCTCTCTCATTCATATACAGGTTCTCTCTCACACACACACACACACACACATACAGGGTCTTTCTCTCTTACACACACAGACACACACAGGCTTTCAAATATATACATACACCCGATAGGCTATCACTCATATATACACACACTGTATCAAGGAATCCCTACCTCTTCTGGACCTCTTTGGCCACTGCAAGATGGACTCTGCAGTAGCCCTCTTATGCTCTTCATTGGCAACTGTAGGATGAGATCTGAAGTGGCTCCACTGGGCCTCTTCTTTGTCTCCTGCAGGATGGGATCTGTGGTAGCCCTGCTGTTCCTCATCTTTGGCTGCCATGAGATGAGATCTGCAGTGGCTCCACCAGGTCTTGTCTTCATCCACCATGGGAAGGAGCAGGCCCCCCTGGTCTGGTTCAGGCTTTGTGGTCTGCTTGGGGAGGGAAGGTGGACACGGAGGCAGGTAGCTCCTCCTGCATGCCTCAGATCTTCCCCCTTCTCAGTAGCTGACTGATGTTCAGAATTTGTAAAACAACTTTTTCCAATGAGCTGACCTTTGAGAAGTTAGATGATTGCAGCATTGTCTCAGGTCCAAAGAGCCACATGTGGCTCACAAAATGCAGTTGGCCACCCTTGTAATGAAGGAATGTGACAAATTAGTTGCCAAAAGCTTGGGCTTGGCTTTTCAGGAAGATGTTGAAATTGCCTTGTTGAGGCTTGTCTCTAATTGAAGATCTTGGCTGCTGTTTAATCGAAGCTGTTGTGGTTGGATTTGTACATAATGTGGAAGTGTACACTACCTATAGTATAATATAATATCTCTTTTATAGATAATAATGCAATATCTCCCTTATGGATAATAATAATATTGTTGTCTATATGGTTGTTACTGGTACCTCCTTTAGGAAGACTGATCTGCGGTAGTTGTTGTTATGGTCTGTAGAACAGAATGTTCCTTTATGACATCTATAGCTTCTTTAACTTTGTTTCAAATAAATTGTCTCTGGAACATGATTCATCTGCCAATTTGTCATGGACATCATCATTCACCTAGCCAAAGATGCTTTGATAGCTGCCTCACCCTTATGTGGGCTATCCAAACAACACAAATATTCTGTTAAGTTTCCAGAATGGATTAGTAACCTCCAAATGCCTAATAAGGACTCAATAGACATCTAGTAACCAGAAAGGTCTATTTTTGCCATGTTACCATTCCTGCAAAAGCATTGGGAGAGAAATTGATTAGTTTAAGTGAATCGACGAGATCACTTTCTGTAAAAAGGCCTGAAGAAAAATAGAATCTGAAGGAGAAAAAAGATAAAAGGATCTGTATTTGACAAGGCTTGCAACTCTGGCAGAATGAATAGCAATCAGAAAAATCACCTTTAGTGATGGTTCTTTTAGAGAAGCTCTCTTAATAAGTTTGAATATTGGACTTACTAAAACTCTGAGAACCAGATTAAGATTCCAGCGAGGGAACAGAGGTTTGAATTGGGTCACACATGATTAACCTCCTGGATAAAACAAGATACATCCCTGGAATCTGTTCCTATAGCATGAAATAGCTGCAACTTGCATTTTTAGAGAGTTTAAATCCAGACATTTATCCATCCTTATCTGGAGAAAGTCAGGACATTAGAAATATCTGAACATCCAGGCAAAACAGACCATTCTTTGCAGCATGTCTCAATAGACTCCAGACATGGGCCTAAGCCAATGAAGTAGTGTCCTTGCAAACTTTCAATAAAGTTGAAACTACAGAGAAGGAATATCCCTTTCTGTGTAATCATGAACTCTCAAGAATCAAAGCTAAGTCCTCAGCCATTGAGAAAGTGTATCAGAGTATTGACGTGTAACCTTACTAGAGCCAGAGAAGGGTGACTTTATTCTTCTCAGTGTTTTCCCTATCAGCGGCCAGAAGGAAATACGTATAACTGTTTCCTCACTGGTCAAAGTTGTACTAGGGTATCTATTCCTGTGGAGCTATACTCTTTAAGCTAATAGAAATGAAAGGGAACTTTGGCATTTCTCTGAATTGTCATAAGATCTAAATAAGGAAGACAACAGCAATTTAATATTCTCTGGAACTCAGGGCTGAATTTCCATCCTGAGAAAATTGGCCTGAACATTGTTCAGTTCTGCAATATGAGATATACAGTAGATTCTATTCCACATACCTGAACAGGGAATTGCCTCCTTGGCTGCCCCTTGGCTTTGGGTGCCTCCCTGCTTGTTGATGTAAGCCATTGCCATGGCATTGTTGGAAAGGACTTGGATTACCTTCCCCTTCACTGTTGGCAGGAAGGGAAATTCAAGCTAACCTGATGGCTCTGGTTTCCAGCCTGTTGATGAGCCATGAGGCCTCCTCCAGGCTCCAAAGTCCCTGAGCTCCTTAATCCTGGCAGTGGGCATCCCAGCCTGTCAAGCTTGCATCTTTTGTTAAAAACAGCAAGAAAGGAGGTTTCATACTCATTCCCTTCTGTATGTTTAATGGAATTGACCACCACAAGAGGCTTCATTATACCAACTTTAGAAAAGGAAGACAGACTACATAGTCTTATGTGTGAGGTGACCATTGAGAAAGGAGAAAAAACTACAGAGAGTGCATATAAACTCTGACCTATGGCACAGGATCCAAGGTGGCTGCCATGATCCCTAATAGTTGCAGGTAATCCTTAATAGGGATGTGAATTGTTTTTTGACAATTTAAAAAAATTGTCCGATATTTTTTAAATCGTCAAAAATCGTTAGAGTGTGCGATACAATAGAAATTCCCCCGATTTATCGTGAAAAATCGTTAATGGGTTAGTGTCCACTAACAGGAGTTATTTGGGGGGAGGGCGGGAAAACCGGCATACCAAAACTACCCCTAAACCCACCCCGACCCTTTAAAACTAAACCCTTACCTTCCCCCACCCTCCCAAACCCCCTCAAAACCTTTTACGAGTACCTGGTGATCCAGTGGAAGCCCCGGGACTGATCTGCTCTAGGGCCGTTGGTGCCATTTTGGCTGCCACTAATAAAAATGGCGCCGATGGTCCGATAAAAAAAACAAACCACCGACCCTTTAAAAATGACTCATTTGCTTCCCCCACCCTCCCGAACCCCCCCAAAACCCCATTTTAAAATTACCTGGTGGTCCAGTGGGGGCACGGGGAGCGATCTCCTGCTCTCGGGCCATCAGCTGCCACTAATCAAAATGGCGCCGATGGCCCTTTGCCCTTACCATGTGGCAGGGTATCCGTGCCATTGGCCGGCGCCATCTTATGCTCCTACCATGTGTAAACAAGCGGTGGCATTTTGGACTAACTGTAATGGGTGTATAGTAGATTTTGACAAACCAAGATATAATACATTGCAATAGTCGAGACTTGTTAAAATAAGAGATTGTGTCACCGAACTAAAATCAGAAGGTAGTAAAAGTGGTTTTAATTTTCTAAGTAAATGAAGCTTAAAAAATGATTTTTTTTACAACAGCTGATATGTTGTTAGTCATAGACAGTCTGGCATCAATGATAGTGCCCAAGTTTTTTGCTTGATGTTTTATTTCAATTTCTTGTCCATCAAATGTAAAGGTGACCGGTGATTGAAATTTTGAATCGGGCACAACAGATAGGAATAATAATTCAGTTTTTGCTGTGTTTAATTTTAATCTATTGTGTGTCAACCAGGTTTTTATTGTCATTAAGTATAAATGAAGCAGAGAGAAGGTTTTTTTCCAACTATCAGTAAATGGAACAATAAATTGAATGTCATCAGCATGTATTTTAAAAGACAAATTTAAACCTGTTAAAAGATGACACCGTGGAAGTAGATATATATTAAATAACAATGGTGATAATGTCGATTCTTGTGGGACCCCAGATTTAGCAGCATACCATTCAGATTTAGAGTTATCAATGATAATTCTTTGAAATTGACCTGTAATAAAACAACTGAACCTGTAATAAAAGATCTAGAGAGCAGAGAAACTCTACTTTCCATATTGCCATAAGACTAACTGGAGGGTCTCCAATAGAAAATGGGGGACTTGAAGACTGCTGTTTACACCCTAGAGATTGAGTGTGGGTCTGAGGGATCTTTCTTTCTTAGCAACCACATACTAAATGTAATATCAAATGTGACCCTGGGCTTCAAGTGGAACAAGAACTACTGCTTACAGGAGCAAACTGGTAGTCTGATCTACTTTTTTGACAGGTGACATATATGGGGAATCCATAAAGTCATTTGAAACTGGAGTAGAAAATTCTAGAGCATAACCTTTTTGAATCACATCCGAAACCCACTGATCAGAAGTTATGTAGACCCACTTCTGGTGAAAAAAAACTTTTAGGCAACTACCCATAAGTATTTGCAAGGTGAGAACCCAACAACTTTCACTGAAAAAAAATGGGAGATTTCTCCATAACCAGATGACTCTCCTCTGGTCTTTCTGGCTCCTCAAAAATTAGTAGATTTCTTCCATTAAATATGAACAATTAAGAAGATGACTTCTTCCCTCTACACTTCCTGAAGTCCCTAAATTGACAATAGCATTGACAAAGCCCTATAATAAGGTTGAACCCTATCCTTTGGTAGCCTTTATGGTTTAATTTCATTAAGCTTCTAAGCCAGGGCCCCCACAGCCAGTTGGGTTTTTCAGATATCCACAATGAATAAGCATGAAATAAATGTGCATATTATGGAGACTGAGGGGGTCATTTTCCAAATGGATCACACGTGATAAGAGATGTTTCGCATTCGAAAAGTCCCTTATCGCGTGCGATACCAAGATCAGGGTGGAGTCGGGGTGGCGTCAGCCCCGGAAGAGGAGGAGTCAGGGAGGCATCGGGGCTGATGCCGCAAAGATTTCGCCGACAACGAAAGGTATGAGTCTTTTTTGCTGCCAGTTTCGTGCTGAATAACTACACCTTTTATGGTGCAGTTATTTGGTGCTATGCCGGCAGCGATCGCACCGCGGAGGTTGAGATCGCTGCCAGCTATCACAGGACTGCCCCCCCATTTCGCCCCCCGTTACCACAGGATTCAAAGAGCCTGGCGGTATTAGTAAATCCAGCCCTTAGTAATGCTAATTTATCTCATTGTAGA
The DNA here is from genome assembly GCF_901001135.1 of Rhinatrema bivittatum. NCBI lineage: Eukaryota > Metazoa > Chordata > Amphibia > Gymnophiona > Rhinatrematidae > Rhinatrema > Rhinatrema bivittatum. The sequence goes on along the minus strand of NC_042616.1, from coordinate 365,849,880 downwards.
TATCCTGAAAGCCTGACTGGCTAAGGGTTCCGCAGGATAGGTTTGGAAAGCCCTGTTCTAAGCAGCTTGTACAGATCATCAGCAATTTTCCTTTAAAATGAAGTTTATTCAGGCAGACTTTGGATGACACATCAGCTGATCAATGTCAAAAACCATAAAAGTCTCCTGGAAGCCACATAGGATGGAACAGACCTTGAAGAAATTCTAATCTGGTCATACAGAGCATCAGCTAGGAAAGTGGCTCCTGACCCCAAACAAGCCTCCTCCTTCCCTTCAGGGAGATTCTGGTCCCAGCACAAAGGCGCCTGAGCAACATAAATTCCACAGATTGCAGTCTATTCTGTCAATGCTATGGAAGTAAAAATGTGCTTTTAATAAAACTTCAACTTTACAATTCTGAGGATAGCTGTCTTTTAGGATACAAAAGACAACAAAGCATTTGCTTGTGCCATTTGAAAAAGTCTCTGGATTCCATCTAGTGGCAGAGAGTAAAGTTTATTTCAATCTTTAATACTTTCAAGACCAGACTCTGAGGATTCCCATTCTGAAAAAGCATACTTTCTACCTCAGAATGCAGTGGAAATGCCTTAGTAGACTTTCATACACCCTGGAGAATAGAATCCCACTAGGGTTGCCAATTGGATGCTAGGACTTATTCTGATTTTCCCTATTGCATTCCCTAAGAATGCAGGGGAGTAAAACCAGGGCTGGATCAATCTGTCCTGAAAATCTGGAGCCAATTGGCAACCCTAAATCCCACTGAAAATCGTATTCTCCAAAATCTGACATCCTAAGAGAAGTGGCCACCTTAAGGGACACAATTTCATCTTTGTAAAACAGAGGTATAACTATGTCATCAGTACCCTCTGAAGATAATTCACAAGTAGGGAGTCATAAGTACCTACTTCCTCACTGACTTTTACATCAGAAATAGGAGAGACTGCAATATTAGAGTCCCTGAGGTAACAATATCAGAAGAAACCCTGGGCTGTTTTGTTTTCACAGGTGCCACCATTGAAATACCTGGGGCTGGCACTGACCAGCTGGGAGAGAGGGATTCCTCCCCCTCCCCCACTCCCATGCCCCTTTCACCAGGCTTCTGTTTAACACAAAAAGCCTGGTGAAATATTAACAAACATTTAGATGAAAAATCATCTAAACTACAGGAGGTGATGCCTGCAGGTGAAACCAAATTATTTAAATCCACGGGAGACTCCTCAGTGTCCAGAGTGGAAGAAGATAGCAGGGTCGATAGCAGGGCTGAATTAGCCATGCTGTCATGGGATCTGTCAATCAGGCCTGGGAGGCGGAGCTTGTCAAAGCAGAGAACAGAGCTTTGCTCTCTGCAGCTGCGCGTGTGTTCCCGCGCAGGAAAGTAACGGAATCTCCTCAGTCTGTTTTTTCCATGAGCGGGATCACACGCGGAGCTGTTCTTCTCCTCAGCGTTAAAGTAGTACACATGTCAAAATCGGGGTTTAAACCCTGCCATTGTGGCAAAGTAATGTTGGTCACGGACGGCCATGACCGATGTTACCGATGCCTAGGACCAGATCACAATCGGGAAGTTTGTGAATTTTGCTCCAGGATGTCACCTAGAGCACTAAAACAAAGGGCCTACAGGCTTCAGGAGATTTTTGCCTCAACGGAACCATCGGAGGCTCATTCATCGCCTGGTCCACCGACTTCATCGGCTACTTCAAAAAAGAGAAAATCTTCATCGGATCCTCAATCCTCCACTCTTGGAGGTAAGGAGAGCTCAAAACGACAAAGGCCAATGGATTCTAGAAAATCCACAGAGCTAGAAGTGCCGCAACAGGACATATTAGCACCAGAAACCTCGGCGCCTACAACGTCTGCGCCTAAGGCACTGTATGCGCACAAAAGTGTATCGGCGCACAATACTTCGGCGCCTAGAGAGGGATCGGCGCACAATTCTTTTATGCGCATGAAGCCGACGACACTTCCGCATACAACGCCGAAGAACCCGGCGCGCACGGCACAGAAGAATGCTGCACGCAGAGCAAATGCGCGCATGGCGCCGTTGACATCTGCGCTTACGGCACCATCACCTACGCGCTCGACTCCATTGGGATCTATGCGCGCGGCGCCGAAGACATCGGCGCCGATAACCCTTGAGCACACGGAAACAGAAAGATACGTGCGCAAGTCTACTTCCACGCATAAATCTCCATCCGCGCATAAATCTAAATCCGCGCATACTTCTAAATCTGCGCATAAGAGACATAATCACTCATCTCAGATACTACAGAATGAGTTGAAACAACAACGTTACCCTTCACGAAGCTCTTCTTCAGCTTCTTCACCAATAACTTAACCTCATTCAGGTATCTCCTTTTCTTCGAGCGCTGATACCAAAGAAGTTACATTAAAATGTAGGAAACGATCACCTTCTTCATGTAGAAATCATACAGACTCGTCAACTCACTATTATTATAAGCACTCACGACACTCTCACCATAAAAAATTGGCAAAGAGGAGTGCTACATGGGAAATAAGCCCTTCGACTTCTAAATCATCTCATATACCGCCTTCCAATACCTTCTGACATAGAGAGGTAATACAGGTTGTTTCCTCTAACACCTCTACAGATTCAGAAGATTCGAGGAAAATAATGGGCAATAAGATACAAAACGACAAAAAAGTATCTGATACTTCACCTCAGAATAATCCAATGCACCCTAAAACAGGTGTCTCAAGAGAACCAGATGTTCGTACAACAATGCCCCCTCATACAAAAGAGGCATTTTATCAATTGTCTCAATCTTTAGCAGGTTTTTATGAAACTCTTCAGTCATCATTAAAAAAAGACTAATATTGCTGATGACAGTTCTCCGGAACTCAAGGCACAGCTTACTAGAGAACCATGGGTGGAGCCGCCGACATCTCCCATAACAAATCGACCAGCCTTGTCAACTCATACTCAGGATACATCTTTTGTTTCTCCTTCAATGCAAACATCCCCATCATCATCTACAGGATTCCCATCGGATCCGCAAGAACAACCTCAGGAACCGTACTCCCCTCCAGAAGACCTCACATACCCAAAATTCCTAGAAAAAATGGGTACAATACTGCATCTAGAGGTCCAAAAAGAAGCAGACCCTAGAGCAGAAACCCTTGGTCTCCTCTTCCACCACAAGAACTCCTGTATTCAGTCTTACAGAAGTCCTGGGATGCGCCTTATGCAATTGCAGCCATTTCCAGGAAAACAGACATAAAATTTTGTATGAAGAAAACATCACCGTACACTCTACCACAATTACCTCATACCTCGATAGTGGTGGAATCGGCGATGCAAAGATTTAAGAAAACAAAATCTCATTCCTCATTCCTACCAGGGAAAGACAACAAATATTTAGATGAATTTGGCAGAAAAATATATCATAACTCAATGTTGACTACCCAAATTATGCACCATCAATTCTATATGGTACAATACCTATATGAGTGCATGCAAGCTATGAAGAGTATGCTTTCCTCTACGGCGGATCAGATACTCCGCCTCTTCATGAGATGAAAGAGTGTTCTCGACACCTTTTGAGGTCAATCTACGAAGCACATGAAACATCATCCAGGGCATCAGCAGCAGCCATTGCAGCCCGCAGACTAGCATGGTTACGCTCAAGTTCAATACGTGAAGATTTGCACGAGAAACTAACAAACCTCCCATGTACAGGAGATAACCTGTTCGGAGAAAGATTCCAGGACACAGTAGGTAAACTGAATAAAGAAGTTCTAGCAGTACAATCATTAACATCACATCCTAATTATTCGACCACACGTCGTTATATTGGATCTACTCGTAGGCAATCATATGCCAGGAGACCCTATAGATCTTATAAGTCTTTTCGTACACAAACATACCCTTCCTACCAGCGTCCTGCTCCACAACAGAATACCTCAAACCAACATAGAGGTAAACAGAGACAACAGGCACAACAGCCAACTTCTGCAGTAAAAGCGACTTCATCTTTTTAGTTACTCAGCTACCACCACAACATCAAACTCCACCAGGCAGAATTTGTTCTCTTGCCTGGAAGCCTGGGAAAGAATAACTTCCGATCAATGGGTTTTGGAGATAGTATGTCACGGTTACCAACTCCAATTTGCCACAAAACCCATATTGCCTCATCTTTCCACACTCAAGATTCACAACCCCCAACCACAACTGGGGGAGGAAATTGCTTTGCTTCCCAAACAACAAGCAATTCGACAAATTCACCCAGGCTCCAAATCAGCAGCATTTTATTCCCCATACTTCCTCATACCCAAGAAGTCGGGGGGCCTTCGCTCCATATTAGATCTAAGGGAATTGAACACATTTCTCACCAAGGAGAAATTCAAAATGGTATCGTTGAAGTCAATCCTTCCTCTCATTCAAACCAATGATTGGATGTGTTCCATCAACCTGAAGGATGCTTACACACACATTCCAATCCATCTATCCTCGTGGTGTTACCTATGCTTTCGCTACAGGCATCATCACTACCAGTACAAAGTCCTTCCCTTTGGCCTTTCGGCTGCACCCAGGGTATTCACCAAATGCATGATAGTGGTGGTGGCTCATCTCAGACAACAAGGTAACCATCTTTCCATACCTCGACGATTGGCTCATAATCGGCCCAACTCCCAACATCTTAATAGATCACCTCCATCGGGTGATACGCTGTGTACAGGAACTAGGATTAGTGATCAATTTTCAGAAATCACACCTACAACCAACACAGCAGTTACAGTTTATAGGAGCATGCCTGGACACTACTTGCAACAGAGCATACCTACCAGGCGACAGAATATCGCATTTCCATCACCTTCTACATACATTGAACCATACTCGGAGTCCATCAGCGAGACAGGTGTTGGTAGTCCTGGGCCACATGGCAGCAGCGATTTTCATAGTTCCCAACACCAGGCTACATATGAGATGCCTGCAATGGGGTCTAAAACGTCAATGGAAACAGCATGCACAACCATTGACACAGAAGATTTCACTGACTGCCGAAATGAAAAAGGACATAGCATGGTGGCTCCTGGACTCCACCCTGTCCAAAGGAGCATTGTTCAGTTCCCCTCCTCACAACACAGTCTTAACCACAGATGTGTCTCGCAAGGGCTGGGGTGCACACCTAGAGACTTACGAAACACAAGGGTTATGGACAATCTCGGAACAGAACCTGCAAATAAATTTACTGGAGCTCAGAGCGAGACACAATGCATTACAAGTATTCCAAGACCACCTGAAAGGACGCAGGGTCATGATCTACACGAACAACCAAGTAGCAATGTTTTACATCAACAAACAAGGAGGGTCCGGTTCATGGTCCCTTTGCAAGGAGACCCTGATAATTTTCGAATACGCTCACCGGAATTCCATACATCTCCAAGCAACTTACCTACCAGGAGTTGCAAACACAAGAGCGGACAGACTAAGCTGCATCTTTCATCCTCACGATTGGGCACTCAATACAGAAATAGCCCAGGACATATTCATGCAGTGGGGAACACCTTCAATAGATCTCTTTGCAACAGAGATCAATGCTCAAGTTCCCAAATTCTGCTCGATAAGACCAAGCCAATTCAGGATCGCTCAAGATGCCTTCCTCATTCTGTGGACGACAGGCCTCCTGTACGCCTTTCCTCCCATACCACTCATAACAAGAACAATTCAGAAGTGCATAGCGGACAAAGCTCAACTGATACTCATAGCCCTGGCCTGGCCGAGGCAACCATGGTACAGTTTCCTTCTCCAGCTATCCATCATGGATCCAATTCGATTACCGAATCGACAAGATCTTCTCTGCCAAGATCAAGGGACGCTTCTACACCCGCTATACTCATCTCTACACTTGACAGCGTGGAGATTGAGAGGCTCCTTCTGACAGAACAAGGAGTTTCCACTTCAGCACAATTCATTTTGTTAGAATCTAGAAAACTCTCAACCAGAAAAAATTATAGCTATAAATGGAAACGTTACTCTGCCTGGTGCACTTCCAAAGGTGTACCACCATTGGACTGCTCACTGGAGTTGCTCATTGATTATCTTCATACATTATATGTAGCTGGTCTAGCAACACCATTCATCAGAATTCACCTCAGCACCATAGGCGCCTATCATAGACCAATCAACGATATTCCTATATCCAATCACCCATTACTATCTCGTTTCATCAAAGGATTAACTCACATTCATCCTCCAGTATCTAAACCTCCAGTTCCATGGAATCTCAACATAGTTCTGGAACAGCTCATGATTTCCCCATTTGAACCCATGGGCTAGGCACACATAAAATACCTCACATGGAAAGTGGTATTCCTGGTTGCAATAACATCAGCACGAAGAGTTAGTGAGTTACAGCCCTTTGTTCATTACCCTCCATATTTGCAATTTCATCACCAGAAGGTAGTTCTCTGAACTCACCCATCCTTCCTACCGAAAGTGGTTACTCAATTCCATCTCAATCAGACCATGGAATTACCCACTTTTTCCCCTACACCTCATGCAAATGATAGGGAAAAACTGCTGCACACACTAGATTGTAAAAGAGCTTTAGCACACTACAAAGAAAGAACAAATCCGGACTCCCGTGTTTCTCAACTCTTTGTCTCCTTTGACCCGAAGGCACCTGGATTACCAGTGGCTAAACGCACCATCTCCAGCTGGATAGTACAGTGCATCAAATTCTGCTATGATAAACAGAATTTACAATTACATTCTACTCCTAAAGCTCACCAAGTCAGAACAGTAGCAACCTCCTTGGCACACCTTAACAATGTACTAGGGATGTGCAGAGCAAAATTTTATGTTCATATTTTTTATGTCCGAAAGGGGGTCCCACTTGCGGCCAATATGGACATAAAAAAAATCCAATGAGTTGGGTATATGTACATATGTGCAAAAAAAAAATTTAAACCCCCTCACCCTCCTTAATCCCCCCCCCAGACTTACCACAACTCCCTGGTGATCGAGCGAGGAGTGAGGACGTCATTTCTGCAATCCTTGGCGAGAAGCATGTGACGTCGGTGGCACGTCGGGTGACGCGGCGTCACGTGATTCCCGGCTCGTTCGCGCCGGACGGCTCGTTCGGCCCAAAAAGAACTTTTGGCCAGCTTGGGGGGGCCTCCTGACCCCCCCAAGCTGGCCAAAAGTTCTTTTTGGGCCGAACGAGCCGTCCGGCGCGAACTCGCCGGGAATCACGTGGCGCCGCGTCACTCAGACGCGACGTCACGTGATTCCCGGCGAGTTCGCGCCGGACGGCTCGTTCGGCCCAAAAAGAACTTTTGGCCAGCTTGGGGGGGCCTCCTGACCCCCTCAAGCTGGCCAAAAGTTCTTTTTGGGCCGAACGAGCCGTCCGGCGCGAACGAGCCGGGAATCACGTGACGCCGGCGTCACTCGACGTGCCGCCGACGTCACATGCTTCTCGCCAAGGATTGCCGAAATGGCGTCCTCACTCCTCGCTCCATCACCAGGGAGTTGTGGTAAGTCGGGGGGGGGGGGATTAAGGAGGGTGAGGGGGTTTATATTTTTATTTTGGCTCAACAATCGCGATTTCCCACATATCGAACATATCTATGTTCGATATGTGGGAAATCCGATCGTTTATGTCGAATCAATTTTTTAAGTAAAAAAAAAATATGAGTTGCGTTTTACTAATGCGGTCAATCCGAATGCACACCCCTACAATGTACAACCCATAGACATTTGCAAGGCAGCTACATGGTCATCGCTTCATACCTTCACATCTCACTACTGCCTTGATCAACAAGCAGCAACTGATGCGAAGATAGGGCAAGCAATACTGCAATCTCTATCCTCCTCTCCATGATGACTGCCACACTGTCAAAGATCACGTACAAACATATATATCATAAACAACGTGATCAGGAGCTTGGGACTCCCATGACAGCATGGCTAATTCAGCCCTGCTATCGACGGGAAAAAGCAAGTTTGCTTACCGTAAATGATGTTTCCGTAGATAGCAGGATGAATTAGCCATGCTGACCCACCCTCCTCCCTGGCAGTCACCAAGTCTTCGACGACACTAAGTCTTAATCACAGACTGAGGAGATTCCGTTACTTTCCTGCACGGGAACACACGCGCAGCCGCAGAGAGCAAAGCTCTGTTCTCTGCTTTGACAAGCTCCGCCTCCCGGGCCTGATTGACAGATCCCATGACAGCATGGCTAATTCATCCTGCTATCTACGGAAACATCGTTTATTGTAAGCAAACTTGCTTATTTCAGCAGTTGCGAAACACTGGATTTGAAAAAGGGAGCTGTTTCTGCTGAAATGGCCTCCTGAGCTGAGATAATTTCAGAAAAATTGTCCTGATTCATCAGGGCTAAAGCCAAGGACTCATCAATATTATCAGTGCTGGCAAATACAGGGATTTTTGAGGTGACCCCCTGGATGATTTAACCTTCTCACAAAGTAGAGAGGCTGGCAGTTCTGCTAGAACAAGGGCTCCCACAAGCTGAATAGTGACAGCCACATTCACCGCACACATAAAATCGACTGGAGAGGATTTTCAAATGCCTGAAATTGTCCCCCCAGAAAAATGCACCCCTTTCCAGTGGATAAAGTCAGCAGTTGCCAATGAAAACTGCCCAGCACACTGTTAAACTTTCTTTCTTTTTTTTTAACTTTAAGAGAAAGACAAACATTAGAGATGTTGGCTAGGGGGAGGAGAGAGAAGGGGAAAATGATTCCCTTCATAGAGATCCTTCAAAGGGATAAAAAGATAGTTCACTCTCTCATCTCTATTGAACCATCTCTGATGCTGGGTGTCTTTTGGAAGGACCTGCTGAACAGGTAACAGAAACAAGCAGCCTGGCCTACAGGGCAGTAAAAAAGATTCTAAATATTCAGCACATATCCTGCTGCATCAAAACAGTATGTCCTAGCATCTGCTGGAGACAGGAAATACTTGCTTTTGCTTTTACTGGAGCTGCACCATGGTAACAACCAGTGAAGATATCACAGAAAAAGGTATGTCTTCTGACTCCATCTGCTAGTAGGGGGAGTAAACTCATGTGTTTGGACTGGTGTAGCAGGATGATAAGGAAACATCTATTTGTTTGTTTTCATGTCCAATGATGCATCTTGTATATTTTATTATTTAATTTATTTTGTCATTTTCTGTGGTCATTTATGGATCATGTACTGTTTGATTTTTTAATTGTATGTATGTTCTATTGTAAACCACATTGGTTATATTATTGATATATAAGCATTTTAAATTTAAAATTAAATTAGATTAAATTAAAGTTAACATTTTGCAGCTAGAAAATCTCCTTCAATGGTTCTGCCCATATGGGGTTACACATGATAGCAGGAACTAGACTTCAGCATGGGCGTTCAGGCACCATAACTCTAACACCCTGGCAGGAACACAATGGTAAAAGGCTAGAGCTATTCTGAGGGCCATGACTCTAAGGATGGGGGAACTGACTAATATGGCTGGACATGGGCGGGGGGAGGGGCAATACTGATTGAGGACCCCAGAGCTTCCCTTTGTGATTTTTCTTCTATCAGCCATGCCAAAAATCTGTATTCAAAGGAGGGATTCTCTACCAAATCTGCATTTCACAGTGGTACAAAATTACCCCAAGATGACAGTACTTATAAAATTACATAATGGAGTCTAAATCTGACTACTTTTAAGTCTCTGTACTTACTGGGAATGGACTGGAATGTAACACACAGCTGGCACAGTCAGGCCCTATCCCAGAGCTGGAGTGCCTTTGTTTTTTTCAATAGGTCCCCCAGATCTTTGGGATATAACACCCTCCTCTTGTAGTGCCAGAGGAGGGCATGAGAGGAAGCAGAAATCTCCCTGCAGACTTTCCACCTACCAGCAGTTGGAAAAAGCTGATCCTGTACCAGCAGCAGCAAGTCCCTCTGAGTAAACTTTGGCTTTCTTGACATGGAGTCATCTTCACATGGGCTCTGTGCAAACTGGAACTGGAAATACAATTTGTTCAAATTGAGCATGCATATATTACATATTGGAAAATTTTGCACATGCAATAGCCCACATTAAAATCTTCACATATACATTTTACTTGTATAAAATAAGTATGTGCGTTGACTTTAACAAACAATTTGTGAACTTTTGTGAGCAGAGATCATGGGATTTTCAGAAAAGCAAGGCTTTTGCAATTGCTGTCTGAAAATCGGGGTCATTTATAGCCACCTGCAGATACCCAGCTGTGCTTGCTTAAGAGAACTACTTAAAATTATCCTCCCCATATGTAAGATTCTTCGGAATATTGCCAACATAGATTAACATTTTTGATCAGCATAAGAGCTATATAACTTACATTTATGGTAACAGGACTGACAAAACAGCATGAGATTTGTAAAACATTTAACACCTATTACTGCTCGGAAATGATATATTAGGCATTCATGAATAATTGTTATCTTAAAAATGTGAACTAATTTCTGATTGCATTGTTTTAAAAATGCCACATCAGTCTAGGGCTGCTTTTAGATCAGACCCTGTTGCTGGGTGTTGCTCTCCTAACTGAGTGCTGCTTTGCCATACTTTATCAATGCCTATTAGTCTGCTGAAGTCTTAAAACAATTAAGTCTGCCAATTTACTTTATTGCTATAAAAACTGAAAGAATAACCGATCTATTTAGCTACAGATCAGTGTATAACACAGCAATATGCACAATGTAAAGACAAAAATATTATTTTGATGTTGTGTAACTAGTTTGCTGTGAATTTACTGACAGGCAGCTGATTAACTTTGCTTTTCAACCAAGGCTTGAATTACGGTTTCTATTTTTTACCAAAAATAAAACAAAAAAACAGGAGTTTATCAGAGATTTTTTTTAAAGGCAAGAACATTTTCCCCTATAAGTCTACAGAAAAGTACTTGAAAAGAGCATGGAGGCATCAAGTGAGACTAAATAAAGATTTTCATTTTGTAGGGTGTTGAGGGTGACACAGCAGAAATATGGTCCCGATTGTTTCCTATTGAGAATCTTCAGACCAGGAACATTTACATTTGTTTGGAGGATCTAATATCCGATGTGATACAAGGAACACATCTATTGTGCCTGTCACTAGTGGCTCTATTAGAGACAATCACTGCTTTCCCAAAACTACATCGTGCGTGCTGTAATTCCATTTTCTCTCTGAACACAAGAAAGGGAAATCAGGTAATTAAATGTGAGAAATTACATGAACAGTGGGGGCTGTTTCTGCTCTGTTAGATATCTAAGCCTACTTGGTCAGCCAGAAGAGCTAGAAGCTGGCCCAGAAAGAGAAAGCATGACTGTGAACAATAGCTTGACAATGCTTTTGAACGCACCATGCACCACGTAGCAAACACAGTTTGTTGTCAGGAACTAACAAACCATCCATGTCTTGCTCAAGTGATACCACTTCCCATAAGTTTGAAAAGGCCTGACTGCTAGTCTGCTTCAGTCAAAGTGATATGCTTTATGCTCTTAGATTCCATTGTTTTTTAGACTGAAGCGGCTGACCAAGAGGCGTGGTTAGTTTTCCAAAAGCATACACAAAGAAACATCAAGCATAAGAGATGGAGAGATAGTTTCCTGAGAGAAATGATAGTTATGAGGAAACTCTAAAGTGCCTATTTACTAAGCCATGTTAAAAGTCAGCTATTAACCTGAATGAATGGCTGATGTCAACAAAGCATTACTGCAAATTTAAAACCCAATATACTAAAAGGCATCCTGCAAAATCCAGCATTAAATCTGAATTTATATGGTAGATAATGCCAATGTGTTACCTTTGCGGTAATACCAGTTCATTACTGCTGCCAGTATCACATTGGCATTATTGCTGATGGTAGCATGAGCCCCCTAATTAGGGAACCAATCCCCTCAGCCCATGATTAAGAGTAAGGCCGCCTAATCTCAACCTCCACTCCCCAAGTCAGCAAACTGCACCATGTGGGCTAATTCCCCTAACCCTACCTGGCCTTCATCAAGATGTCTTAAAAGGGAATGGGTTTTTAAGGGGTGGGTGATAGGGGGAACAAGCCACAGAGATCTTGATCTTCAATTGAAAGGATAGGGAGAGATCAGAAACCTCACTGGTGTTCATGTTAGTTGCCTGAGACTAACACTAAAACAACTATAACTTCCAAGGCATAGTTACGTTTTAGTGTTAGGAATTGTGTTAATGTAATTTGTGGTATCCCATTTTAATATTGAGGTCTTTTACAGGAATTTACAAGTGACATATCTCATTAGTATTTTTTCTACATTATCTGCATTTACTGTGCTTTAGAGGCTGATGTACTAAGCTGCAAAGTTTTGTTTCCCAAAAGGGGACCTTGTGTGGAAAATAGTGCAGAATGCCCAAAAACACACAAAAATGCTAGTATTTTAGCATTTTGCAAAATATTTTGCACAAAGTTCCATTATGCAGAAAAACTTCCTCAAAAGTGGGCTTTGCAATAGCTCATTTTTGCAAAAATGCTACAACCAACTCAATAAGGAATAGTTATCTTTAGAGGTGTGCATTCATTTTTAACAACATGGAATTTGACAACAAAATGGTCTATTTTATCTTTTTTTTGGGGAATCCCAAAAAATGAAACCCTCCTCCGAAATTTCGTTGAAATTGGTATTTCTTATTACTGCACACTAATGGGATTTACTGCACAGTAATTCAGTATTACGGTGCACTAACAACTGTTAATGTGCAATAATCCCTGTTAGTGTGTCCTGTGCAGTAATGAGCACAAATTTAGATGCTCGTGCACCTAGATAGGTGCTCAACTGGATGCAAATATGGACGTTAGTGCACCCAGAAAGGCACCTAACTAATCACAAATCAATCTTTGCTGCTCGAAGCACTGATATAGGTGCTCTGCTGCCGGCCTACTTTTCGTTCTGTGCAGTTATTCTCGTTCATACGCAGTAACTCTGTATTACGGGGCACTGACAACTGTTAGTGCGCAATAATAAAAAATGTTACTAAATTGACAATTTTAGTTATTCTCGGGAGCAGTTCATTGGCAACAGGCATGAATCTGTATTTCCATTGGCTGTCTTTTTGTTAGTTATTTCTGTTGCCAAGGTTCCCACTGAGGTGATGTTATTGGGGGATGGGGTGGCATGACCTGCCGGTGCTTGGTAACAAGATTGAACATAAACAAACAAGTTCTATTTCATGTGAATGATGATTGATATAAATATAATTTTTATGCTCTAGGACATCAAATGAATGGAAAGAATAAAGAGCTGTTGTTTTTTTCCTCAGACCCCACAAAGCAAAGCAGCCCGCAGTTCATGTGACTGATGTCACGTGACTAGACCTTATTTGTTTATGTTTATTCTTGTTACCAGGAACTGGGAGGTCAAATTCCTAGTGCATATTTTGAATTTGCCAATCCCTGTGCATTTTAGAAAAGGGTGTCCTGGCATTTTGGAATATGTATGCACAAGCCACACACATACTTTTAATTTTCCAGTCCTGCTTCATTTTTTTCTGAGATGTACATGGCAATTGGTTAAGTGTATTTTTGAACTGGCCAATTATATTGTTTATTTCCCCTCCTACTTTTACTCAATAGCTATATAATAAGGGATTCTCTGCTTGCGTGCTTCTTTGCTTTGTGGGGTTTGAGGAGAAGACAACAGTTCTTTATTCATTCCATACATTTGATTTTCTAGAGCATAAAATTAATATTTATATCAATCAATCAGTGTTAGCTGCAGCTGGTGATTCATTGAATTACTATAGTAGTCTTGAGGTGTAGCTGGCTAGCTAGTAGGCTAGAAGTCAGCCACTGAAGCAATAGCCTAGCCTAACCACCGGTGCCACACCACCAGTGCTTGTAAGGTAGGCACTTTCTGTGCAGTGCAGTAATACTGATGATCTCTCTGATCTATGATCTCAGTGAGTGAGAGCTGCAGAGAATCGTTGCACAGTTAATATCTTTCAGGTAGGGATGTGCAGCAGGGACGAATTTGCCCCATTCGGTATTCATATTCATGGGGAGCCAAATCCTTTGCATCCGTTCTCGGGGGTCCCCCAATCCGTTCATTAGTTACATATGTATTTGTTTCCCAAAAAACCCCCCATCCCATCCCTTTAAATTTAATTAACTACAACTCCCCACCCTCCTGACTCACCCCCTTCAAGACTTACCAAAAGTCCCTGGTGGTCCAGCGGGGGTCCTGGCATGATCTCCTGCACTCGGGCTATCGGCTGCCGGTATTCAAAATGAGGCCGATAGCCTTTGCCCTCACTATGTCACAGGGGCTACCGGTGCCATTGGTCAGCCCCTGTCACATGGTAGGAACACAAGATGGCACCGATGGCCATGTGACAGGAGCTCACCAATGGCACCGGTAGCCCCTGTGACATAGTAGGTCAAAGGCTATCGGCGCCATTTTGAATACCAGCAGCTGACGGACCGAGTGCAGGAGATTTCTCCAGGACTCCCGCTGGACCACCAGGGACTTTTGCCAAGTCTTGGGGTGGCTACCGGTGCCATTGGTCGGCCCCTGTCACTCCCGTGCTCTCTCTCATGCATATACACACACAAGCTTCTTACTCCCATGCTGTCTCTCATGCATACTCACACATAGGCTTCTTACTTGCATGCTCTCTCTCATGAATACCCACACACAGACTTTTCACTCCAGTGCTCTCTTTCATGCACATGTTGTGTGTGCCGGCCCATGGCCAGACCCTCTTACCCACGTTTGCCTGTTCCAGCGCCTGGCTCTGCTTCTTGGGCTGCTGCCTCCAACATCAGGCTGCTCCCAGTGCTCCCAGCTCTGCAGCGAATGTCCGAGCTCTGCAGCGGGCCTCCCAGCATTGTCCGTGGGGAGGCACTGCTGTCTCGAGCTGCACCCCTCCCTAGGCACACATGCAAATCTGTTCTTCTATTAAAGGGGCCACAGCGGGAATACAACCTGTGGCCCTGGATGATGACATCACTTAAGGCCAGACCAGCCAGTGCTTCTCCACCTTGGCAACAGGTCTCCATGCTAGTTGTGTCCTTAGTAGCTCATTCCTGCTTGTGTCCTGGCTTTGACTACTGCTTCACCTGACCACTCTACTGCTCGTCTCCTGGCTTTGACCTCTGCTTTATCTGACTACGCTACTGATTGTCTTCTTTCTTTGACTTCTGCTTCGCCTGACTACGATTCTGCCCGTCTCCTGGTTTGACCTTTGCCTTGCCTGACCATTGTACAGCTGTCTTCTGGTTTTGACCTATGCTTGCCTTGCCATTCCTCCTTGCCTGCCGCCTGCCCTGACTTCAGCCTGCTCTACGACGCTCCACTTGTTCTCACTCTGGACTTTACCTCTCAGGCTGCAGCCTGTTCTTACTCAGGTGCTGTCTCTCTGCCTCCTGTTCTCATTGGAGCCCAGGTCTCCAGGACTCTGCCTCATCCAGATCAGACCACCTATTCCTACTACCTCTGCTGGACCATGGCTTACCTCCTAGTCATCCCAGAGAAGATCTCAGATGTAGGCCCATCTAAGTCTAGCTGGCCCCAGTACCCAAGGGCTCAACCTTTGGGGAACGAGGGCTGGTATTGGCAAAGCTCCAGCTGGCCTCCATCAGTCAGCCAGCTCCTCCTGCCGACGGTGGGGACCCATAGATCTTGCCCTGCGGGTAGCGTCAACCCCACCTCAGTCCAAGGGACTACCTCCTGTGCACCAACATACACACACACACACACATATGACTCCAGAGTTCCTCTGCCTCCATTTCCCCAGCACCTACCCCCAAGTTACGACTCCGCTGAGTTTCTCTGCCTCCTTTTCCCTAGCATCCACCTCTGAGGTGTGACTCCACTGAGTTCCTCTGCCTCCTTTTCCTCAGCATCCACCTCCAAGGTTTTCATCATGCCTGTTCAAGTTGTTGAAATTGTTGTTTAAGGCAAAGAAGACCTTCATGGAAACATAGGACAGTCCTTGGATGTATGATATAATTAGGTTTGAGAGGGGCTGCAGAAATTCATTGTTCCATTGCTGGACTAGTAGTTCTGGTTGGTCTGTGTAAGCAAGTTTGCTTAATTTTTCGCATGTGATAGAGGTTAAATTTCTAGTGGGAGATCTGGGTGTAGGAACCTGAAAGGTTTATTTTGCAATTGGGCTAGTGGTATGGACTAGGTTGTGATCTGATTATGAGACACGCCACAGACATTAAATTGGGGTCCAACCTAACAGTTGAGGAATGGAAAATTAGGTCAAGGGAATAGCCAAGTTTGTGAGTGGAAACTGACTTGCTGAATCAAGCCAAAGTCATCCATATTATGTTAGAAGATGCCCTTTGAGGGAAGTTTCTGCATGATAAGTGTCCTAGGACCAATAGATTATGGAAGTTAGGGGCAATGTTTTTCAGATAATTTAAGAAAGAAGCCATGGTAATTCTCTGGTGGGCAGTAAATAGAAATGATTGGGGTCCCTCATTGCCTTGTAATTTCATTACTAGTAGTATGAGCTGCCTATTTGCTAGACAGCCATTAGTCTGAGGGCCAATTAATGTGTAAAAATGATAGAAACACTTTCTTCTTGGCCCATGGTTCTGGGCTATAATATATTTGATATCCAGATGGCAGAGTTGCCTCTTCTCCTGTGAGGCATAGGATATGGAGCTTGAACTCTTCTATTAATTCCAGGATATGGTGGGATTTGTTGTTTATGAAATATATTTTGAGGAGGACAAGTTGTAAGAGAAAATAGGTGATTTGATTAGCTTGGACATATATATTGGACTGAAGGGGGATGGAGAGAAGATTATGTGCCCAAGATTAGGTGGATGGAGTGTTCTCCTAACCCATAACACCAGTTGAGAATGGGTGGATTCAATGAAGCATATATTGGCAAACGATAGAGGGTTACTCTTTCTTACATCAGAACAGAGTTAAGTAACTGGAGTCAATGGTCAGGTTTTTTTTGTAATCCTCCATCTTTCTACTAGTTGATTAAGAGGGAGGAAGAGCTATACATTATGGTTAACAATAATGTAGTAAGAGTGAAGGATGGCCATACAGTAGAGATCACTGTGTTGGGGGAAAAGGTCATGTAGAAGTTTGTAAAGACGGGCAGAATAAAACTAGTAGGGAGTGCTCTCATGTACACTGTAAAACACAGATCAGCTTGAGTATATCAAGATGGTATGGCTTGGAGGGTTACTTAGAATTTGATATTGGAATCCTCTAAGTCAATGCTAGTGTTGCCAGTGGAGAATACTGAAGCTGTGTATGAAGGGTTGATAAAAGGGACACAATATTTGGTACCAGGCCCACTGGTGGGAGGGTCCGCTTGCAACATGTACTTTCAAAGGGCCAGTGGTAGGTAGTGCTGCCAGGAGTGGAGCAGGGAATTGTGGGAGGGGTGGCCTTCATATCTTCATTATTCACCCTGGGATCAGTGGCTTCAGTTGGCTATGGGAAGAGGAGGAGGGGTATCCCTGGGGAGCATGGATTGGGCTTCCCTTCCTCACTTTGTTGCTACTGATCTTCCCTGGGCCTGGCATCTTTAGCGGGTCCATCAAAGGGCCATTGGTAGGTAGATCTTATCATTGTCCAGTTTCATTCTAAATATGTGTTTCATTGTAGGTTCATAAATAGATTAAGATTTCTGAACACTATGACAGTATAAAGCAATTTGCTTGAATCTGCAATATATGTTATTCATTATTTCGGTAAAATTCTGTGCCATTAAAGACTAGAAAATTGATTGGGTGAATGTAACATCAGGGTATGATAGAGAGATAAAGTTCCTAGATGAAATAAATGAGTGCTTCATGGAGCAGCTGGTACAAGAACCAAAAAGAGGGGAACCTATTTAGACCTAGTCTTTAATGGAACACAGGATTTGGTGTGAAAGGTAACAGTGTTGGAGCCACTTGGCAATAGTGATCACAACATTAACAAATTTGATTTAATAACTGGAGGGAAGAACCTAAAGAAATCTATTGTGACAACAATTAACTTTCAAAAGGGTGACTATGACAAAATGAGGAAAATGGTTAAGAAAAAAAATGAAAGGAGCAGTTGCAAAGGTTAAGAGTTTACATCAGGCATGGACCTTGTTTAAGGAGGCCAAGAGCAGATGAATTCCACGCATTAATAAAGGTGCAAGGAAGGCTAAATGATTACTAGCATGGTTAAAAGGTGAAGTGAGAGAGGGTATAATAGCTAGAAGAACATCTTTCAAGAAATGGAAAAGGGATCAGAATGATGAAAACAAGAAACAGCTTAAGCACTTTTAA
Source organism: Rhinatrema bivittatum (assembly GCF_901001135.1). Taxonomy (NCBI): domain Eukaryota; kingdom Metazoa; phylum Chordata; class Amphibia; order Gymnophiona; family Rhinatrematidae; genus Rhinatrema; species Rhinatrema bivittatum. The sequence continues at coordinate 365,831,634 of NC_042616.1, read as the reverse complement.
ATTAGATTTTAAGTATTGATAAGGAAGGCAAAGACAGGATCTCAAGGCATTTAGAAAGCAGCTGAAAAGTGTTATGATTTGTGAGGTATTTCCACTATAGTGTATGATTGATGATTTGGTTATTTGGTTATGTTTAGTTAGTCCCTACGTTCCATGTAAACTGGTCTGATATGAATCTTGTCATGAAGTTCGGTATAGAAAAATGTTAAATAAATAAATAAATAAATAAATAAATGATTGTTTTGTAATGTATATTTAATTATATATATATAATAATTTGCTTTTGTTTTATTGATTGTAATTTGCCTCGCTTGATTGTATCATTATAGGTGAAACATAAATATTTTTAAATAAAATACATAAATAAAATACATAAATAAATAAAAGTAAGAAAGAAAGAGAGAAAATTTGAAAAGAAGCTTGCCATGGAGGCAAAAACTCATAATAACAACTTTTTCAGGTACATTTGAAGTAAAAAACCTGTGAGGGAATCAGTTGGACCATTAGATGATTAAGGGGTAAAAGGAGTCCTTACAGAAGATAAGGCCATAGCAGAGAGACTAAATGAATTATTTTCTTTGATCTTCACTAAGGAAAATATAAGAGAGATACCCATTTCTAAAATGTAATTCAAGAGTGATGATTCAGCAGAACTGAAAGCAAATCTCAGTGTACCTGGAAGATGTAATAAGGCACATTTACAAACTATAGAATAGCAAATCAACTGAAACTGAAGTATACATCCCAGAGTACTGAAAGAACTGAAAAATGAAATTATGGATCTGCTATTAATAATTTGTAAGCTATCATTAAAATCGTCTATGGCACCTGAAGATTGGAGGGCTGCTAATGTAACACAAACTTTTAAAAAAGGTTCTAGTGACCTGGTAATCCAGGAAACTAGAGACCAGTGAGTCTGATGTTTATTCTCGGCAAAATGATAGAAACTGTCATAAAGTAAAAAATTGCTAAACATATAGATAGGCGTAGTTTAATGGGACAAAGCCAACATGGATTTAGTCAATGAAATTCCTTCCTCTCTAATATGCTACATTTTTTAGGTCATAAATAAACATGTGGATAAAGATGACCGGTTGATATAGTGTATTTGGATTTCCAGGATGCATTTGACAAAGTTTCTCATGAGCAACTTCTTAGGAAATTAAAAAGTCATGGGTATGGGGGAGTGTCCTATAGTGGATTGGGAACTGGTTAAATGACAGAAAACAGAGAGTAGTTCTATTTTTAAAATGGATAAAGTTGAATAGTGGAGTGCCCCCTATTCTGTTATCATTCTTTTTAAATTACTTGGAAATGGGAAATTCGAGTGAGGTGATCAAATTTTTTAATTACACGATGTTATTCAAAGTTGTTAAATCACAAGAGAGATTTGTGAAATTGCAAGAGGACTTTGCAAAACTGGGAGACTGGGCATGCAAATGGGAAATGAAATTTAATGTGGACAATTGTAACATGGTGCACTTAGTGAAGAGTAACCCAAATTATAGCTACATAAATCAAGGGTCCACATTAGGAGTCACCACTCAGAAAATGGATCTAGGCGTCATTGATGATAATACATTGAAATTTCTGCTCAGTTTGCCACAGCAGCCAAGAAAGCAAATAAAATGCTAGAAATTACTAGGAAAGTGCTGCGTCCGTCGCTGCTTGACACCCTCACTCCACCCTCTTTACCTCTGTGGTGATTCCCTCCGGGTCTGATGGACGGCTGGCTGCTGCGGCGTCTCCATGCCACCTCCCTCCGGCATACCCGGACCGGCACGAGGCTGCAACTCTGCCATCTTGTTCTGATGCCTAGGGCGCATGCATGCCTCCTGACTCTTGTACCAGCAAGGGCACGAACCTCAGGGGTGTCCCCCTGAGATGATGTCATCTGCTTCCAATATTTAAAGATCTGTGAAAATGCTAACAATCTGAGTTAGCAAGGATAAGCATATGGCTACGTACTCGCTTCGGCTATCCAAGCTACTCTGCCTCCTCAGAATTACCAGAGGTACCTGCTCCTCAGGGGCCTCACTCTTTTCTTTATTTTCAGATTACAGATAGGAACTGGTACTCGCTCCTCAAGGGCCCATGTTCCTGGACACTCTGAAGATTCTTTACTGCCTGGAAGCTATCACCGCTACAAACAATTATGAGTTACCATCACTCTCTCAGAGCTTTCCCTGGAACCAGGTACTCGCTTCTCAAGGGCCCAATCCTTTCCAGCTCCTGAGCTTACTTGAGTCCTTACGTGAGTTTTGTCATCTAGTTCTGTTTATGAACTCTGCCTACTCTGCCTACTCACTTTCTACAGTTTCCCAACAGCTCAGCCATCCTGGGATCGTTGTTCTAGTGCCTGAGGGACTACAGCCTACCGGGCATATCAACTCACTACTGCCACCTCTGGTGGTTTCTAATAACCTGTTTAATAAAAGAACTAATGTGTGTCAGTCTCCATACTCCAGCCTAGCCGGTGGTCCCTCTCGGGGTATCCTCCCGAGGGCGTAGTCATCTGCCATAGGCCCAGGGATCCAGCCACAACTATATCAGATTCATTACAGATTGCTACTCCTTAGCAAGATGATATCTGAGACACAACAGATTGCTAACTCGAGCAGCAGATCGCTAACAGATTGCTAATTCCCTAGCAAATCCTGAACAGAAAGGAATGGAGAATAAAACCGAGAATATTAGAATGCCTCTGTATCACTCCATGGTGTGATCTCATCTAGAGTAATGTGTACAATACTGTTTACCACATCTCAAAAAAGATATAGCAGAATTAGGAAGGGCGGTCAAAATGATGAAGGGGATGGAATGATTTTCTTATGAGAAAAGGCTAAAGAGGTTAGAACCCTTCAGCTTGGATAAGAGATTGTTGAGGGGAGATATGATAGAGGTCTATGAAATAATGAGTGGTATGGAATGAGTAAATGTTAATCATTTTTTTACTTCTTTCTGAAAATGCAAATACTAAGGGACATAAAATGAATTACTAAGTTGAACATTTATAAATTAAAATGAAATGCCAGCCTGAGCAAGCTGCTATGATAGGCCACACTTACCCCAGGATGCCGCCATCTGCACATGTTCCTGCTGCTGCTGCTTTTAGGCATGCACACACATGCTGCACACCATTCTAAGAAGGCCCGTGGTGGATAACTACAGTGCAGTGACTCCCTGATGACATCAGTGTGGCAGAGTATTTAAATGCCCGCCAAGACCCCAAAACGGGGGATCCTCTACATAAATATATGGGAAGTGCATTGATTTTTGTGTGTGTGTCATTTTCATTTCAGGTCATTATCTGTTTGATTTAGTTTTTAAAATGGTTCGGGAGGTGTTTACTTCGGGTTTCTCTAATTTCAGAGTTAGTGTGCATTAATGGGACTTAATGCACACTAACATGTAGTCCTGTCAGTGCGCACTAGCTCTGAAATTAGGAAAACTAGTTAGTGTGCACTAAGTCCATAAATAGGAAAACTATAGTTAGTGTGCACTAACACAAAATACTAATTTTTCCGAAATGTCATAATTTTTTTTGTTTCATGGTGCTCTGAAAACAGGACAAAATAGACAATGTTGTTGCCATTGTCCATTTTTTTTAAAACGATTGCACATCCCTAATATATATATTAGGGATGTGAATCGTTTTTCAACGATTAAAATTATCGTCCGATAATGTTAATATCGTCTTAAATCGTTATAGAACACGATACAATAGAAATTCTAACGATTTATCGTTAAAAATCGTTAAATCGTGTTAGTGCGCACTAACGGGAGTTAGTGCGCACTAACTCCCCGTTAGTGCGCACTAACTCGATTTAGTGCGCACTAACTGAAAATGATACAAATAAACACTTTCCAGGTCACTGAAGGTCAGTTAGGAATGAATATGTGTTCCTATTGGCTGGCTGCCCTCTTATCTATTGATGTTACCAAGGTTACCACTGAGGTGATGGTTGGGGGGATGGGAAATGGAACTGGAAACTAACGAACACCAACAGAAAATGAAACAAAGTGTTCACACTTCCCAGGTCAGTAAAGGTCACTTAGGAATGAATATGTATGTATGTATTCCTATTGGCTGGCTGTGCTCTTATCTATTGATGTTACCAAGGCTAACACTGAGGTAATGGTTGGGGGGATGTGAAATGGAAACAGTTGGAAGCTTGACAAAAAAAGTAATGTAATGATCAGCACTCACGTGACTAGAACTTGTTTGTTTATTATTTTTGTTAGCAGGCACCTGAAATGCTAGTGCATGTTGAATTTGCCAATCACTGTGCATTTTAGAAAGGTGGTCCTGGCTGGAACTGTACACAGTTCAAATATATGTAATTGATTGTTGGTAAGTGTATTTTTTAAGTAGCCACACTGGCACAAGTATGTTTGCTTTTCCTCCTACTTAACTCACTAGCTCAGCTTTGTAAGAAGGACTTCTCTGCTTGTGTGTTGTTTTTGTTTGGTGTGAGGAGAGCAGAAACATCAGATCTTTATTCACTCTACTACAGTGCCCTATCCCTATTAATACCAGGAGTGTTGTGATCTTCCTGCACACAGTGCCCTAACCCTGATACCAGTCTGAGACAGCTCCCTCCCTGCATTACTAGTGAGAGGCTGGCTTCACAGACAGGGGGGAGCTGCCTGACCCTCACTCCTGACTTCCCCCATGTCCCAGCTAGTGAATGGTGTGTGGGTGAGGGGGGGGGGGGAGGATGGTGAAGTCTGAGACAGCTCCCTCCCTGCATTACTAGTGAGAGGCTGGCTTCACAGACAGGGGGGAGCTGCCTGACCCTCACTCCTGACTTCCCCCATGTCCCAGCTAGTGAATGGTGTGTGGGTGAGGGGGGGGGGGGGAGGATGGTGAAGTCTGAGACAGCTCCCTCCCTGCATTACTAGTGAGAGGCTGGCTTCACAGACAGGGGGGAGCTGCCTGACCCTCACTCCTGACTTCCCCCATGTCCCAGCTAGTGAATGGTGTGTGGGTGAGGGGGGGGGGGGAGGATGGTGAAGTCTGAGACAGCTCCCTCCCTGCATTACTAGTGAGAGGCTGGCTTCACAGACAGGGGGGAGCTGCCTGACCCTCACTCCTGACTTCCCCCATGTCCCAGCTAGTGAATGGTGTGTGGGTGAGGGGGGGGGGGAGGATGGTGAAGTCTGAGACAGCTCCCTCCCTGCATTACTAGTGAGAGGCTGGCTTCACAGACAGGGGGGAGCTGCCTGACCCTCACTCTTGACTTCCCCCATGTCCCAGCTAGTGAATGGTGTGTGGGTGAGGGGGGGGGAGGAGGATGGTGAAGTCTGAGACAGCTCCCTCCCTGCATTACTAGTGAGAGGCTGGCTTCACAGACAGGGGGGAGCTGCCTGACCCTCACTCCTGACTTCCCCCATGTCCCAGCTAGTGAATGGTGTGTGGGTGAGGGGGGGGGAGGATGGTGAAGTCTGAGACAGCTCCCTCCCTGCATTACTAGTGAGAGGCTGGCTTCACAGACAGGGGGAAGCTGCCTGACCCTCACTCCTGACTTCCCCCATGTCCCAGCTAGTGAATGGTGTGTGGGTGAGGGGGGGGGGGAGGATGGTGAAGTCTGAGACAGCTCCCTCCCTGCATTACTAGTGAGAGGCTGGCTTCACAGACAGGGGGGAGCTGCCTGACCCTCACTCCTGACTTCCCCCATGTCCTAGCTAGTGAATGGTGTGTGGGTGAGGGGGGGGGGGGGGAGGATGGTGAAGTCTGAGACAGCTCCCTCCCTGCATTACTAGTGAGAGGCTGGCTTCACAGACAGGGGGGAGCTGCCTGACCCTCACTCCTGACTTCCCCCATGTCCCAGCTAGTGAATGGTGTGTGGGTGAGGGGGGGGGGGGAGGAGGATGGTAAAGTCTGAGACAGCTCCCTCCCTGCATTACTAGTGAGAGGCTGGCTTCACAGACAGGGGGGAGCTGCCTGACCCTCACTCCTGACTTCCCCCATGTCCCAGCTAGTGAATGGTGTGTGGGTGAGGGGGGGGGAGGATGGTGAAGTCTGAGACAGCTCCCTCCCTGCATTACTAGTCAGAGGCTGGCTTCACAGACAGGGGGGAGCTGCCTGACCCTCACTCCTGACTTCTCCCATGTCCCAGCTAGTGAATGGTGTGTGGGTGAGGGGGGGGGGGGAGGAGGATGGTGAAGTCTGAGACAGCTCCCTCCCTGCATTACTAGTGAGAGGCTGGCTTCACAGACAGGGGGGAGCTGCCTGACCCTCACTCCTGACTTCCCCCATGTCCCAGCTAGTGAATGGTGTGTGGGTGAGGGGGGGGGGGGGAGGATGGTGAAGTCTGAGACAGCTCCCTCCCTGCATTACTAGTGAGAGGCTGGCTTCACAGACAGGGGGGAGCTACCTGACCCTCACTCAAGCAGAGAAGCCCTTCTTACAAAGCTGAGCTAGTGAGTTAAGTAGGAGGAAAAGTGAACATACTTGTGCCAGTGTGGCTACTTAAAAAATACACTTACCAACAATCAATTACATATATTTGAACTGTGTACAGTTCCAGCCAGGACCACCTTTCTAAAATGCACAGTGATTGGCAAATTCAACATGCACGTGTCTGCTAACAAAAATAATAAACAAAGAAGTTCTAGTCACGTGAGTGCTGATCATCACATGTCAAGCTTCCAACTGTTTCCATTTCACATCCCCTCAACCATTACCTCAGTGGTAACCTTGGTAACATCAATAGATAAGAGCACAGCCAGCCAATAGGAATACATATTCATTCCTAAGTGACCTTTACTGACCTGGGAAGTGTGAACACTTTGTTTCATTTTCTGCTGGTGTTCATGAGTTTCCAGTTCCATTTCCCATCCCCCCAACCATCACCTCAGTGGTAACCTTGGTAACATCAATAGATAAGAGGGCTGCCAGCCAATAGGAACACATATTCATTCCTAACTGTCCTTCAGTGACCTGGAAAGTGTCTATTTGTATCATTTTGAGTTAGTGCGCACTAACTCGAGTTAGTGCGCACTAACGGGGAGTTAGTGCGCACTAACTCGAGTTAGTGCGCACTAATCGGAAAAAACGATTTTTAACGATTTTTCAACGAAATAATCGTGCCAAACACGATTTTCTTCTCCTGCCACACGATTTCGATCGTTAAGACGATATGGAAAACGATTCACATCTCTAATATATATATATATATATATATACACATATATATACACACATAGAGAGAGAGATAGCCTAGAAGCTCTGAGGTAGAAATAGGAAAGACCAGAAAAAAGAAGGAAGGAGGCAACCACAGCCATGGATCTTTGCATTCTTTTCTCAAATGCCACTTTTAATCTTTTGATATTTGGGTTGCCACCTGACTTGCATTTTTCCTGACTGTATGGAATTCTGGGGTACTGTACAGAAGAAAAGAAGAGCTAAAATGTTCAGAAATATCCTTATTTTATCCCATCTTTGCTTTAGCATCCAGTCCTCCCTTCCAATTATACAGTTTGCAATTTGGGTTCAGAAAATCCCTCAGTACTGAGGTTCTTCTTATCTCTTTAATTGATTCTTGGAAAAGAGTCCTTGGTGTTGGAAACAATTATATCTTAATCATGCTGGATACTTCATCACTATTCAATACTATTGACCATTGGATTGTACTGTATGTATTAAGAGTGTATAGAATCTCTGGAACTGTTTTAGATTGGTTCTACTTGTATCTGTGCAATCAACAACAATCAGAATCCTCCTCTTGGTATCCTGTGGTGATCAGTATGTATCCCACAAAGCTCAGCATTATCTGCACTATTATTTAATATCTATATGACACCTATTTATAGGCTTTTGCCTGGGCTTGTTACAGGATAGTAGTTATATGCTTTTTTGAATGCTGTGGAGTCCTCAAAAAAGTTGGAACAGAAACCCGATTGAGGAATTTCTTGCATTAAAAAAGCTGGAACAGACATCTAAAAACCTACACTTTATTTTCACAATTGGAGCCCCTGAAGCAGTGATGGTGAAACATTATATCGTGTCGGGCTTGGCACACTAAAGGGGAAGAACACTTTTTATTTAAGCATCACTACTAAAAAGTCTCAAAATTATATCAAAAAAAATTTTCCATCTGGACCGATGATTATATAAGACCCAGTCGGTTTTAATGAACATGAATTTCATTTGGAAACCTAAGGATGGTATGATGGTGCATTGACTCATTCATTGTGCTGAACATACTTACTTATACTCTGCCTAGCAATACATGTGTGCATTTCTGTGATTATTTCGTTTGCGGCAGTACTGGACTTTAATTTTTGTGAACAAACAAAGGACATACATTGGTTATGTTCCAGTAAGCCTTTCCTAAAGGATACTATAGAAGCGCTGTGTGGTTTATCCTCGAGCAACATCCAAGAGAAATATAAGATTACCATGACAAAGTATGAATTCTCTGAAACCAAGGTTGCTGTTGTAGTTAACACCCATCTGAAAGAGTTTGCTATTTCTAACAAACATGATGTTACCAGTAAGGTTCCCTTACCCAGTAATGTTTCTTTAGTCATGGTACCTAAGATCTCAATAGTTACTGTAGGGAATACACCCTTATACTACTTAGAACCAGACCCAGGTGTGTTTTGGGGCCATGAAATCAACTTTGATGAAAACTTGGTATATCTTTTAGACTATAAATACTCTCATTCTGTGGAACTGTCTGTAGACCAAGACACAGCAGAAATCACTGTCTACAACTATGATTCCAGAGCTGAAGATATTTTACAAATTGACTATATCCTATCTTATGCCTTACCTGCCCTAGCCATGGTGATCATGTCCCACCTGCTATTTTAAATCTCCTTCTTTAAAAGAGTAAGGGCCCTAATGAGACACAGACAGGAAAGGTCTCACTATAAAGTTATGCACTTGTGAGAACTCCCAAAGCCCCATCTCTGAAACTGTATGAGGTACCAGATAACCAGTGATCCCATTTTGTCACTTTCCAGAATAAGAAAAGGAGGGTTGCACATACATATATTCTACATCATGTCTGAGATGATGTCCCCACCTCATATTTCTACAGCATGCAATGTGTGAGAAATACATTATTTCCTTATTTATTATTATCCTTTTATATATATCCTGTTACTATTCTCCATTTATTTTCCTTCATTATACTTTCACCACTTTGCCTTTCCTCATAATAACGATAATTTTATTCACTATTATTCTATTACATTATTGCATTGTTTCCATTCTATTAATACTATTATGATTCCTTATATGTACCGTGACAATTATTATTGTTGCATTATTTATACCTCATGTTGATGATGTCATCATTAGTGGTCATATGTCATAGAACTGAGGCTTGCATAGTAGCCTGGTAGATAGGCTTAAGCAATGATAAGCTCCCTTGCTAGCTCATCCTCCTTAAGAAGGGGAAAATGTAGGGAGATATTCCATGTTTAACCACTGAAAGCACCCAATATGAATCATAATAGCAAAAGGGAGATACAGACAAGTATACTGATAAGGCCAAAACACTGTCACAGATAAAGAAAATAAACTTTGTCCAGATGAGAACTTTAAACCAGAACTAAAGGATACTTATCAAGATATGCCTGTTTTCAAGCTCCTATGTAAACAAAACCAAGGCAGAGGGAAAATGCAGCAACTTAAGCTCATAAGCAGAAGTCATGGACCAGCCAAGGGAAGTCCAGAGGTCAGAGGGACTCCTACCGTTGGATGAAGGGGGAGCATTCTGAAATGGAGAAAACCCTGACACTGGCATACAGCTTCAGTCCAGATGTGGCAGGACCCCCCAAAGAAAAGGTGAGGGGGAAAAAAACTGAAAGACCCCCCACCCACTACATGATTATGCAGGAGATTATGCATATTTATCAGCTGGAAAGTTTAAAATGGGCAAATAAGAAGAAAGGGAGCAGATCTGAAGTAGCCCCAGTAGCCTCTGCTATCAAGGAGGGAGAAGACTAGGCATGGCGCGACAAGGTGCACAATTTTTTCTGCACCTCTTTGCACGTGCCGACCCCTGATTTTATAACTTGCACATGCCTGCATGCGCAAGTTATAAAATCGGGCATACATGTGTGTGTGCCGGGTAGTGTGTGCACATGTACGTTGTGTGCGCTCCTTTTAAAATCTACCCCAATAATTAAACTCATATAAAACTTCTAAATTTTTCCCAAAAACCAATAAAATATTTTAAAACATCAGATACATCAGATAACACCCAACAATTAAAAACATTAAGAATTAAAAAATGCCCTACGATTGTTCTGGATTAGTAGGGGTGAGAGAGGGCACAGACTTTCTCTTCCCTCATATATATATGCTGATACACACACACGCTCCCTTGCACCCACTGGCACATATATACCCACGGTTCCTCACACCCTCTGACATGTACACACACACAGTCCTTTGCACTCACTGACACATACACATGCATCCACTGACACATACAATGCTCTTTCGTACCCATTGACACATGCATACATATGCTCCCTCACACCCACTGACAACTACACACATATGCTCCCTCACAGCCACTGACACCTACACATACACACACAAACACAAATACACAACACACACACACACACACACTCCCTCGCATATGCTGAAACACAAATATATGCACTCCCTTGAAAATGCTTTTACATACATACACATGCATGCATGCTGCCTCACACATTGCCATTCTCTCCTTCCCTGTCCTTTTTTACTCGTATTGGTAGTCAGGAGGGATCAAGGCAGGACTACCATCCTGATGGCCCTGCTGTGAGAAGAGGTAGGTAGAAAGTCCTGATGCAAGGGGGTGGGATATTTTTTGTTGGGTCTCCAAAAGGTAGGCTGTTTGCAGAAATCAGTGAGCGAGGCCTTCAACTATGGTGAGGCAGCAGTGGGATTTCTGCTGGCTGCCTCTCATGGCATAGAGAGATGGGTAGGGATGTGAATTGTTTTTTGATGATTTAAAATATCGTCCAATATTTTTTAAATAGTCAAGAATCGTTAAAGAGTGCGATACAATAGAAATTCCCCCGATTTATCGTGAAAAATCATTAATCGGGTTTGCGTCCACTAACGGGAGTTATTTGGGGGGAGGGCGGGAAAACCGACACTCCAAAACAACACCTAAACCCACCCCGACCCTTTAAAACTAATCCCTTACCTTCCCCCACCCTCCCAAAACCCCCCAAAATACTTTAAAATCACCTGGTGGTCCAGTGGAAGCCCCGGGACCGATCGACCACTCTCGGGCCATCGGCTGCCGCTAATAAAAATGACACCGATGGCCCGATAAAAAAAAACCCACCCCGACCCTTTAAAACTGACCCCTTAGCTTTCCCCACCCTCCCGACCCCCCCCCCCAAAAAAAAAATGTTTTAAAAATACCTGGTGGTCCAGTGGGGGCACCGGGAGTGATCTCCCGCTCTCGGGCCGTCGGCTGCCACTAATAAAAATGGCGCCGATGGCCCGATAAAAAAAAACCCACCCCGACCCTTTAAAACTGACCCCTTAGCCTCCCCCACCCTCCTGACCCCCCCCCCAAAAAAAATGTTTTAAAAATACCTGGTGGTCCAGTGGGGGCACTGGGAGTAATCTCCCGCTCTCGGGCCGTCGGCTGCCACTAATAAAAATGGCGCCGATGGCCCTTTGCCCTTACCATGTCACAGGGTATCCATGCCATTGGCCAGCCCCTGTCACATGGTAGGAGCACTGGATGGCGCCGGCGATGACTGAAGACGGAGAGTCAAACTTCACAGGAGAAGTAGAAGGTTGAGAAATAGGCTGAAGTGGCAGAGAGAGAAGTAGAAAGTGCAAGACAAACTGGACAAAGGGGGAATATTTGGACAGATGGGACAGATGAAGGAGAGAGAACAGCACAGAAACACTAAAGAAATGAGAAAATGAGAATACTTCGCAAAGGGAAGCAGATATATGGAGATAGAGACAGAACCAAGATGCATTATACCAGTAAAAGAAGTAATAAGAAGAATCAGACAATCATTATAGCAGTGTAAAATGTATATTATATTTTAATTTTGGTGATGATTTCCTGCTTTCATTTTTCTGTGTTATTGAATTTCACCTTACTCAAGATTTGATCTTAGTGATGAATCACTCTTTAATTTGGTTCTAGTTTGGTTAATTTAGCAAATTTTCTGGCTCACCCGCCAGAAAATACTCTGTATTTAAATGCCTTCTAAAACAAAGAGAATTGAGCTAGAAGGTATTTTGCCATTTTAAAATAATTTTTCAGCCATAAGAATTATGAATTTTAATGTAGAGATAAACCACGAAGCAGTGGCTAATCCAACATTGCATTGGTTAAGATAATCTATTAAAATATTGATCTGAACTCATCTGAGTTATGAAACGTAGAATTAAAAATGTTTCTTCAAATCTGTTCATGTATTAATCCAGTTCTGTAAATATAGTGTTTTTTTTTTATTAATTTGCCTAGAAGAAACAAAAAGATTAACCAGCTGGTATCCTTTTCTAACTGAATACAGAAGTATGAAATAGTGAAGTTTTATAACGTAGACGATGTGCTATTATTTTTCTTCATTTGCTATCTTAGGGGCCAATGATCAAACTGCCCCACAGGTGTAAATACCATGGATCCTGAGGGTTTGCACTGGTAATCAAAGCAAAATTACATGCTCTCATGTAAGAGAGGCAAAGAAATGCCTGGGTTCAGCTGGTGCATATTGAACCATGGAGGCAGCAGGCTAGGAGCCAGTGGGAGATGCTTGTTTTGGCGGGATAATTTTCAAAGTGAACTTATTTGAGCAAATTCACCTTGAAAACTGGTATAAGTTTAGGCATATGTGTTTGATGGAAAATTACAGCTATTACAAAATAATCCTTATAATTTGCTACGTTTGTTTGTTAGTCATAGTGGGGTAGATTTTGAAAAACTGCGCGATCGCATACTTTTGTTTGCGCAGCAGGCGCAAACAAAAGTACGCTGGATTTTATAAGATACGCGCGCGCAAGGCTGTCGATTTTGGGCAGTCGGCGCGTGCCGAGCCGCGCAGCCTGCCTCCGTTCCCTCCGAGGCCGCTCCGAAATCGGAGCGGCCTCGGAGGGAACGCTCTTTCGCCCTCCCCTCACCTTCCCCTCCCTTCCTCTACCTAACCCACCCCCCCGGCCCTATCTAACCCCCCTACCTTTATCCATGGATTTACGCCTCCCAGAGGGAGACGTAAATCCACGCGCGCCAGCGGGCTGCTGGCGCGCCGAGACCGGACCCGGGGGTGGTTCCGGAGGGCGCAGCCACGCCCCCGGAACGCCCCAGCCCGAAACCACGCCCCCGGGCCCGCCCCCGAAACACCGTGCCCCACCCCCGACACGCCCCTTCCGAAAACCCCGGGACCTACGCGCGTCCCGGGGTTCTGCGCTCGCCGGCGGCCTATGGAAAATAGGCGCGCCGGCGCGCAAGGCCCTGCTTGCATAAATCCGGGCGGATTTACGCGAGCAGGGCTTTGAAAATCCACCCGAGTGTGTGTTATGCTCCAAAAAGGATATTTGTGTTATATATGCAGAAGGTTTAGTGAGCAATTTAATTTCCTGAAGTTTTAAGTTACATATTACACCAAAAATTGTGCTTTAATAACTAACTGAAGAGGAAATACTTTAAAAAATGATATTCTAAAGGGACACAGAGACAGCATCTTTCTGTGCATTTCCTGTGGGTCAGTACATGAACATACTCATAAAACATGCTTTGGGACATAGTTTGGTCTTTGTGTGGGTAAAAGTATGCATATAGTGCCACAGCACATATACTTTTATCTTCTGTGAAAGCTACGCAGCTGCTCCATCCAAAGCTGAGATACTGTGCATTCTGACAGGGAGCTGGGGAGGGAGAGTGACTCTATGTGCATGCATACCTTTTGCTTTTTGATGGGCCCTTTCACAAGTGTTCAATTAGTTTCTGTTTTGGGAGCTTCTAATAAATAAAATTCTGTGTTAACTTTTATCATTTAGTATTTATATGTACTTATCATTTTGGGTTTAGAGCCCTCCTTTCATCCTTTAAACAACACCTAGAGCTTTACTCACATTGGCAAATCATTCAGAAGATTAATGCACTCAGGAATGCAGAAAGTCTCTGAGATGTGTACTTGCATTATAGATTTTAATTTGAAATGATGTCAGTCTTTTTTTGGCTGCATTGTAGTGCAAGGGTAGCCATCTGTTTATAATAATGAATCTGACAATCTGTGTAAATGAGATTTGCTGCTTCTTTTGCCACCATAATGGACCGGCTATTGATCCTGGTGGTGACTCAATTGTTGCCATTTCACTCAATGGAAGAGGAAGAACAGGCTGCTAAAGTAAGATTTCCTTTGCTTCTGGCAGGATGACAATCAAAAGCAAATGCGTGCTAGCTTCACACTTGTTGCTATATTTTTTGTTTCTGATATTTCCAATAGCATTCAGTTTCCTGGAGATTTGCTGAGGGAACTCATGATTTAATTCTTTCCTAGACTTAACAAAGCATTTAAATAAAACAAGGGACACAGAAAAAATAGAGGAAGAAATTCCAAATAATTGTTTTTGCTTAAGGCTCAAATGCAGATGTTTCCAATCTACTTGGTTTATCAAGAGATAAAAGATAGAAAGCAGAATGTCAATCTCTGAATGAAAAAATGTGTAATTTATTCCCTCAATATAAGACTGAAAATAGATGTTGGGTCTTTTTTTTTATAAAAGCTGAGGAAAATTCTCAGTGACAGTCAATAGCTGTCACCAGCAGTAAGCTCTATTATGGTACCTTTAGTAATAGAAAAAGAATATTAAAAATAATGGTAATTATTTTATATTTTTTCAAACCACCTTTCAGCTTGGAAATTCAAGGGATAAAGAATAGTTTTCATTTCTCTTAGAAGGAGACCAATTACGATGTGGTGCTATACTTTTGCTCCTCACCCACCATGTTTAGTTTTCTTTCATGTCCACAGGCAAAGCCCACAAAGAAGGGCAGAGGGAGAACAGATGGACCAGTGTAAAATGTTAAAAAGAACCAAACTGAAGACTAATCTCTGTGGCACACAACTGGTAAACTCCCTTTCTTCAAAGTGAACTTTGTTTACCACTAAACTTTGCAGCCTTTCTCGTAACCATTTTCTAATCTAGTTAGTTAATTATTTTAGCGCCCATATCTAAGGTACAGTTTGATTATAAATTGCCTATGCAGAACTGTGCCAAAGGCTTTACTGAAATCCAAGTACAGTACATCTAGTGATCTCCGCTCATCTAACTCTCTGGTCACCCAGCCTAAGAAATCGATTTGATTTGTCTGTCAAGTCCTACCTCTGGTAAAACCAGGCTGCTTCAGAGCCTGCAATCCATTGGATTCAAGAAGCTGCACTATCCTTTTGTTCTAACAGTAATTCCATTCATTTATTCAGCGTCAGTGTCAGACCAATCAGCCTGTAGTTCAATTGCTGTCTCCGGTTCTTTCAAACCTCTCCTGACTCTAAAGAAGCATTCAAAAGGTCAGACAGCAGCGCTTCCAGAACTTACCGCAAGTTTCCTTAATATCCTAAGATGTATCTCATTCATCTCCATTGCTTTATCTACTTTTAGTCTTCCTAGCTCCTTTTGAACCCAATCTCTTAACAATGTCACCTCCATTCCTGTTTGTAGAAGTATTCTGTGATCCTATTTCAAACCCTTCCTCAGTGAATACTTGAGCTTGAATAAATTCTTGCCCTACCCTGCCCATGGTTTCCCCCCTACTAAAAATATATCTGTCTTGGTTGCTGGAGGCTTATTCTTCTCCCTAGTGCTATTAGCACTCGTGCTGCTTGTGCTGGCCCTAAGTCCCTATACAGGAGAAAGAAAAATCTTTCCTTCATCTTAGCCACATCTATCTTTTCCTCCTGTGAAATCATGGAATTTGAAGAATGCAGTCACTAGTAGTAGCTAGTCAAGATGTGCATTTGTCTGGGATGAATTAGACAATTTCAATGAAATGTTCTAATTTGTCCTGTTTCGGCAACCCCGAAAAATGAAGCAAATTTTCCTGAAATTTCGGGAAAATTCATTTTTCAGGGTTAGTGCGCGCTAACATTGAAATGTTAGCACGCACTAACGGTGAGTTAGCGCGCACTAACCCGAAATTTGGGGCTGCCGAAAAAAAAAAGGCTCGAACTGTGGGAAACCGAAATTTCCTGCGGCGGGCCGATAACAGTTCGGCCGAAGCACATCTCTAGTGGCTAGGAGGTTTTATTGTTAGTATCCTATAGTATTGTGTAAACCAGTGCTAGTGTGGAGAGACACAGAGCAGAACCGATAACAGTCAGTTTTATTACAAAGTGTGCCATCTGTTTGATAACTATGATTATATAGACTTCCTCAAGAAAATAACTCAGCTGGTAGAAAATGAGTCTCTCACACACGCACATATACACAGACAGACACATAAACACAAACACACTATAGTGCATATTGACTTCTTTATCCACAAACAAAAAGTCAGAAACAAATAAAAAAAGAGGCTAATCATTTAAATGGTCAGAATAAGTGTAGCTATATGTATAACATAGCTGTTAAAAGCAGATGTCTCTCTGAACTGCACATAAAGACATATTCTTTCTCCAACCTGTTCATCTGGACTGTTTGTGGCACTCCTACAGGTTGACCATTGGGTGTCACCTAATGCATGTAGAAAAACAACTAGCTAGAGGGAATACCATTTTATAGCTCCTCCTTTATGAGGCAGCCAAGTGGGTGGACCCTGATATAACTAGGTGACTAGAGTGAGATTTACAAGGAATGAGAGGAGAGAGCTTGAGGGGAGAGGAGTCCCACTGGAGTGGGTCCCTTTCCTTTAGGATGAGGCCTATCGCTTCACCACAGATATTTTTGAGAAAAATCACCTGCCTGTGCATTCCCTACCAGGTTAGGTGCTAATATAGAGAGATCAAGAGAATTTATTAAGGATTTGGTCTGTGCTAAAGACTAGTTTGTCTGGGTTGCAGTCTGGAGCTCTGAGAAAGGATTACCCCCTGGATACAGAGGCCAAGTCACCAAACCCTGCTAGTGCTCTTCCAAAGCTAATGAAGTGTTGCAGGGACAGTGGCTCTAGAAGATATTAGACCAGTTAATGAAATACCCTATTATTGGAAGAGAGGAAGTGTTGTTTACCCTATCATCTGGAGTGACTTAAGGTCTTCCCTTCTGGGAGGCTCAAAGAAGAACTACAAATAAGATACCAATGAGCATCAATGAAGACCTCACACAGGATCTTCCGACAGGACACAGGTGGAGGTTGGGTTATTGTGTGAAGTCTGCTGGATTCTGGAATGTGAAAATTCAAAGGGGAAATTTGTCACAGCCTGGGACCCTTCAGGAGGAGGGGACCATTAATTTCTCACTTAAAGGGAGTTAGAAATTCCCACAGAACCCAGAGATCAGCACTTATACAGAAATAGAAAAAGGACACTCTTTTTGCATACATTTGCATCACCAGTACATTGATTACCTTTTCACTAAATCAGTAAAGTTAATTTTGAACACTCAATCTTCTGTCCTTCAGTTTGTCCTATTGAGCATCAGGAATTACACCAAACAGCAACACACCAGGGAGTCAGCTCACTGCCTGAGCCACAAGCAACTGCCTTCCCCAATAGAAAGGACTAAAACCCTGGAGTTTAAATTGGAGGGGACCTGTGGCAAAGGAAGATAGCGTAGTTTATAAATTCTTTTGTGTGCCATTGGAGGAGTTGCCCCTCAGAAGAATGTGATAGGAATGTGCATTTATTTTAAAAGAATGTAAAAAAAATCATAATAAATGAGGCTATTTTTGATTCATATGAATGGTATGAAATGAAAATATGCCTCACAGGAAAATTACCCAAATTTTTCATGGATTTTTGCATTTGGGTATTAAAAGAAACCCCAGCTTTTGGCAGGACCAGACATCAGCCTAGTCCCATCCTCAAAGGCTAGCCTGAGGCTAGATCTTGCCACCAAGGCCTGGGCCTGGGACTAGACTGGTGTCCAACACTGAGACCTAGCAAAGTTCCAACTCTAGGCCCTGCCTAAGGCTGAGTCCTGTTTGCCAAGGCCCAGGCCTAGTCCCAAGTCCTAAACCTAGGCTCAATGCTGGAGTCTGGCTGCAGGACAGATTCTGGTTGCAGAAGCCCAGGCCTAGGTCTGGGTTCTTCAGAGGGACCTGGTTCACAATGGGTCCTGTAACCAAGCCTCAGACCCAGGCCAAGATATTGGCCTGACACTAGAATTAGCATGAGTCCAGGACTCAGTCACCAAGGACCAAGCATAGGACTGAGACCTAGGTCCGGTTCCAACCCTAGGGCCCGGCCGAGGCTTGGTCCCAATGGTGAGGCCAGGGTCTGATATGAAAGCCTACCCAGGGCCAGGTTCAATAGCACCAGGCCCAATTTGAAGTTGAATTTCAGTTGCCGAGGCACAAGTGTAGGCAAGAGATCTAGACCAGTGTCCAATGCCAGGGTCAGGCTAAGGCCAGGTTCTGATGCCAAAGCTCAGTCCTAAAGCCAAGGTCCAGTCCTGGGCTAGACCTAGGCCTGATACCAGGGCCTGGCCTAATACTGGGTCCAGGTCATTGAGGACCAGGCCTAGTCTCAAGATCCAGGACCAGGTATATAAAGAACATATGAACATAAGAATATAAGTAGTTGCCTTACTGGGTCAGTCCAAGGGTCCATCAAACTCAGCATCCTGTTTCTAACAGTGGACAATCCAGGCTACAAGTTCCTGGCAAATACTCAAACATTAACTAGATCCCATGCTATTGATGCTGGTAATAAGCAGTGGCTAACCCTACATCAACATGATTAATAGCAGTTTATAGACTTCTCTTCCAGGAGCTTATCCAAACCTTTTATATACTCATCTATATTAACTGCCTCAACCATAACTTCTGGCAATGAATTCCATAGGTTAATTGTGTGATGAGTGAAAAAGTATTTTCTCTGATTAGTTTTAAATGTGCTTCTTGCTACCTTCATGGAATGCTCCCTAGTATTTATTTATTTATTTATTTATTTATTTATTTCTACTTATATACCGGTATTCCAGTATAATCATACCAGTTTACAACTTTAAAACAATTTAAAACAGGGTAAAATCAACATAAAAACAGCCAAAACAATAAATAATTCAATACAGCATACAAACTAAAATAATATAATTTAAAATGAAATTAAATCAACATACAAAAATCTATGGTAGAAAGTGCAGCAGAATGATAATCAAATGGCTTCCAGTATCCTGTGAATACATTTGCTCACCTTCCTTATTTTAATCCCCAAAAGCATATTTAAATAAATGAGTTTTTACATTCTTTTTAAAGCTTGAAAGGTTGACTCTAATCTTAGTTCATTAGGGAGCTCGATGACAATGCTCTTCACGTACTTTATTCAGATGAGCTAATCTAGGTGATGGCATTGTCAACTGCCCTTTGTACTTTGATCTCACCCCGCATTGTGAGGTCTGAAGTCGCAGGGAGACATTTAGCCATTCTTTTTTTTTTGTTGTTATAAATTGCTTTATGGATTAGACACATAGGGGTAGATCTTAAAAACATACGCGTGCCCGTACTTTTGTTCACGCACCAGGCGCGAACAAAAGTACGCTGGATTTTATGAGATATGCGCGGCTACGTGCACGAACAAAAGTACGCGCGCACGTACATTTATAAAATCTACCCCTCTGTTTCCTGTCTTTTAACCAGTTTGTAATCCACGAAAGGACTTCACCTCCTATCCCATGACTTTTTCGTTTTCTTAGAAGCCTCTCATGAGGGACTTTGTCAAACGCCTTCTGAAAATCCAAATACACTACATCTACCGGTTCACCTTTATCCACATGTTTATTAACCCATTTAAAAAAATGAAGATTTGTTAGGCAAGACTTCCCTTTGGGTAAATTCATGTTGAGTGTGTTCCATTAAACCATGTCTTTCTATATGCTCTATGATTTTGATCTTGAGAATAGTTTCCACTATTTTTCCCGGCACTGAAATCAGGCTCACTGTTCTATAGTTACCCGGATTGCCCCTGGATCCTTTTTTAAATATTGGGGTTACATTGGCCACCCTCCAGTCTTCAGGTGCAATGGATGATGTTAATGATAGATTACAAATTTTAACTAAAGATCATACATTTCATTTTTTAGTTCCTTCAGTACCCTAGGATGCATACCATCTGGTCCAGATGATTTGCTACTCTTTAGTTTGTCAATCTGGCCTATTACATCTTCCAGGTTCACAGTGATTTTGTTCAGTTCGTCTGACTCATCACCCCTGAAAACCATCTCCGGAACTGGTATCTCCCCAACATCCTCATTAGTAAACACGGAAGCAAATAATTCATTTAGTCTTTCTGCAATGGCCTTATCTTCTCTAAGAGCCCCTTTAACCCCTCTGTCATCTAATGGTCCAACTGACTCCCTCACAGGTTTCTTGCCTCGGATACATTTAAAAAGGTTTTTATTATGAGTTTTTGCCTCTATGGCCAACTTCAATTCAAATTCTCTCTTCGCCTGTCATCAATGTTTTACACTTAACTTGTCCAACATCCACAACAAGTGCAAGAATAAATTCAATTCCTGGTCAGGATTTCAGCAGAAACAATTGTATTTTTATTCAGGCAACTCCTCAATTTAAACACAGTATCTTGTAGCAAGTATCTTGTAGCAAGATCGGGGGACTTGCTACAAGATATTGTGTTTAAATTGAGGAGTTGCCTGAATAAAAATACAATTGTTTCTGCTGAAATCCTGACCAGGAATTGAATTTATTCTTGCACTTGTTGTGGATGTTGGACATATTTTGAGTGCAAGTGGTGCTCCAGTATTTTTCTAGATTTTTACACTTAACTTGACAATGCTTATGTTTTATCCTATTCTCTTCAGATGGATCCTTCTTCCAGTTTTTGAAGGATTTTTTTGAGCTAAAATAGCCTCTTTCATCTCACCTTTTAACCATGACGATAATCATTTTGCCTTCCTTCCACCTTTCTTAATGTGTGGACTACATAAGCACTGCGCCTCTAGGATTGTATTTTTAAACAATGCCCATTTCTGTTGAATACTTTTAAACTTTGCAGCTGCACCTTTCAGTTTTTTTCTATTTTCCTCATTTTATCAAAGTTTCCCTTTTGAAAGTTTAGTGTTAGAGCTGCAGATTTACTTATTGTCCCCCTTCCAGTTTAAATTTGATCATGTTATGATCACTATTGCCAAGTGGCCCCACCACCATTACCTCTCTCACCAAATCCTGTGTTTCACTAAGAATTAAATCTAAAATAGCTCTCATTCTTGTTGGTTCCTGAACCAATTGCTCCATGAAGCAGTCATTTATTACATCCAGGAACTGTATGTCTCTAGCAAGTCCTGATCTTACATTTACCCAGTCAATATTGGGGTAATTTGAAATCTCCCATTATTATTGTACTGCCAAATTGGTTAGTTTCCATGATTTCTCTGAGCATTTCATCATCTGACCATTTTGTCCAGGTGGATGGTAGTATACTCCTATCATTATACTTTTACCCAACACACATGGGATTTCTTCCCATATAGATTCTACTGAGCATTTAGTCTCTTGTATGATCTTTATCCTGTTGGACTCTATACCCTCCCGGACATAAAGTGCCTCACCCCCACCAAGTTGCCAGAGGATGTGGTTAGTGCAGTTAATATAGCTGTGTTTAAAAAAGGATTGGATAAGTTCTTGGAGGAGAAGTCCATTACCTGCTATTAAGTTCACTTAGAGAATAGCCACTGCCATTAGCAATGGTTACAAGGAATAGACTTAGTTTTTGGGTACTTGCCAGGTTCTTATGGCCTGGATTGGCCACTGTTGGAAACAGGATGCTGGGCTTGATGGACCCTTGGTCTGACCCAGTATGGCATTTTCTTATGTTCTTAAGTTGATCCTCCCTATCATTGCGATATAATTTGTACCTGTTACAGCACTATCCCATTGGTTATCCTCCTTCTACCAAATCTCTGTGATGCCAATTATGTCAATCTCATCATTTGCTGCTATACACTCTAACTCCCCCATCTTATTTCTTAGACTTCTGGCATTGGTATACAAACATTTCAAAGTGTGTTTTTTGTTTGTATTAACAACCTGTTTTTCAGTTGTTAGGGATAATTCGGAAATCATTAGCTTCGGTGATTTTTTACCTATAGGCACATGGACTTTGTTTGCTTTTAAAGGAATCTCTCTGTTGGGATGCACTAACTCTCCTGTTTCATTAGTATCAAAGATACATTTTTCTGAACCATGTACTGCTGAGTGACTGTCGGCTTTCCCCCTTGCTCTAGTTTAAAAGCTGCTCTATCTCCTTTTGAAACTGTCCTATGAAGCTAATGCAATGAATTTGGGTCCTGGCAAAACGAAAACTGAATCGAAACAAATGTTCTCCTTCTGCACATCCCTAACCAATAGTCTCTTAGTAGGAACTGTAAGGGAAGGGAGTTAGAAAAAAGTGTCCAAGAGTGCATGAACCATTAGAAATAACTTGGAAAGGTCTGTGTGAAGCATTGAATTGCCATGGCAAGACCAATACTTGGCAAGTACTGTAAGGCAATTTGAAAAGAGCATCTAGAACAGCTGGAGCAAAGATGGAACCACCCCAAGGAACCAACTGTGCTGTTGTTAAAATCACAAATGGTAGGTGCAGAGCAATGAAGCAAGAAGAGTGTCATTACTTAGATAGCAGAGTTACAAAGTTTGGCTGTGGAACACACGGCTGGCTGGCTATGCCTATGTAGTGTACTACAGTGCAATAGTATACACACAATAACTCTCACAGTGTGTGTGCAAAAATGTCTCAGACATTCTGTGTATCTGCTGACACCTTTTTTACAGTCTCAGGCTGATGTTCAATGCAGTCTGTTTTTAGAGCTAAAGTAGATGCAAATTAGAAGCCTGCACTTTAGCGAGTGAGACAGAGAGACCTCATGGCAGTAAAACCCCCAAGGCATAGATTGCAGAGTATGGCAGAGAGCATGAAGTTTTGTGAACCCTGGTTGAGGACCACCACAACAGGGTCCCCCCAACTTACCAGGCAGATGCCGGTCTCAGCCCTCTCCCGCGGCCCTGACAGGTAGGCCGCATCATGCCTCTGTCGCGGTGTTCTCCACATCAGGGAGACGCTGCCAGCTGCTTCCTGGACTCCTCCTCCCTAGGCATGCGCATGCACGGCCTAGCTCCACATTTAAAGAGGCCGTGGCGGGAACCCCAGCCTGGCCCTCAATGATGACATCACTGCTTAGGGCTATATAAGCCCATTTCCTGCTTCCCTTCCTTGCCTTGGCAACAGGTGAGAGTTGCTAGTGGCTTACTCCTGCGTTCCTGCTTCCATTCCTGCATTCCAGCTTGTTCCAGTTCCTGTGTTCCTGCTTGTTCCTGCCTTTGTTCTTGGTTCCTGCTTGTTCCTGCCTCCGTTCCTGTGTTCCTGCTTGTTCCATTTCCAGTGTTCCTGCTCCTGTGGTCCCTTTCCTCTTCCAGCTCCTGTCTTTGATTGTCTCCTTGGCTCCGACCTCAGCTTGGTATCCTGATTATCCTATCTTCTGCCCGTTCTGACAACTGGCGTGTTCTCTGGTTCCTGCTTGTCTTCAGCCTGCCAGACTTCTGGCCTGGTTTACCGTGTTGCACCGCTGCTGCCCGCCTCGACTCCTGGACCGTCTCTGTTTTTCCAGATCTCTGCCAGCCTCAACTAGGACCATCTACTGGACTCTCTCTGCCAGGAGACCTTCGCCTATGTCCTGCTGGCCCCGGCACCCAAGAGCTCAACCTGCGGGGAACGAGGGCTGGTAAAGATGAAACTCTAGTCTGATCTCCTGGTCCTGCACCACCTCCTGGCTAAGAGTACCATTAGAGGGCCTCCCCTCAGTGGATCCATCTTCTCTCAAGCCTGCTCAAGGGTCCACAAACTCAATATGGTGGTAGTAAAACCCTTAAGGTGTAATGTTAGGGCTATTGTGGTAAGGCAGAATGGCAGCTGCACTCGCAAAAAGCAAGTTAGGGAGCAAGGCAGTGTAGCAGCATCATCTCTAAGGTATAAGAGTCAAGGGTATGGAGGTGATACAAAATATCAGATAGGCAAATACCATCAGAATCAATCAGAAAGAAAAACAATATTAACAGAAAGACAAAATACCTACAGTTGTAAAGTCTCTCTACCTTGCTGCTGTGCAAGCTAAAATAAGAGCAGAAGAGCCCTCCCACACCCCAAACTCCAACCTTTGCAAGCGCGTTTTATAATTTCTAGAGTGGAATCTTCAAGAGGGTTCTACATTTTGGAAGTTGTTTGTGCTGCCATTGCAATGTAATGACTGATTAGAGTTAAGGAGAGTGAAATTTGTAATTTATACTGACAGAAGAAAAATACTGCAAGCTGATTTATCTTACCAGCTCAATCATTCTTTGTTTCTTAGACATACTTACTCAGTCCTCAGACTATCATTTACCACAGCCCATATAGTTAAAAGTTATTTAGCCTTACCTCTGAAGCCTCACCTTTGTTTAGTTTTTAATAGTTAATACCATAAGGGTGGTTCAATGTTTGTTTGTTTTTTTCACAAGTTCCTCATCTCAGGATTTCATCATGATTTTTCTTTTAAAATTTGTGTCTTCATGAGTTCTTTAAATTCTTGTTCATAGGCTTTATCTTGTCTGTTCATTTCAACATATATATTGTATAATTCCTGTTTCTGACTGTTTCAGTGTATTCTGCATATCTTTAGTAGAAACAGTTACAGAACAGTTCAAGCAGCATTTTATTAACATTAAAGCTAAAGTAAAAGGCCAAAATTCATTAAAATACTATATAATATTTTGTTACCCAAAGTGCCAAGTCATGAATGTTTTTCTTTACGTGATCCGCATGTTCCTTACTTGTTCAGATTTATCAAGAATAAATACACAGCACTCTTTTCCTACTAGGCCACAGACACCTCCTTTATCTGCAAGCATGAAATCTAAGGCAATACAGTTTAGGAGGGTCATCTCTCTGATAGCTGACATTTCTACAGACATTTTTTTTAAAATCTGAGAAATGTCATTACCATTCTTCTCCAATGTGGTGGAAGCCTTCCATATTTCAGTGGTACCAGCATATATTCCATACTGGGGAAAGAGTAGTGAAAAAATTGAGGTTTTAGTTATCTCTCAGGCATTCTTAATCATTTCTGGGAGAAAGAGTTAAATTATTTATTTATTTATTTATTTATTTATTTATTTATTTATTTATTTAGTGATTTTTTTTTAATATACCGCGGCACGTTAAAAACATCACCTCGGTTTACAATAAACAATAATTCAGCAACAAGCTTTACAGAGAAATTGAAATAACAGACATGATATATATCAAAAAATACCAACAAGATCAAAGCAAATACAATAAACAATGGTAATCATGAACCTTAGTTAATGGCAAGTCTAATAATAAATGGAAGTTCAGAGACCAAAAAAGTCAAAATTTGCAGGGAGAAGGTTAAAATCGGCGTGTAGTAATGATTCCGTGAGAACAGGAATATTAATCGGTAATTCAGTAGAGGAGAGGATCATTGAGAGTAAGCTTGTTCGAACAGCCATGTTTTGAGGTTTTGCTTAAACTTCTTATGGCAGGGTTCGAGATGCAGGTCGGAGGGCAATTTGTTCCAGATGTTGGTCCCAGCAATTGTGAATGTGTGGTCTCTTGTAGAGACGTGCTTGATGTGTTTCATTGTAGAAGAGGTGAGTTTGGCTTGGTGCATTTTTCTTATTGGTCTGTTTGATGTACGGAAAATAAAATGATTGGAGAACCATTGCATATCTTGGTTATGGATCGATTTATGTATGAGGGAGAGAACTTTGAATAATATTCTAGATGCTACAGGAAGCCAGTGAAGGAACATGAGAACAGGTGTAATGTGTTCATGGCGGTGAGAGTTAGTGAGTAAGCGTGCTGCAGCATTTTGTAGCATCTGTAGTGGTTGTATTGTGTTTTTGGGGAGACCTAGTAGTACGGCATTACAGTAGTCCAGTTTTGACAATATTGTAGCTTGTAATACTGTCCGGAAGTCATGTGGATGTAGAAGTGGTTTAATTCTTTTTAGAGTATGTAGCTTGAAGAAACCGTTTTTGATTGTGACTGAGATGAAATTCTTTAAGGAGAAGTGATTATCTATGATGACGCCAAGGCTGCGGACTTGCTGTAAATTGAGGCAGTCCGATGGTGAAGGTAGAGTAGGGTTAGCGGTAATGTTATTATGAGGTAAGATGATGAGGAGCTCCGTCTTCGTAGTGTTGATTGCTAGGAAGTTCTCAGTAAGTAGTTTTTTTATTTCTATAAGGGCCGCATCCCAAATTTTTAGAGCGTTAGGTAGGGAATCATTGATGGGGATAAGGATCTGTACATCATCTGCGTAAATAAAATGTGGAAGATCTAGTTTCATCAGGAGTTGACAGAGAGGAGATAGGTATATGTTGAAGAGTGTGGAGGAGAGCGATGATCCTTGTGGAACACCTTGTGTTAGTTTTCTAGGTTTCTACACATGGCAGTCCATTTTGACACTGTATGTTCTGTCCTTCAGAAATGATTGGAGCCAGCATAGGGCAGTGCCAGCGATGCCAATTTGTGAGAGGCGGGAAAGAAGGGTATTGTGGTTGACAGTGTCAAATGCAGAGGAAAAATCAAGAAGAGCCAGTAAGTAAGAATGACCATTATCAAGGGTTTTAAGTATTGAATCAGAGAGAGACACTAGAAGGGTTTCTGTACTATGGTTCTTATGGAAACCATACTGTGATGGGAATAGTAATTGACTTTCATCTAGAAAGTCAGTGAGTTGCATGTTGATGACTTTCTCCATGATTTTGGACAAGAATGGGAGGTTCGAGACTGGACGATAGTTGGCAGGTTCTGAGGGGTCCAGGTCAGATTTTTTGAGTGTAGGCTTTATAATTGCGTGTTTGAGTTGTGTTGGGAAAACACCCGAAGTTATAGATTTGTTAATAATGTTAAAAATGGGAGACACTATCCTTGAAGGAATGGAGAGGAGTGTTTTTGTTGGCATGATATCAATCGGGTGCATGGCTGGTTTGATTTTTTTAAGGATCGCTTCGATTTCTGATGCTGTGGATGTTTCGAAATTTGAGAGTGTGGCTGAGTTGATCTTGGTGTAGGAGGTCGGTAGTGAAACTGGTGGAGAGGGAGAAGAAAAGCAAGCCATGATATTAGCTACCTTGTCATGGAAATATGTAGCTAGCTTCTCACATTTGTTTCCATCCTCGTTGTCTGGGTTGATGTTTGTAGTAGGGGTAATTAAGCTAGAGACATATTGGAAGAGGGCACGCGGGTTGAACTGGTATTGATGGATTCTTGCAGTATAATAGTTTTTCTTGGCTTCGTCTGTTGTTTTACGATACTGTTGGAGAAAAGCTTTGTATTTTTGTAGTTGTGCTGGATCTTGGTTTCTGCGCCATATCTTTTCCAATTTACGGAGTTCGAGTTTCATTATTCTGATGTCAGTGGTGTACCAGGGCTTTTTATCTTTCTTCTCGGAGCAGATCTCTTTCGTTAGTAGAGGGCAGAGTCGATTAGCAATGTTGCTGGTAAGCTGATGCTAAGAGGAACAGGCAGAGTCAGCATCAATGAGGTCTAGGTTATGGAGATCCTTAGTAAGCGCATCAATGATGTCTTCAGTTTTGCATTTTTTTCTGAATTGTATGGTTCTTTTCTTCGGGAGTGGCTTGTGGGGGTTGTAGTTGAATGAGCAACGTGTGTCGACTCGGTAGTGGTCTGGCCAAGGTATGGGGGTGCATAGAGGGTGGTCAGAACGTAAAAGTGAGTTCGTAAATATAACATCCAGGGTGTGTCCTGCCTTGTATGTTGGGCCCGAAACCATTTGTTTAAATCCAAGAGCATTTAGAGTAGAGAGTATGGCTTCACATGCCGGCGTAAGTGGGGAACGGTCAAAATGAGATTTAGATCTCCTAGGATGATAGCAGGTATACTGATGTCAATGTGTTTGGCAATATATTCAGTAAGAGGGGAAGGGTTTTTTTCTAAGATGCTGGGGGGGGGGGGGGGGGGCATAGATTAAACAAATTTGTAGATCTTTAGATTTAAAGAGACCAATCTCAATCTTGTGAAGAGGAAAGGTGGGTTGCAGAGTGAGATTGTATTTCTTTTTTGCGGCTAGGAGGAGTCCACCTCCTTTCTTTTTAGGTCTTGGTATAGAGAAAATATTGGATAAGTCTGTTGGTAGTTGATTTATGATGGCAATATCTGTGCTTTTTAGCCAGGTCTCTGTTATTGGACAAATATCGGGGGACTCATCAGTAAGAATATCACCTAATAATGTGACTTTTTTTAGTAGGGATTGTGTGTTCAGAAGCAGGATTGAGAACGTCATTAATCCTAAAATTTGAGTGATGGGAGAGGTCATAATTGGAATGAGTGAATTGCATGAAGTGTTAAGTTTAGTTCTCATCATGTTGTTAGAGAAGTTCGAGTATTTGAGAATTGGAATGTGGGAGGAGATCATGGTGATGGTGGTTGGCCTAGTTATAAATAGTTTCTGTATAGTGAGGAAATCCAGAGGAAGTGTCAGTTCAGCTAGCTCTACGGGCAATGCTAGACGCAGTAGGTGATGTCTCTGCGGTGCAGAGGCAGGGAGGAACTGATGGTCTCGAGGTTGGCCGGAGATCTGTTTGTGGTGCAAGAGATTGACTTAAGTCAGATTTATTCAATGCAAATGCAGACAGAAATCAGTTGAATGCTGAGTGCTGGGCGAATGAAGTCAGATAGGCAAATGCAGTCAGAAGTCAGTTGAATGTTGAGTGCTGGGCGAATGAAGTCAGATGGGCGAATGAAGTCAGAAGTCAGTTGAATGTTGAGTGCTGGGCGAATGAAGTCAGATGGGCGAATGAAGTCAGAAGTCAGTTGAATGTTGAGTGCTGGGCGAATGAAGTCAGATGGGCGAATGCAGTCAGAAGTCGGTTGAATACTGATTGCTGGGCAAATGAGTTCAAATGTACAGTTAGAGTCCTGGGACGCTCCAAGGGGCGCTCTAAGGGGCAGGCCCCTTAGGTCGCGCTCCTTCGGGCGTGCGACGCCTGGCGTGCGACGCCGGATGTATGCGCCAAAATTTAAAGGCCTTTTTTGTCGCCCTCTGATAGGCCTAGTGCCTCTCAGGGGGGCGCGTCTGACTCACCGCGTGTGTCCTGCGGTTCCCTGCGCTTCCGTCTCTTAAATGATTTTTTTTTTTCCTTTTCCTTTTTTATTGTTGCTGTTCTGGTTGCCTCCTCTGCATGGCTCGCGGGATTGCGAGCGGGCTCTAACCCCGATTGGGCTTCGGGAGCCCCAGCCGAGGAGGAGACGAGCGGCAGCGGATGCCGGGAGCGGAGCGGGCGAGAAGAGGTGGGCTGGAGGGATGCGCCGAAATTTAAAGGCCTTTTTTGTCGCCCTCTGATAGGCCTAGTGCCTCTCAGGGGGGCGCGTCTGACTCACCGCGTGTGTCCTGCGGTTCCCTGCGCTTCCGTCTCTTAAATGATTTTTTTTTTTTCCTTTTCCTTTTTTATTGTTGCTGTTCCGGTTGCCTCCTCTGTACGGCTCGCGGGATCGCGAGCGGGCTCTAACCCCGATTGGGCTTCGGGAGCCCTGGCCGAGGAGGAGACGAGCGGTGACGGATGCTGGGAGCGGAGCGGGCGAGAAGAGCAATGATGTTATAATGATGTTATATTGCAGGTATTATATTATCACTATAGCAACTACCAGACTAATCTGATGGAAAATAGTAATAGGTTCTATCCCCATAAATAAAATATCTCCTAGACAATTATATAAACCACACTTTTTGCCCATGCTTTCTGAGTAATAATGAATTACTGTCCCATTAATGGTGGTATTTTTCTGATTGTTTTCCCAAAGTGTATAATTACATATACTTATACCAACAGGCTGAGTGTTGTTCCATTCATAACAAAGATAACCCTGAGCAGGATAAGCTACCTACCTCAATGTAAGAGAGGTTCTTAAAAGGTTTGGGAGGAAAAGTTGGAATAGGCATCTTTAATGATGCAATGAATTTTTCCTCAGTTCAGGGTATAGGCATAACAGGAATATCCCCTTTACATATAGAGGGGTATGATCATCAAAGGACTAGAAATCAGTTTTATTAAGAACCTGAACATACTGGTATAGAACACTTATAGGGTCATTAATCACCATTATGCATGTATTAAGAACAATAACACATGGTGCAAATGCAAATTTTTTTGAGGAGTGGGATCTGGGAGGAGTTTGGGTGGGATTTAGTAAAATGAGGGACAATATCACACCATCACATGGTTTTATTGCTGAGAAAACACCTATATACAAGGTTTTCATATTAGTGCAGTATTTATATCTCTATAGGAGGGCCCTCTAATAGGTCAAGGTGAGGTATTGGTGGTGCTTTAGGGTTTAGGGGCCAATTTCACATGTAGAGTGAGATATATGAACAGCAAGTACATCTTGGTGAAGATTTGACATCCTTTGGATTGAGGAAAGTCTCACAAACATAAAATGTTGTACTATGTTATCTCACCCTAAATGGATGGTACCCTCTCTCTTTCTCTCTCTCTTAGCACGATGCAAAAAAACAGGGATTATTGCATGGTGTGCTAAGTTTTCCGCAACATGCAATAATACTGATGTGAAGCGACAAGTTACCGCATGGTGCGGTAACGCCAAAATTTCCCTAAACATGCCCCTTTTTCATAATGCAGGCATTATCAATGCATTATTAATGCATTTTGATGAATCTAAGGGTTAAATAGGTGTTAGTCTGCATTACAGCTAAGTTCTTAAGTACCAAGAATTCCACCAAACAGAAGAATATAAAACTTTTCATGATGAGTAGAGGCACAGCCTTTTCATGCATTGTGGCAAATCCGCTTCAGTGAGAGAGAGTTTACCAGCCCTTCACCCCACTCTAGTAATTAAATGAGAAAACAAAGTGCTAAAGAATAAGATGGTGCAGAAGAAGTCCTTATCCAAGGCAAATTACACAGGCATGGCAGCGTCCTTGGAAATGAGACAAACAGTCCCCCCCCCCTCCCTCCCCCAGAGGCTTAACCATAACAGTTCTCTGGACTCTTGATTGGGGCTACCTTAAGTCTATAGAAATGTCTCAAATGAAAGAAGGATAGGGGTAGAGGTTACTAGTAGGCCATCTATAGCAATATCTGGCTTAGTAGAAGAATGACAGAACTGCTAACCTGAACAATCCAAGTCGCAGTCCTGAATTTAACTGTGAGGTAATTACCTGGGCAACTCAGGTGACATTGGTTGGTGGATGAAGCTGGTGCAGGCAGCTTCACTGGAGAATCATGGCGTGTGGTAGTCTTCTTGCAAGGGAGGCATGAAACCAGGTCTGAAGGCCTTGGTACTTTACAGTAGTGTGGGTGGTGAGCAGCATTTCGTAAAAACCTTTTCAGTGGAATTCCAGGGAGGACTTTGCATGCACCATGTCACCTGGCTGTATAGAATGACACTTCTCCTCTGGTTCTCTTGAGAGCACTGCTTGCACTTGTGAATAATAGTTCTTGACACATTTCATTAGTTTTTATTTATTATGTTTATTAATATATTAATTTAAGTAAATACATTATAAAATGTCATTAGTGCCTTGTAATAAGTAAAACCAGTATTAGCAGTCAAATGTACATCAATAAGGGTATCTGAGGGAGGTGATGAAGGAATATGTATTGCCCTTCCCATAAGTAACTCATGCAGGCTTAACCCAAATGTACTGCTTACAGAGGATCTCATACTCATAAGAGTGAGTGGGCGAGCATATGGCCATTTGAGATCAGTTTCAACACATATTTTTTCATCTTATTTTTCAGGATACCTTTCTTTCGTTCAACAAGACCATATGCCTTAGGATAATAAGGGCAGCAAAAACTCTGGTGAAATCCTAGGGCTTTACAAATATCTTTTGCGATTTAGCTTGTAAAGTAAGTGCCAAGATCACTGTTAGTGGTCACAGGAATCCCAAACCTGGGAATAAATCTCTCTACAGACTGTGACAGAGTCATCCTTTACATGGGTGACCCTCTGTCCAGCCTGAATACATGCACACTAAAACCAACACATATTGACAATTGTAACATTTATCCATTTATGTAAAGTCTGTTTGAATGTTGACAAATGGACACCATGGTATAATTGCACACACAGCTGGAGTGATTTTAGTGGGTTTCCCCATGTTGTATTAATGGCAAATTTCACAATTCCAGCAAAAATTGTGTGCCTCCTGATTTTAGAGGTGTGACAGATCCATAAGGAAAGGCACAGGAGACTCACTAACAGTGACTAGGAACAGTTGGGTGGAACTAGGAATTGAAAGAACTTCATTTCTAACCGCCATGTCTGCCATAGTATTCTGTTTAGTTATATCATCATAAGGCTTCTGGCGATCCATACATTTAACAACAGTATCTAAAATGTCAGAGACATGCTAAGCATTCTTTATGGGGGACTCAGAAGAAGTAAGGAAGCCTCTCTGACTGCAGAGATTACCAAAATCATGAACTACATCAAAAGCATACCCAGAGTCCATGAAAACATTTACAGATGTTCTTTTAGCCAAGAAAATGCAGGCTCTGGTGAGAGCAATGAGCTCAGTACTCTGGGCAGAAAAAAACAGAAGGTAAATGGTGACTTTCAAAGCAGCATATTGTGAACCACTAGCATAGCCAGTGACAAGGGAGCTAGACTGATCTCACAGGAAATAGGGGTCTGGCTGGGTATATCTTTGAGATCTAGACAGAGAAGGGCAGTCATAATTTTAGTCAGGTCACCTTACCCGGGGCTCGCTGGCATACCTGGGAATCACATCCTCCAGCACCCATGGCTGAAGGCACCTCTACCAGGCCCGAAGTGAGCTGCAGACCAAAACAGAGGAGTCGACTACAGTGCAACATGCGACAGCCTCCTCCATCAGCACAGCACCAGGTGGGATGGCATCAGAAGAAACTACCCACAAAGGAAGCAAAAAAGGTGATCCAGCAACTGACACAATGCCCGAGAATGTGAGAAGCAGAGCAGGAGAGTCAACAAGTGACACAATAGCTGAGTCTGAGCGTGTACTGAAGGTGAGTTGCTGCAATAAAAAAGAAGTAAGAAGTTGCAAAAAAGCGCAAAAAAAAAAAAATCACGAACAGAGTCAATATCAAACTCTAGCAGATCCAGCTCTTCAGCATCTTCCAACACTGATTCTTCATCCGATGACAACTGAGAAAGGCCTGATGCAAAGGACGAGGATGCATCCCAAGGTCCCCCTGCTTTGAATACATTATCACAATTATGGAAGAGCATTCCCAAAGACTTGAGGAAAAAGATCAAGAAACAGACCTACATTGATATTTTAGAATTCTTGTAGTTAGAAGGAATCCAGGTGACAAGAAAGGAGGCAGGAAGCGCGATCATGCAACGGGATCTGACAAACCGATCACAAGAAACATTATAAATTGGACAAGAGCATTCTTGCAGATGACAAGTGTCATGGGACACAAAGACCCATCCCAATACGATCTTATGCTCAGCTATGCAGACACCATTTTGGAGGCATACAGAGGCATGGCTTAATTACAACGAGCGCTTCCGAGACAAAATGGAAGAGAACCGCTTCATGTCTTGGGGCATGCAAAACATTGGCTTATGGCTCGGGCACATGAAGAGCAAGGCACTGGACACAGCAAGCAGCATGTGGGCATAATCCAGCCAAGTCAACAAAACACCCATGCAGGACAAACAGCTGATAACAGCAACATCAACAGATCGTGCTGGAGGTACAACAAATCATCTTGTTTGTTCCAGGATTGCAAATTTAAACACCTCTGCTCAATATCGAGCTGATACAGTAAGGTGCAGTAGAAAGAGGTGCGTTAGGGCAGGGCGAACCCGCGTTTGCCGCACCACAGTTCGGATCACATACCGCTCGATACTCTATTTAAATGGCATGCAAATGCAAGCTGCATCCAACGTGTGTCCATGAAGCGCAATCCATTTTACTGTATAGGCGCTATACAGCGTATGAATGTACGCCGTGACGTCACGCACGCCCGTTCATACGCTTTCGCTGACTTGGGGGCCCGTCAATTTGGGCGCTCAAGCCAGCGAAGCACATGATGTCACGGCGTACATTCATACGCTTTCGCTGATTTGGGGGCCCGTCAATTTGGGCGCTCAAACCAGCGAAGCGTATGAACGTGCGCCGTGACGTCACGCACGCCCGTTCATGTGCTTTCGCTGGCTTGAGCGCCCGTGCACTACGGGCGTGCGTTTATCCATCTTCGCCGGCAGGGGCTGCTGGAAGCCGCTTTTGCCGCCGGCTGCCCCCAGGAGGCAGGGGAGCCGCGGTGCGTGCCTCCAGAGGAGGGCAGAGAGGGCTGAAAGAAAGAAAAAGTAAGTTAACTTTGCTTACACTTATTCACAATACTTCACATGTCGAGTCGCTTTTCACCCTGCGCCTTGATTCGGGAGGAGGGGATTTTAGGTTTTTAGGTTTTCTTTTGGTTAAAGTTGCTTTGGGAGGAGGGGAGAGAGGACTGGGGTTGCCCCGGAGACTGGCACCCATGGAGGCGGCCAGGGCAGGTGAGCGGGGGCTGGGGGAAAGTTTGCCTTCTACCCTTACTCCTGCCTCTAACGCAGGGGTAAGGGTAGGCGGTAATTTAGCAGGTTAAAGACGCGGCTAAACTGCAGGTTAAAAGGTGATAGTCGGGGCGCACGTTACTGAATAGGAGGGAATAGCTAATCTGATCGTTTACATCTCATATACATGCCGTGGGTGGAAAGGGTTACCCGTTGATTTAAAGAAGCTGTAAGAATGGGTTAAAAGGGATAGTGAATCACAGGTTGGACTAACGCGGCCAAATTGTGAGTAGAAAGCGGGTTAGAAGCAGGGTAACTGCAGCCGCACTTTACTGTATTGGCCTGTATGCTCGGCACCACATCCAGCCATCAAATACAATAAGAAAGCAAATGCAGGGAGTAATCCCAAGCCGAAGTGACAACAGCGTATTTACTAAAGCGCCACCCCCAATTAACATTGAAGCCATGCTCATTTGGCTGAATTATTACCCATGCAAAAAACAGGCAGAAAAGCTGATAAAGGGATTCCACATCGGATTTAAGATACCATTTCAAGAAAACACTGGGGGAAACATGCGCGGATAATGTGACCTCTGTGACAATACATGAAGCCCTCATTCAAAAGAAAATCGATGAAGAATTGTCAAGAGACAGAATAGCTGGACAATTCCAATCCCCGTTTTTCAGTAGAATGATGATACCTCCTTTTGCAGTCATCCTCAAAAAGGAGCCTGAAAAATACAGGCTGATTCAGAATTTGTCATATACTTATGGCGCCTCAGTCAACGATCATTTGCTAGAGGATGAATGTGCCATCCAGTAT
The DNA here is from genome assembly GCF_901001135.1 of Rhinatrema bivittatum. Taxonomy (NCBI): domain Eukaryota; kingdom Metazoa; phylum Chordata; class Amphibia; order Gymnophiona; family Rhinatrematidae; genus Rhinatrema; species Rhinatrema bivittatum. The sequence continues at coordinate 365,796,176 of NC_042616.1, read as the reverse complement.
GCTTCTTTCGACTGCGCTATAGACATATTGTGTAGATGCGGAAGAGACATGCTTATGGCAAAGGCAGACATTGAATCAGCATTCCAGCTTCTCCCTGTGTACCCCACTAATTTCCCCTTATTGGGATTTTGCTTCAAAGGAGAGTATTACATGCCGATGGGATGCGCGGTATCATGCACAATCTTCGAAGTATTCAGCCAATTTCTTTGTTGGGCGATGGTGCAGCAAGTAGGGTTGAACAACATGATGCATGATTCATTAGCCCCAAGAACTCCATGACCTGCTCTCGACTACTACGTACAATCCACACACTACCTTCAGATTTTGGAGTCCCCATAGCACATGACAAGACAGAAGGGCCCAGCACATTAATCACATTTTTGGGTATCGAACTTGACTCCAATAAGAAGGCATCCAGATTACCTCAAGACAAACTTTTCGACATACAGAGCAGGCTGAAGCAGGCGATGGCAGCAAAGAAGATGGCATTGGTCGATGTTCAGTCACTAGTAGGCATCCTGAATTTCATATGTCGAGTCATACCCATGGGTATAGCCTCCTTGAGAAGGTTAACTGCAAGCATGGTTGGGTCTCTTTTCAGAAAGGGGGTTTGGTAGGGATTCTAATTGCTACCACCCACACAGTGCAGTCTCTTGCCATTAAAGAGGGGAGGTAAGGATAAATAAGATATTGTATTTTTTAAAATAATTTTATTTAAAAATAATCTTTTAATGAAATCGTATTATTTCTTAATACTGTTGTGAATATTCAAATAACAATTAACTTAATAAACCTTAAATATATTTATTTTTTTCCCTATCACAGATTATCAACTATAAACAAACCAGCAATTATAAAAGAATATATTCAAGCTACTTCCAATTCATCTATTTATCAGATAAGTATTTCAGTTCTTATTCTTTCTTGTATATTAACTTTAATTTTCCTTATATAATTTCTTTTAAATAAAAGAAAATTGATTCTTTGTATTTTATTTTATTTTCTTTCCCTTATTTAGATCCAGTATCTCTTCTTCTTATTGTATTCAGGTAAGTAAACTTTACTTTTGTTATAGTCTTTTACTTTCCCTTTGTATTTTGTGTCTTTTCTTATTGTTTGTAGTTATTCTCAAGTGCACATGTAAAGCAATATGCTCAGACCTGGCAATGATAGTTTTAAGTTCTATTAAACTTATCTGTTTTTCTTCTTCTTTTCATTGCTGGCCAGATGTTAATCTTGTCGTTCTCTCATCCTTTAGTCTTCTTCTTTTCTCTTCTTTTTATCTGTATGCTGTTTCTTCTTTCTTGTACCTACTAACTTATGCTTTAAATAAACCAATAACAAATACTAACTCCCTGACACCGCTCCTGGATCTTCCACATTCTAGTATATGAGTCAGTCTGTGAGGTCTGTCATTGACAGCTAATTGTTACTGTTTCACTACCTAGATTAAAATAACAGATAATTGAATTTCCCTGTTTTCTTTTCTTGTATTATTTTAAAGAACAAATTCACTATAATTCTTTCATTTCATTTATTCTCTATTATCCTTGCACACCCTTGAGTCTTTTATATGAGTTCCTTCTCATATTCTCTTTTCACTGAGTATCAATATGAATCTATTAAAATCTGGCATACTTTTGTTCGCGCTGGTCGCGCGAACAAAAGTACACGCGGGCGCACTTTTTTAAAATCTAACCCTATATATGTTCTATCTTTCCCCTCATGATCATTTCTACTTGGGTTTATTAATTTCAATATAAGAAAAAATTTAATATATTGTTTATTAATCAATTTCCCTTTTTATCTTCTATTTTTTACTTGTACTGAGTCTCTAACTAGTACACCTGTGCACACCTTATCACTCGTAACTAGGGAAGCTATTAACATATCCACACTATCCAATACACTATCCAATACACTATCCAATACAGGGATATTCAGATCATACCAAATACACTATTAATTTATTCTTTTCATCTTATCAGGCTATCATAAAAATATTTACTATATTTTCTTTTACCTTTTCTAGTGTTTCCTTTCTTTTTAACATTTTCAACTTTCATACCTTCACTATAAATATACATATTTCATTCTTACTTCAAATTACACTCATCCTTGACAATTAGCTAGAATTACTAACATTTAAATACACTTTTCTTATTCTTTACTAAATTTTTCTTCACGTTTTATATATCATTTTTACTCTTTATTACATCTGTGTGCTCATGGTAATAATTCATATATTTTAAAACATTTTTTGCACTATAAATCTACCTCAGTCAGGTAATCTGATTATTTTTGACTGATCGCCACTATCATTTCTTTTAAAAACTATATCATTTTCTTTATTTTACTTAAAATTAATAGCCCTCCCTCACTAAAGATAGGATCCCTGATGACATCACTTAATGACATCACATAAACTGTCTTTTCTTTGGTCTATATCAGAACTTCAGCCCACCTAAGCTAGACAGAATTCCTCCCATCATTAAAAAAAACAAAACAAAAACTCACCTAAGAGCTCTCTGATCCTCCTGACACAAGCAGCTGTTCTTTCCTGTCAACTCTGATGCTTTTAACAAGAAAAGAAAAGCCATCAACAGCAACCAGGACTCAAATCATCTTATTGCTGCTGACCTGCTGATCCCTCTCATGCCTTTCTCTGCTTCCTTCACTCCGGTGCCAGTGCCATCTCAAAGTCCTTCCTCCTCCTTCAGCAGTGGCAGGCTTCCTCCTAGCAACAGCAACAGCACTGCCAGACACAGCCCAGTTCATGGCTTCTCCCCCCCAAATTGCTATTCTGTTTACTTCCTGATTGCATCCTGCTCAGGGCTCAACTCTGCTCCCTGTCTCCCTGACAGGGCCGGTGCAAGGGTATTAGGCACCCTAGGCAAACCTTACAGTCTGGCGCCCCCTCCCCATACACAATTTTAAATTATGCATTTATAACATATTTTACATGAAATATGACATTCTGAGGTAAAATTGATATACAAGTTGTGATAATTTCATGCACTGTTGTGATGCCAACAAGAAAACTTTGCATCTTGGAATTCATATGGCATCATACCAATTATGATATATTTTGGCATGGTCCTCCCGTATCAACACAATACTATCTGCCAACACTCAAAGAATAACAACCCTACCTATGAAAAAGAATACCACAAATATTTAATTAAAGACTCATGCAAATTTTGAAAGCTTTACCAAACACCAATAAAATATTTCAAACAGCAGACACAGAACTTAAAAAGCCAAAAAGAGGGTACCTTTACATACCCTCTCCAGCAGTTCTCCTACTCTGTTCCCTTGCAGGCCATACCAGAAGCAGCAGTAGCTGCTGAACCTGTCCTCACAGACCTCTTCCTTAGGGACCACAACCAGTCTCTTCTCTCTCACATACACACACCAGTCACACCCTCAGGACCAGTTTCTGTCTCTCACACACCAATCTCTCCCCAACCAGTCTCTCTCTCTCACACACACACACCAGTCATCTCCCTGATCAGCCTTTCCCACACATACACACGTCACCTCTCTGGTCAGTCTCTCTCAATCACACATGCTCTCGCTCTCTCTTACTTACACACAGGCTTTCAATCACACACATGTTCTATCTCACTTACAAACAGGCTCAATCACACACATGCCCTCTCTCACCACCATTAACCAGCCAAAAACATGCTCCATCTCTCTCGCGCACACACATTGACGCACAGAAGCACCCTCCCTGACTCACATATACACCAGACACATACAGAAGCACCCTCCCTGACTCACATATACACTACACACACATACAGAAGCACCCTCCCTGTCTCACATACATATTACACTCTCACAGAAGTACCTTGCTTTCAGACTTGCAGCATTTTTTTACTTTTACTAAAAGTGAAAGTGATGCTCCCAACCGTTAAATAAGAAAACCACATTCCTATCAAAAGGTGAAATGACACCCTTCCTTCAGGTTCTGTCCTCCCAAGGGACAGCCACCCACACAGTACAGCTTCTTTTGTTTTACGCTTCCAGGCAATAAAGCAAGTGTCTTTCTTCAAACTATCAGTCGTATGATTATTCATGTGGGAGATATGAAACAGAAAGACATCCTTGGTTGGCTTCCCTTTTAAATGGGAAGATTCCAGTCTTAGTCATTTAAAGATATACATTTTCTAAAGGCTTAAAAAAAAAAAAAAAAAAGCAAAACCGTTTCAGTTTGGAGCTATTCTAGTCTTCATGCTTAAATTATGCTTTAAAAAAAACCCCACCAAACCCCACCTGGCATCAGTATCTTAAATGTGTGATTTTGCTGAGATGAACATTTGAAATACTTTAATTTTTTTTGCTTTAGTACTTGTCTCTACCCACTTTAAGTTAAATTTTATTTTCCAGAAGAGGGATGCTTAAAATTTAGTAATTTTATCTTTCATCCAACTTTTCAAAAGTTCAGATATATGCATTAGCATATTTCATTTTTTTTTTAAACTGGCAGATTCCTTTCTCACATACGCACATACTCACAGAAAGAAGATCGGCGCCGAAACTTAGGGGGCGCCGCGGCAGGCAGGCAGCTCCCGACTCACCCTGCCTCCCCCCGAGTGCCACCCTCCCGACACCCCCCTAGTGGTCCAGCGGAGGTCCCGGGAGTGATCTGCCGCTCCCAGGGCCTCGGCTGCCACTAAGCAAAATGGCGCCGGTGGCCTTCAGCCCCTACCATGTGACAGGGGCTACTGGTGCCATTGGTTGACCCCTGTCACATTGCAGAAAGACTAAATGAATTCTTTGCCTCCGTGTTTACTAATGAGGATGTTGGGGAGATACCAGTTCTGTGGATGTTAAGCTGTGGTGAGGCTGATGTTGATGCCAAACTTACAGCAGAGGGTGCACCACTAACGGGCAAAAAATTGTGGACCTCTGCCCAAAACGATGTCCTTGGGTAAGCCATGCAGACGAAATATATGGAGGAAGAACAGGCATGCCAGTCCTAGGGCAGAAGATAAGAAGAAAATAGGATAAAACATAAGCATTGTCAAGGTAAGTATAAAACATTGATAAGACAGGCAAAGAGAGAATTTGAAATGAAGTTGGCCATAGAGGCAAAAACTCATAATAAAAACTTTTTAAAATATATCCAAAGCAAGAAACCTATGAGGGAGTCGGTTGTACCATTAGATGACAGATTGGTTAAAGGGGCTCTTAGGGAAGATAAGGCCATTGCAGAAAGACTAAATGAATTCTTTGCCTCCGTGTTTACTAATGAGGATGTTGGGGAGATACCAGTTCCAGAGATGGTTTTCAGGGGTGATGACTCAGATGAACTGAATGAAATCACTGTGAATCTGGAAGATGTAGTAGGCCAGATTGACAAACTAAAGAGTAGCAAATCACCTGGACCGGATGGTATGCATCCTAGGGTTCTGAAGGAACTCAAAAATGAAATTTCTGATCTATTAGTTAAAATTTGTAACCTATCATTAAAAACATCCATTGTACCTGAAGATTGGAGGGTGGCCAATGTAACCCCAATATTTACAAAAGGCTCCAGGGGCGATCCGGGTAACTATAGACCAGTGAGCCTGACTTCAGTGCCGGGAAAAATAGTGGAAACTATTCTCAAGATCAAAATCGTAGAGCATATAGAAAGACATGATTTAATGGGACACAGTCAACATGGATTTACCCAAGGGAAGTCTTGCCTAACAAATCTGCTTCATTTTTTTTGAAGGGGTTAATAAACATGTGGATAAAGGTGAACCGTTAGATGTAGTATATTTGGATTTTCAGAAGGCGTTTGACAAAGTCCCTCATGAGAGGCTTCTACGAAAACTAAAAAGTCATGGGATAGGAGGCGATGTCCTTTCATGGATTACAAACTGGTTAAAAGACAGGAAACAGAGAGTAGGATTAAATGGTCAATTTTCTCATTTGAAAAGGGTAAACAGTGGAGTGCCTCAGGAATCTGTACTTGGACCGGTGCTTTTCACTAAATATATAAATGATCTGGAAAGGAATACGAAGAGTGAGGTTATCAAATTTGCGGATGATACAAAATTATTCAGAGTAGTTAAATCACAGGCAGACTGTGATACATTACAGGAGGACCTTGCAAGACTGGAAGATTGGGCATCCAAATGGCAGATGAAATTTAATGTGGACAAGTGCAAGCTGTTGCATATAGGGAAAAATAACCCTTGCTGTAGTTACACGATGCTAGGTTCCATATTAGGAACTACCACCCAGGAAAAAGATCGGCATTATAGTGGATAATACTTTAAAATCGTCGGCTCAGTGTGCTGCAGTAGCCAAAAAAGAAAACAGAATGTTAGGAATTATTAGGAAGGGAATGGTTAATAGAACAGAAAATGTCATAATGCCTCTGTATCGCTCCATTGTGAGACAGCACCTTGAATACTGTGTACAATTCTGGTCGCCGCATCTCAAAAAAGATATAGTTGCGATGGAGAAGGTACAGAGAAGGGCAACCAAAATGATAAAGGGGATGGAACAGCTCCCCTATGAGGAAAGGCTGAAGAGGTTAGGGCTGTTCAGCTTGGAGAAGAGACGGCTGAGGGGGGATATGATAGAGGTCTTTAAGATCATGAGAGGTCTTGAACGAGTAGATGTGACTCGGTTATTTACACTTTCGATTAATAGAAGGACTAGGGGTCATTCCATGAAGTTAGCAAGTAACACATTTAAGACTAATCGGAGAAAATTCTTTTTCGCTCAACGCACAATAAAGCTCTGGAATTTGTTGCCAGAGGAGTTGGTTAGTTCAGTTAGTGTAGCTGGGTTCAAAAAAGGTTTGGATAAGTTCTTGGAGGAGAAGTCCATTAATGGCTATTAATCAATTATACTTAGGGGCAGATTTTAAGAGCCCTGCTCGCCTAAATCCGCCCAAATCCGGGCGGATTTAGGCGAGCAGGGCCCTGCGCGCCGGTGAGCCTATTTTACATAGGCTCACTGGCGCGCGCAGACCCCGGGACTCGCGTAAGTCCCGGGGTTCTCCGAGGGGGGCGTGTCGGGGGCGGGCCCGGTCATCGCGGCATTTAGGGTGCGTGTCAGCAGCGTTTTGGGGGCGGGTCCGGGGGCGTGGTTACGGCCCGGGGCGGTCCGGGGGCGTAGCCGCCCCCTCCGGACCCGCCCCCAGGTCACGTCCCGGCGCGCTAGCGGCCCGCTGGCGCGCGGGGATTTACGCCTCCCTCCGGGAGGCGTAAATCCCCCGACAAAGGTAAGGATGGGGTTTAGACAGGGCCGGGCGGGTGGGTTAGGTAGGGGAAGGGAGGGGAAGGTGAGGGGAGGGCAAAAGAAAGTTCCCTCCGAGGCCGCTCCGATTTCGGAGCGGCCTCGGAGGGAACGGAGGTAGGCTGCGCGGCTCGGCGCTCGCCGGCTATACAGAATCCATAGACTTGCGCGCGCCGATCCCGGATTTTAGCGGATACGCGCGGCTCCGCGTGTATCTACTAAAATCCAGCGTACCTTTGCTTGCGCCTGATGCGCCAGCAAAAGTAGGCCAAATCGCGCGGTTTGAAAATCTACCCCTTAGGGAATAGCCACTGCAATTAATTGCATCAGTAGCATGGGTTCTTCTTAGTGTTTGGGTATTTGCCAGGTTCTTGTGGCCTGGTTTTGGCCTCTGTTGGAAACAGGATGCTGGGCTTGATGGACCCTTGCTCTGACCCAGCATGGCACTTCCTTATGTTCTTATGTTCTTAAAGGAACAAAATGGGCCAGTTTTGAAAACCTGTCGATGGTGACCCATATAACTATGTGACCCTTAGATGGAGGCAAGTCCACAATGAAATCCGTGGAAAGGTGCGTGCACAGTTCTTCGGGTGCAAGAAGTGGTTGATGCAAACCCCTAGGTAGACTGACCGGGGGTTTCTGTTGAGCACAGGTATTGCAGGAATCGACGTACGCTTTAGCATCAGAGGCCATAGTGGGCCACCAAAAGAATTGCTGGAGCAGAGCTAAGGTTCATGCTTGTCCTGGGTGGCCAGCAAACTTGGAATCATGTCCCCATCGGAGAACTCTTTCACGGAGGTGACGGGGCACCACAGTTTTCCCTGCTGGGAATGGGTGAGTCGCAGGCAAGCAGATACAGGCTGGGTCAATGATATGTCTTGGTCTTTGGGAACATCTTCTGGTTTGAAGGAACAAGATAGGGCATCCGCCCAGAGGTTCTTTTTAGCTGCGCGATACCGAAGTTCAAAGTTGAACCTAGAGAAGAACAAAGCCCATTGGGCTTGATGGGTGTTAAGACGTTGGGCATGACTCAAGTGTTCAAGATTCTTACGATCAGTGAGAATCTTGAATTTGTGCTGAGTGCCCTCTAACCAAGGGTGCCATTCCTCCAAGGCTAGTTTAATAGTGAGTAATTCTTGGTCTTCAATTCTATTGTTTTGTTCTCCAGGGCAGAACTTATGAGAAAAAAAAGAACATGAAACCAGAGATCCAGATGTTGAATGTTGGCTCAGAAATGCCCCGGCCCTGATAGCAGAGGCATCCACTTTGACCAGGAAGGGGCGGTTTTGATCTAGATGATGAAGGCATGGTCCAGCAAGGAAGGCCTCTTTGAGGCGTTGAAATGCTATAATGGCTTCCAGGGTCCAATTCCAAGTATCTCGGCCCTTATAGGTCACCGCAGTATGAGTAGCTGCCAAGGTTGAATAGTTAGAAATGAAATGGCGGTAATTGTTTGTAAATCCAAGAAATCATTGCAAAACTCGGAGGCCTACAGGCTGAGGCCAGTCTTGGATTCCCTTTAGTTTTCCTGGGTCCATGGAAAACCTTTGCTGAGAGATTATGTATCCCAGGAATGGCAGACTAGACTGTTCAAAGATGCACTTGTCCGGGGCGCTCTCGCGCGACGCACAAGATGGCCGCCTGAGTCTAAGGCTCCGTGAGTCCCCGCTCTTTTTTTGCTGATTAAACTGGACCATCGAGTTCGATATCTTTAGTTACCGAACTTTCTATTCATTTAACAATGGCGACACCGAAATCCGGGAAAATCGAAGCTGCCTTCGCAGCCTCGACAGGTACAAAACGTTCTAAACCAGACCCTCCCTCTCCGGACAAAGCGCCAACTACCAAAGCAATGGCCTCCGCCGACCTGGTATTAACCGAACTAAAACAATTAAAAGATTTAATTCAACTTAATGTGGACCATACTACTGCTATAGGCTCAGAACTCCAATCACTTACTACTCGCATGGACTCTTTTCAGGCAAAAATGGAGGACGCTGAGTCGCAGATTTCAACACTCCTCTTAAAAACTGCGCCATTACCTAAACATACCAAAGACATAGAACAGCTCAAGGCGGACTTGGAAGATTTATCTAACCGCAACCGCTGGAACAACATCCGTATTTTAGGTATTCCGGAAGGCGCTGAAGGAACAGACTGTATACAATTTCTCACAAAATTTATTCCTAACTTTTTACAAATCTCCTTCGATCAGCCACTAGATCTGGAACGGGCCCACAGGATACCATCAAGGCCCTCTCAGCGATCCAAGTACCCCAGGCCACTAATTCTTAAAATACTCCGTTATCCACAAGTCTTGCAGATTTTTGCGGCTGCACGAAGCAAGCCTTCTCTTACTTATCAAGGCAATGCGATTCTTTTTGTGCCAGATTTGGCGAAGGCAACGGCTCAAAGGCGCAAACTATTGCTGGCGTTGAGGCCTCGACTCCAGGCTTTAGGTGCTAAATATGGGATGCTCTACCCAGCACAAATGAGGGTGACCTATAACAACCAAACAAAAATGTTCTATAACCCACAATATCTTGAAGACTTCCTTCTTTCTTCGGAGTCGGATGCATCTATGGTCACTTGAGTCTGCATTTCAGTGAGTGTTCAGTTTTCAGTTTTGTTTCAGCGGTGGATAGTCTTCATTCTCATGGACACAAGTATCATCCCGGTTGAAACTCTGACCACCATTGCTGATCTATCTTTTGATCATTTCTGGTGCTAGATGGTCAATTATGGATTATTTGAATTTGTTTTCTCTTTGACCTTGGTCCAGTAATAAGACTGGTATCAAACAATGGAGCGGGGGACCAGGAGGCTATCTGGTTCGCCCTGAGGCTCTTTAATTTTGATAGAAGACAGACTTGTGCTGTCGAGGCAACATATGTCTCAGCGATTTGGTTTATTCTTTTTTTAGTAATTTTTTTCTCTTTTTTTGTTTATATGGGTACCTATGATCCACGCAGTCATCCAATATTTGGCTTTTGGTGTTTTTTATTTGTTTATTCGGTTGGAATTTTATTTTTCTCGCTATGTCCCACTCATCCTGCACTTTACTTGGGAGATGAAGAGATATCACTCCGACAATCTAATTCAATATTCTCTGCCTCATGGCGTCTACTATTTCTACCATTAAACTGACTTCATTAAATGTCAATGGCTTTTCCCATCCGATTAAGTGGAAGAAAATTCTTCAATACCTTAAGACTCTCAATACCGATATTGCACTATTGCAAGAGACACATCTTACTGCAGCAGAATCTCTTAAGCTAAAGCAAGATTGGGTCGGTCAAGTATGTTTTAGTCCAGCCCTGAAGAAAAAACGAGGTACAGCTATTCTATTTCACAAGAGGCTCCCAGTTACTATTTCCCACCAATTGGCAGATGTGGAGGGCAGATGGAATTTGGTCCACTTTTCCCTTCAGAAAGAATCATTCCTTTTCCTCAATATTTATGCACCAAATTTGGATACTCCTTCCTTTTTTCAAGAAACGTTCAAGCACCTATTACTTTCAGACACTGTTCAATATGTAATAGGAGGAGACTTCAATCAAGTATTGGATCCCATTCTAGACAAAAAATCTTCAGCTCGTGCTACTTTGTCTCATTCTACTAGAACATTGCGTCACCTCAAAGATGTTTACGCCCTGGCAGACCCCTGGCGCTTGCTCCATCCTACTGAAAGGGACTACACTTTTTTTTCTTCTCCACATTCTTCTCATTCACGCATTGACTTTTTTCTGATTGCTAACTCCATGCTTTCTCGCGTCATCTCTGCTCACATATGCCCTATTTTGTTTTCTGACCATGCAGCGATTACCATCTCATGCTCTCTCCTTCAACCTCTCGCCTCTCAACATCAATGGCGCTTTAATGCGACACTCCTCGAAGAGCCTGATTTCAAATCATTCCTGGATCAGAAAATTGCTGATTATTTTGACTTCAATACTATCAAGGATGTTACACCCTCTACTCTCTGGGAAGCTTTTAAAGTTACCATTCATGGGGAGATCCTAAGCTACATGGCAAGAAGGAATAAGGTTCGTAAAGAGGAACTGTTAGTCCTTCAAGATCAAGTTGCGCTATTGGAAATGGAATATCTACATCACCCTACTTCAAATTCCCTGGCGACACTGATCAAGGCAAGATACCAATACAACCTTCTTCTTAGTACTAGAGTCAACTTGGGTATCTTCTCCTCCAAAGCCCAATACTATGCTGGTAACAATAAATGTGGACACTTATTAGCCTCCTATCTTGCGAAAAAATCTGAAAAATGACGTATTGTTACCATTCACTCTTCCTCAAACACAGTATTAACAGATGAAACAGCAATCTTGCAGGAATTCCAAGATTTTTATTCATCTCTTTACCAATCTGAAGCTTCTCCAACGTTGGAATCCTTCTCCGATTTCTTATCACCCATCCGACATCCTTCACTATCTTCGGAACAACTGCTACAATTGGAAGGTCCCATCACCATTTCCAAAGTGGACATGGCCATCGCTTCCTTAACTCTTAATAAGGCGCCCGGCCCTGATGGCTTTACCTCGAACTTTTATTCTGCCTTTCAATCTTCACTTCGTTTTAAATTGCTTGATTATTTTTGCTCATTTTTGTCTCCTTCTGGAATGTCTCCTTCCTTTTTGCAGGCATGTATTGTTGTGATTCCAAAGCCAGGTAGAGATGAAACTTATACTGCAAATTATAGACCTATTTCCTTATTGAACACAGATTATAAAATTTTTACCAAAATCTTAGCTATTCGCCTTTCACGAGTCATGCATACCATAATAGACCCTGACCAATCTGGTTTTATCTGCCGTCGTCTTATTAACAATAATGCCCGGCTTTTTCTGCATATTCACCATGAGGCATTTTCAGACCCTACACCTATGGTGGCAATATCCTTAGACGCGGAAAAAGCCTTTGATCGTATTGAATGGCCCTTTTTATTTCACATTCTTCAGTGGTATGGTTATGGTCCCAATTTTTTAGCCTGGATACGATCAATATATGCGTCCCCTACTGCATTTCTCTATATTAATAGACTCATTTCTCCTTCCTTTCCCTTGCACCGGGGAACTCGCCAAGGGTGTCCCCTTTCCCCTCTTCTTTTTAACCTGGCTTTGGAACCATTGCTTTCGGCTATTCGCCAGTCGGATCAGATTCAAGGAATAAGCATTGGTAACGAAACTTTTAAACTGTCAGCTTATGCAGATGATGTTATGCTCTTTTTACAAAATCCTGATGCAACTCTCCCACATCTTTTCCACATAATTTCTTCTTACTCTACCATTTCTGGTTACAAGGTTAATTGGCACAAAACTGAATTTCTTCCCTTAAACTACTCTGTGTTACGCTTGGGCTCCGGTCAGGAGTCGTGAACACCACCCAGCAGGGTGGCTCCAGGTGGAGAGAGACAGGAATGGCTAGAAACAGTGTCTGGTAGGGATGTGAATCGTTTTTTGACGATTTAAAATATCGTCCGATATATTTTAAATCGTCAAAAATCGTTAGGGCCACGATACAATACCAATTCCCCCGATTTATCGTTAAAAAATCGTAAATCGGGGGAAGGGGGAGGGCAGGAAAACCGGCACACTAAAACCCCCTAAAACCCACCCCCGACCCTTTAAATTAAATCCCCCACCCTCCTGAACCCCCCCCCCCAAATGCTTTAAATTACCTGGGGATCCAGCGGTGGTTCAGAACGGTGGCGGTCCGGAACGGCCCCCTCAATTGAATCCTTTTGTCTTCAGCCGGCGCCATTTTGCAAAATGGCCGCCTCAAAATGGCGGCGGCCATAGACAAAAACGATTCGACGCAGGAGGTCGTTCCGGACCCCCGCTGGAATTTTGGCAAGTCTTGTGGGGGTCAGGAGGCCCCCCCAAGCTGGCCAAAAGTTTCTGGGAGTCCAGCGGGGTCCAGGAAGCGATTTCTTGCTGCGAATCGTTTTCCGTACGGAAAATGGCGCCGGCAGGAGATCGACTGCAGGAGGTCATTCAGCGGCGGTCCGGAACCCCCGCTGAACGACCTCCTGCAGTCGATCTCCTGCCGGTGCCATTTTCCGTACGGAAAATGATTCGCGGCAAGAAATTGATTCCTGAACCCCGCTGGACTCCCAGAAACTTTTGGCCAGCTTGTGGGGGCCTCCTGACCCCCACAAGACTAGCCAAAAGTCCAGCGGGGGTCCGGAACGACCTCCTGCGTTGAATCGTTTTTGTCTATGGCCACCGCCATTTTGCGGCGGCCATTTTGCAAAATGGCGCCGGCTGAAGACAAAAGGATTCAATTGAGGGGGCCGTTCTGGACCGCCGCCGTTCTGGACCACCGCTGGATCCCCAGGTAATTTAAAGCAATTGGGGGGGGGTTCGGGAGGGTGGGGGATTTAATTTAAAGGGTCAGGGGTGGGTTTTAGGGGGTTGGCTCACGATTTTAACGATTTTTCACGATATTTTTAAAACCCAAACGGCAACAATACGATTCCCTCCCCCTCCCAGCCGAAATCGATCGTTAAGACGATCGAGGACACGATTCACATCTCTAGTGTCTGGTTCCAGGCTGGGTCAGGGCAGGCAGCAAGTAGCAGTGTCTGGGTCCAGGCTGGGTCAGGGCAGGCGGCAAGTAGCAGTGTCTGGGTCTAGGCTGGGTCAGGGCAGGCGGCAAGTAGCAGTGTCTGGGTTCAGGCTGGGTCAGGGCAGGCGGCAAGTAGCAGTGTCTGGGTCTAGGCTGGGTCAGGGCAGGCGGCAAGTAGCAGTGTCTGGGTTCAGGCTGGGTCAGGGCAAGGCAGGTCAGAAGGCCCGTAGGCCACACACACACAGAAGGCCTGTAGGCCACACAGTAAGCAGGGCAAGGCAGGTCAGAAGGCCCGTAGGCCACACACACACAGAAGGCCCGCAGGCCACACACAGTAAGCAGGGCAAGGCAGGTCAGAAGGCCCGTAGGCCACACACACACAGAAGGCCCGTAGGCCACACACAGTAAGCAGGGCAAGGCAGGTCAGAAACCCCGTAGGCCACACACACACAGAAAGCCCGTAGGCCACACACAGTAAGCAGGGCAAGGCAGGTCAGAAGGCCCGTAGGCCACACACACACAGAAGGCCCGTAGGCCACACACCATAAGCAGGGCAAGGCAGGTCAGAAGGCCCGTAGGCCACACACACACCGAAGGCCCGTAGGCCACACACCGTAAGCAGGGCAAGGCAGAGAAGGCCCGTAGGCCACACACACACACCGAAGGCCTCTAGGCCACACACCGTAAGCAGGGCAAGGCAGAGAAGGCCCGTAGGCCACACACACACACCGAAGGCCCGTAGGCCACACACCGTAAGCAGGGCAAGGCAGGTCAGAAGGCCCGTAGGCCACACACACACAGAAGGCCTGTAGGCCACACAAGGCAAGGCAAGACAAGGCAAGGAATAAGGCCCGAAGGCCGCGCAAGGCAAGGCAAGGCAAGGAATAAGGCCCGAAGGCCGCGCAAGGCAAGGGAAGGTCCAGGGACCAAATGCACAGCAAGCAAGGAAGGCTAGAGCAGGGAGCCCAGGTGAGCTCGATGCCGAAGCACTGAGGGAACTGTCAGGCAGGGTTATAAGGGACAGCCCAGAACATAGAGAGGAGAAGGGAGATGGACTGGGCCTGTCAGGAGATCCAGCTCTAGAGGGACCCCTGGTGGTGAGGCGGTTGCACAGCAGCCATAGCCGTAACAGTACCCCCACTCAAGGCCTCCTCCTCCTCCTGGATCCCATCTGTGCAGGAGGTAATCAATAATAATGTGAGACCACTCCGGGGGTGATGCAGCAGGTTCAACTCCTTCCCGAGGCAGTAAGGCAGTCCATAACCCCCACCTGGGGTGATAAGGCAGACACAACCCCAACCTGGGGCAGCAAAGTAGTCCATAACCCCTCCTGGGATGAGAAGGGGAACACAAACCCCACCTGGGGCAGAGAAATAGTCCGTAACCCTTCTTGAGGTGACAGTAGGGCCTGTCCGGACCCTTCCAATGTCGGCATCAGGACCGGTACAGACCCCTCCAAGGGTGGCAGCTGGACCAGTACAGCAGGCTCAGATAGTTGAGTAACAAAGTCAGTTGGCAGGCCCGGTTCGGACCCCTCCGGGGGCAGCAACAGGACCGGTACGGACCCCTCCAGGGGCAGCAGCAGGACTGGTACGGACTCCTCTCGGGGAGGCAGCTGGACCGGTACGGACCCCTCCGGGGGCAGCAGCAAGACCGGTACGGACCCCTCTCAGGGAGGCAGCTGGACCGGTATGGACCCCTCCAGGGGCGGCAGCTGGATCGGTATGGACCCCTCCAGGGGCGGCAGCTGGACCGGTACAGCAGGCTCAGATAGTTGAGTAACAAAGGCTGTTGACAGGCCCAGTTCGGACCCCTCCGGGGGCGGCAGCAGGACCGGTATGGACCCCTCCAGGGGTGGCAGCAGGACTGGTTCAGCAGACTCAGATGGCTGAGTCAGGAAGTCTGTCAATAGGACTGGTTTGGACCCCTCCGGGGACGGCAGCAGGCCCGGTTCGGACCCCTCCAGGGATGGCAGCAGGACCGGCTCGAGCCCTTCCGGGGGCGGCAGCAGGACTGGTTCGGACCCCTCCGAGGACGGCAGCAGGACCGGTTCGGCAGGCTCAGATGGCTGAGTCAGAAAGTCTGTCAGTAGGACCGGTTCGGACCCCTCCAGGGGTGGCAGCAGGACCGGATCAGGAGGCTCAGATGGCTGAGTCAGAAAGTCTGTCAGTAGGACCGGTTCGGACCCCTCCAGGGGCGGCAGCAGGACCGGATCAGCAGGCTCAGATGGCTGAGTCAAAAAGTCTGTCAGCAGGACCGGTGCGGACCCCTCCGAGGACGGCAGCAGGGCCGGTTTGGACCCCTCCGAGGACGGCATCAGGGCCGGTTCAGCAGGCTCAGATGGCTGAGTCAGAAAGTCTGTCAGTAGGACCGGTTCGGACCCCTCCAGGGGCGGCAGCAGGACCGGTTCGAGCCCCTCCAGGGGCGGCAGCAGGGCCGGTTCGGACCCCTCCGGGGATGACAGCAGGACCGGTTCAGCAGACTCAGGCTCTTCTCGGGGTAGTGCAGGAGACTCGGACCCCTCTTGGGGCGAAACAGCAGGCCCAGACTCTTCTTGGGGTTGTGCAGCAGGTTCAGATGGCAGAGTAGCAAGGTTAGAAGTAGTGTGCATGGAAGACACATATTGTACTGCCGTGGGCTTGATACCTCGAGCCAAAGTCTGATGCTCCTGATTTTGTTTCTGGAGGAGCAGTTTAGAGAAGGCACAGGCAGTTCTAGGACGTCTAGGGAAGGTGCTCGTTAGTGTCCACTTGGCAGCTGTGGGAAGCAGAGCCCTGCTAGAGTTAATTACTTCCCTCTGCTTCTGTTTCTGGTGCTCTAGCGTGGAAGTTATCGAAGGCTTCTTAACCCGGTGAGTTCTGAGATTTTCAGAGCAAGTTTTTTCCAAAGTGTCCAGAGATGAAGTGCTAGAATGCTTAATCCATAAACTGTTACATGAAATAATGTTGTTAACTGGGCCAGAAGCTGAACGCACGGTAGTAGAGCTGACTGTTCTCCCTAATGAAGCAGCTGGTCCTGTAGCTGAACAACAGGGGCACGGTTTGCCTGGTGGTAATAGGCTGGGAATACATGAACATTTCCACCATCCTGGCTTTGGAGTAGAACAGTTTAAACACTCTTGGTAGACAGAGACATTTCTCTTATTGCAGTTACTGCATGTCCAGTGTTCCTGACCAGCAAGTTGACAGGCTAGGCAGTTCTGATAGCTTGGGTAATTCAAGGTCTGACAGGAATTGCAGGTATAAAACTTTGAAGAAGGAGGCATCTTGTAATAGTGAAAAAGTTGACTCACCGGTTTAGCACACAGACCTATCTCTTCCCCTGGAAATTGGTGGCTTTGGCATACTGTTACGCTTGGGCTCCGGTCAGGAGTCGTGAACACCACCCAGCAGGGTGGCTCCAGGTGGAGAGAGACAGGAATGGCTAGAAACAGTGTCTGGTTCCAGGCTGGGTCAGGGCAGGCAGCAAGTAGCAGTGTCTGGGTCCAGGCTGGGTCAGGGCAGGCAACAAGTAGCAGTGTCTGGGTTCAAACTGGGTCAGGGCAAGGCAGGTCAGAAGGCCCATAGGCCACACACACATAGAAGGCCCGTAGGCCACACACAGTAAGCAGGGCAAGGCAGGTCAGAAGGCCCGTAGGCCACACATACACAGAAGGCCCGTAGGCCACACACAGTAAGCAGGGCAAGGCAGGTCAGAAGGCCCGTAGGCCACACACACACAGAAGGCCCGTAGGCCACACACAGTAAGCAGGGCAAGGCAGGTCAGAAGGCCCGTAGGCCACACACACACAGAAGGCCCGTAGGCCACACACAGTAAGCAGGGCAAGGCAGGTCAGAAGGCCCGTAGGCCACACACAAACAGAAGGCCCGTAGGCCACACACAGTAAGCAGGGCAAGGCAGGTCAGAAGGCCCGTAGGCCACACACACACAGAAGGCCCATAGGCCACACACAGGAAGCAGGGCAAGGCAGGTCAGAAGGCCCGTAGGCCACACACACACAGAAGGCCCGTAGGCCACACAACGTAAGCAGGGCAAGGCAGGTCAGAAGGCCCGTAGGCCACACACACACAGAAGGCCCGTAGGCCACACACCGTAAGCAGGGCAAGGCAGAGAAGGCCCGTAGGCCACACACACACACAGAAGGCCCGTAGGCCACACACCGTAAGCAAGGCAAGGCAGAGAAGGCCCGTAGGCCACACACACACACACCGAAGGCCCGTAGGCCACACACCGTAAGCAGGGCAAGGCAGGTCAGAAGGCCTGTAGGCCACACACCGTAAGCAGGGCAAGGCAGAGAAGGCCCGTAGGCCACACACACACACACCGAAGGCCCGTAGGCCACACACCGTAAGCAGGGTAAGGCAGAGAAGGCCCGTAGGCCACACACACACACCGAAGGCCCGTAGGCCACACACCGTAAGCAAGGCAAGGCAGAGAAGGCCCGTAGGCCACACACACACACACCGAAGGCCCGTAGGCCACACACCGTAAGCAGGGCAAGGCAGGTCAGAAGGCCTGTAGGCCACACACACACACAGAAGGCCCGTAGGCCACACACCGTAAGCAGGGCAAGGCAGAGAAGGCCCGTAGGCCACACACACACACCGAAGGCCCGTAGGCCACACACCGTAAGCAGGGCAAGACAGGTCAGAAGGCCCATAGCCACACACACACAGAAGGCCTGTAGGCCACACAAGGCAAGGCAAGACAAGGCAAGGAATAAGGCCCGAAGGCCACGCAATGCAAGGAATAAGGCCCGAAGGCCGCGCAAGGCAAGGGAAGGTCCAGGGACCAAATGCACAGCAAGCAAGGAAGGCTAGAGCAGGGAGCCCAGGCGAGCTCGATGCCGAAGCACTGAGGGAACTGTCAGGCAGGGTTATAAGGGACAGCCCAGAACATAGAGAGGAGAAGGGAGATGGACTGGGCCTGTCAGGAGATCCAGCTCTAGAGGGACCCCTGGTGGTGAGGCGGTTGCACAGCAGCCATAGCCGTAACACTCTGCTTCCTCTTTAGACCTTACCCCCTTTTCTTTACAAAAAGTAACTAAGGGTATGAAGTATTTGGGAATACGCTTCTTTACCAACCCCTTGGACACCCTTCTTCAAGGAGAACAATTAGTTTTACAGACGGTAAAAGACTTAATTCTACGCTGGTCTCCTTTACATCTAACTTGGTGGGGTAGACTGGATACTATTAAAATGGTTGTAGCTCCAAAAGTGTTATACTCTTTATCTATGCTCCCTGTCTTTTTTTCAGCGGAGTTTTATAAAACTCTAGAAAGGTTATTGGTTAAATTCTTATGGAAAAATAAGACGCCTCGCATTGCCCTGTTTAAACTCAAAGCTACTAAATTACAGGGAGGAGTTAACTTTCCAGACTTTTACATGTACCATCAAGCGTATATTTTGCAACAGGGTTGCCACTTTTTTGACTTTGATCAACCTAACATAGAATCACCACGCTGGCTGTCAATAGAACGAATGTATAATGCACCCTTTCCCTTGTATTGTTTTCCAGGTATGAATATTCTTCCCTACGCTGCAGCAAATCCCATATTACGTTCCTTACATAGAGCCTTTCGTGAAGCTGAATCAAAATTACCTGACGTAACTGTTAAATGGCGCACCTCTGGCCTTGCTCCGCTATGGAGAAACAATATGCTCACTGTAGGATGTCAACCGCTCAGTTGGCCAATCTGGCAAAACTGCAATATTTGGCTTTTATCCTCTATATTGGATTCTGATCATCTCATGACATTTCAGCAATTACGTACCAGATTTGGTTTACCCTCCTCCCAATTTTATGCTTGGTTGCAATTACGCTCTTTCAGAGCAGCGAACTGCGTAAATTCGCTCTGGACAAAACCTCTCCCTTGTTGGACTTTTATTATACTCAGGGTCCGAAGGGCCACTTAGCGTCTGGGATTTATAAACTCCTCCAAACTTATTCATCGCGCCCTCTCATACGATCCCTGACCCAGGTGTGGTCCTCAGATCTTGGGATGGAGGTCACAACGGAGATGTGGAAACATTTTTGGTCCTCCACCATCCGTATCTCATTATCTGCAAGCCTTGCACAATCCTCCTTTTTTATTATCCATAGAGCAGTATGGACTCCTTGGCGACTCCACCGGGCTGGTGTGATTACGAATCACACCTGCTGGTCTTGTTCGGCCCCTAAAGCTACGTTCAGTCACATGTTTTTCTATTGTCCGTTAGTAAATATTTTTTGGACCCAAGTTTGGCATACGGTCATACGCATAATTCCGACCACTAGTACACTTTCCTATCCTTTAATAATCATGAAAGGCGCTGATCCCTCTTTGAATCTCCGACACGCACAACGTAAACTGGTAGAATTTCTTCTAACCATAGCTCAATATAATATTATGTCTAATTGGAAACATAGTGAATTTCTGTCTGAACATTTATGGTGGAATACTGTATGTTTATTTACTAAGTATGAGAAAGCGATGGCTAAGAAAGCCGGTCGTTTAGGGAAGTGGGCTCATGTATGGAAGCCATTGGACGACTATTTAACCTCACTTTAAAACCCTGAGTTTATGATGTGATGTCTTCTTTACCTCCCTTGGAGTATCCACTGGTGTTTTCCCGCCCTTTTCTCCCCCCACCTTTTTTTTTTGGATCTTTCTCTATATACGATGGTATGTTTCATTGCAATTGTTCTTATCAGTGGAATTGTTAATTTTTTATTTTTCTGTTTGTATTTTGCTGTAAATCTTAATAAAAATATTTCAACTAAAAAAAAAAAGATGCACTTGTCCAACTTTGTGAAGAGATGATTCTCACGGAGACATTGGAGGACCGTGCACACATCTGCACGGTATGTAGAGAGATCCCTAGAAAAGATGACGCTATCATCAAGGTATGCTACAATCTGAAAGTACAAGAGGTCTCTGAAGATCTCATTGATCATCTGTTGAAATATTGCCAGAGCATTACAAAGGCCAAAGGGCATCATCAAATATTCGTAATGCCTGTCCCTGTTGTTAAAGGCCGTTTTCCAGATATCTTCAGGATGGATGTGTACCAAGTTGTAGGCTCCATATAGATCTAATTTGGTGAAGATGGAAGCCCCTTGTGAACGATCAAACAATTCTGAAATCAGGGACAGCAAATACTTGTCTTTACAAGTGATGGCATTCAAGACGCGGTAATTGATACATGGCCTTAGGGATCCACCTTTCTTCATGACAAAGAAAAAACCCACTCCGGCGGGAGAAGTCGATGGTTGAATGAACCCTTTAGCTAAGTTCTCTCGGATATACTCTGTCATAGCTTTAGTCTCCGGTAGTGACAGAGGATAGGTCCGCGCTCGAGGAGGCATAGTTCCAGGCAAGAGCTCAATGGGACAATCAAACCTCTGAAGAGGTGGAAGGATATCCGCCTTCTGCTTTGAGAAGACATCTTCAAAGTCAGCATAAGGAGCTGGAATGCCGGAGGAGGTGGTAGCCAGACGAACTGTAGGAGATCAGCTGCAGAGATCCCCAGTGAAACTGGGGAGAATGACGTTGGAGCCAAGGTAGTCCCATGACTACTGGATGAATCAATTTTTCTAGGAAAAGGAGTTCGATTTCTTCTACATGGAGGGTGCCAGTAAATAGATGAACTGGCTCTGTAGTCAAGGAGATCCAGCCAGGTAATGGCTCACCATAAATCGAGGCAATACACAAGGAGGTTTCCAAAGGATGGCTATCAAGAGCCAACAGTTGAACTAAGTCCTTGAGAATAAAATTTCTCCCTGTTCCAGAATCAATCAGAGCAAGGACTGGGAAGGACCGGGAGTCCCAGGTCAGTGTAACTGGTAGGGACAACTGAGGAGCCAGTGAGGTAGTGCCCAAGTTCAGGACCCCTTCTGAACTTAGGCCAGGTAGTTTCCTGGATGGACTGGGAAGGTCTTAAGATGATGGCCTGATGCTCCACAATACATAGGCCTGATTGTCTCCACTGGAGGTGCTCTTCCAGGGATGGCCGCCCATGGCCCAACTGCATGGGTTCTTCCGCTTTGGCCACAATAGAAACCCTATCAGCGGCAGGGTTGGTGGTCGGTGGTGAGCGGGAGCGTTCCCGAGTGGACCTTCTAGGCATCTGATTCTCCCAATGGCGTTCTTGGAAATGATGGTAAATTCAGCCAGTCAGATCGACAAGATCCACAAGTGAGGAAGGGAGCTCCCGAGCTGTCAATTCTTCCTTCAGCTGAGGAGATAGTCCATCCAGGTAGATAACTCGTGGGCAATCTTCTTGCCAGGAGAGCTCGGTAGCTAAGGTCTGAAATTTGATCGTGTAGTCAAACAGGCTCCTTTGGCCTTGTCGTAGGTGATGAAGGTTAGCACGTGCCACAGCGTGTCACCCGGGATCATCAAAGGTCTGACGAAACACGGCCACAAAGTGAGACAGTTCTTGCAGAAGCGAATCCGAGCGCTCCCATAAGGGCGAGGCCCAGTCAGTGCCTTCCCCTCTAAATGACACAAGATAAAGGTGACCTTTGTAAGTTTATCTTGTAAGATGGAGGGCTGCAGAGCAAACTGCATGTAGCATTGGTTGATAAAGCCTCTGCAGAGCTTGGAGTCACCATTAAAACAAGGCGGAGCTGGTATGGCCAGCAAGGCCCTGGAGGCAGAAGGAGATGGCTGCTGGTTGGAGGAAACCTGTGCTGGAACTGGATTACTGGATTGGGCATCAAGCCAGGCATGTAGACACTCAATGGAAGAGGCCAATACCTTGAGAAAATGTTGCTGTTCTTATACCTTTTGAAGCCAGACCAGATATAGCCTGGAGGACACACGGCTCTGCCGAGTCCATGGCCTTTGCAACCTGGGAGAAGACAATTTTGCCTATCTATAGATTTATTAAGCAAGATCACTACTCCTCTCTTTATGGTCGGCTGGGGAAAACACTACTTCATATATCCATGCTTGCTTCAACTTAAGCAATTCAGAATGTGAAAAATGAGTTTCTTGAATCAGGCATACAGTATGTCAGGATAGAGCGATTTAAAGTAGGATAATATCTTATTCCACCGAATGGGATGGTTATGGTTAATACCATTGATATTAAGAGAGATACAGACATAATTAACCATAAGAACTAATATGTTTGCTTAATTAAATTTTTGTTTGTGTAGTCTAGGCATTGTATTAGTTTTTGTACTGTTTATAACTTACTGTGTTTTTATTATGCATGTAATTCCTGTTACTTGTTAAAATCTGTGGATTAGCAGGCTACAAATTTGTAAAATAAATAAATACTTGGTTAAGAGCACACTGAAAAAATATTCTGCATGGGAATAAGCAAATTTAGATGACATCTACTACAGCTGTGAAAGTGAACAAAACTAGGAGAGTGAGCCAAATATGCCAAAAAAACAGAGGCCAGTCTCAAATAGAAAGATAGGCCAAAACAGGAAGAATAACAGAGTGCATGGCTGCAGGCAGAGGGCACACTCCAGATCCTTCTACTACCATTTAAAGAAATACTAAACATGCACTGCATACAAAAATAAAAGGAAGAGTAAGCTTCAAGAACAACTTCACTCTTAAATCAAGTTGAAAGATAACAGGAGAACTTCTATGTTATTTTGTTTTAACAATTACTTATGTTAAATTGCATCCCACCCTGAACTTTTAGGAGGGGGCGATAATAAATACTTCTAAATAATAAACAAAATAAGAAAATAAAGTAATTAATTAATACATATATAAATAAATAAATTTAATTAAATGTCAAGCTCTCAAAAAGTAGGCCAGTCAAGTATTCATGGAGTCTGGTGATGAGTACTGCTGCAGAGAGTCTCCAAGTTGTTCTGAGGACTCAAACTGTTTTATGCAATTATTCAGAGTGACCCTCATCATCGCAGAATAGAAGAGGCCAAATTGGGCTCGCAGGAGACGTAGTTTAAGCCTCAGGCCCAAGAGCTCTTTACGGTGTTGTGCAGTGATTTTGGTCAAATCTGGGACAAAAAGTATTTGACCTCCATTCATTATTAGGTTTGACTTTTTCTGTGCTGCTGTAGAAATTTCTAGGACTTGAGGATAGTGTAGCATTTTAAGAACCAGAGATCTTGGATTTCGGGCATTTTGTATTGGACAGGAGGGAACCCAGTGAGCACGTTCAGTCTCAAAGGGAGTATAAATGTTATCCACAAACAAGATGAAATCATTTGTGTCAGGTACTTTACTATATCCATGTCTTCAGCACCTTCTCTAAGAGCTAGGTTTCAGATTGTATTGCACTAGTTCCAGTTAGAGAGTTCCTCAATGTCTCTCTGCAGCACTGAAATGTTCTTGGTTGCAGCCTGGAGCTGTGTGACCCCATTGACAGTCACCTTCATCTGCTGTCTAAAGACAATGCACTGCGAGAACAAGGAGATTTTGGCCTAAAGCTCAGCTACTTCTGTTTTTACTTTTTCTGGTCAGTACAATGTTCAATTTGAGCATCTATTTCAGCCAGAGGAACTCCATCATTACAGCATCCTGTGGTAGGTAAGAGTCTGGCTTGGATGGTAAGGCCTTAACCAGGAAGAGTGGGCCATACTTAGACCTTTTGGTGCCAGAGCCAATTGCAAACACTGCCTCAATATTCCCACTCCTGACCATAGACATTATTGAGGCTGAGGAATATTGTTGTATAGTTGATGTCCCAATATTCGCCTATGCAGCACAGATTTACCTTTGGATCTTATGGTGCAAGGAAATCAAGCAGCAATCTCTCAGCAGCACTATAGAGCCCCTCCCCCCACCCCACCCCCCCAGATAACTCATCATTAATGGACAAATTGGAAATAGCCTGTGACAGACTGACTTTTCTGGGTACTGAGTTTGAATCTGTATGCATGATATCAAAACTTTCTAGTGAAAAATTCAGAAGTTACAGGTGTTGGTCCACCAAGTGATAGAAGCTAAAAGGTAAGGCAAAAAAAGCTGCAGTCACTGATAGTCTAGCCAACTTTGCATGCAGGGTCATTCATACACAATGAGTCTTCATTAGGAGGTTAGCATCAGCCATGGCTAGCATGAAGTCTAAGCACCATTTCCTTAGATTGAGAAAGGTGGTAAAAGAGAGGATTTAAGTGTATGGCTTTTATTTCTGGAAGGCATAATGCGGTGTCTTCATTGCAAGATGCAGAGATCACTTACACTAACCTTGAGCTGTTCACAGATGCATCTGATGGCAGATGTGTTCGAGTCTTATTTCAAAGTCATAGGTGTATAGAATAATAACCAGACCGATGGTTAAGTGAAGGCTTTACCAAGAATGTGAATTTTCTTGAGCGGATGAGCATCAAACAGGTTCAGAAGTTATGTTGGTTGTGCAGGATGGTTAACATCTGACACCAAGGGAGAACATGTTAGGAAAGTAGGGTGCTGGGGAGGGGGGGGGGGGGGTGAGGGACGAAGTAGGCATAGGGGAACAAAGGTTTGCATGTCCATATTGCTTGATCAATGGCACATATTTATCATTCCACCCACTTAAGTAAATTGAAGATGGCATGCATATGTGGCCATTCTTTCAGCTTTTGACAAGGAAGCGTGCATCAGAGAGACTTGAGGCTCCTGTTTCCAACAGTGGCCAATCCAGGTTACAAGTAGAGATGTGAATCGTGTCCTCGATCGTCTTAACGATCGATTTTGGCTGGGAGGGGGAGGGAATCGTATTGTTGCCGTTTGGGGGGGTAAAATATCGTGATATATCGTTAAAATTGTTAAAACCCGCTAAAACCCACCCCCGACCCTTTAAATTAAATCCCCCACCCTCCCGAACCCCCCCCAAATGACTTAAATTACCTGGTGGTCCAGCGGCGGTCCGGAACGGCAGCGGTCCGGAACAGGCTCCTGCTACTGAATCTTGTTGTCTTCGGCCGGCGCCATTTTCCAAAATGGCGCCGAAAAATGGCGGCGGCCATAGACCAACAGGATTCGACGGCAGGAGGTCCTTCCGGACCCCCGCTGGACTTTTGGCAAGTCTTGTGGGGGTCAGGAGGCCCCCCCCAAGCTGGCCAAAAGTTCCTGGAGGTCCAGCGGGGGTCAGGGAGCGATTTCCCGCCGCGAATCGTTTTCCGTACGGAAAATGGCGCCGGCAGGAGATCGACTGCAGGAGGTCATTCAGCGAGGGTTCCGGCGCCTCGCTGAACGACCTCCTGCAGTCGATCTCCTGCCGGCGCCATTTTCCGTACGGAAAACGATTCGCGGCGGGAAATCGCTCCCTGACCCCCGCTGGACCTCCAGGAACTTTTGGCCAGCTTGGGGGGGGCCTCCTGACCCCCACAAGACTTGCCAAAAGTCCAGCGGGGGTCCGGAAGGACCTCCTGCCGTCGAATCCTGTTGGTCTATGGCCGCCGCCATTTTTCGGCGCCATTTTGGAAAATGGCGCCGGCCGAAGACAACAAGATTCAGTAGCAGGAGCCTGTTCCGGACCGCTGCCGTTCCGGACCCCCAGGTAATTTAAGTCATTTGGGGGGGGTGGGGGATTGAAGGAGGTAGGATTTGGCAAGGAAATGTTTAAGTTATTTGGGGGGGGTTCGGGAGGGTGGGGGATTTAATTTAAAGGGTCGGGGATGGGTTTTAGCGGGTTTTAGTGTGCCGGCTCACGATTCTAACGATTTATAACGATAAATCGTTAGAATCTCTATTGTATTGTGTTCCATAACGGTTTAAGACGATATTAAAATTATCGGACGATAATTTTAATCGTCCTAAAACGATTCACATCCCTAGTTACAAGTTCCTGGCAAGTACCCAAATATTAAGTAGTTCCCATGCTACTAATGCCATTAATAGCAGTGGCTATTCCCTAAGTCAACTTGATTAATAGCAGTTAATGGACTTCTCCTCCAGGAACTTTTTGTGGCTCATATAGGAGGCAGTTAAGGCAGGCCTTTCATGTGCTTGATTGACTGCAGTGGTTAGGGGAGCTAGGATAACAAGGTGTCACAACCCTAGCTCTTGGCAGGAAGGATTAGGCATACCAGACTTGGCAGTAAGCTAGGATCAATTGAAGGACATAAACAGTGAAGTACTCGAGATGAGCTTGGCCCCAACCTGATGGCAAGTCCAAAGATGGCCTGAGTCAGACCAGTCAGACAGGCTGCAAGTAGAAGTATTAATGACTCTCAGGCGCAACATCTCCAGGTCTATCTGGCAGGCACAGATTCATTGTGTTGACCAGGTCTGTCTAACATATCATTTGCAGCCCTATTAGTGCAACAAATTACATGAAATGAATTAGGGTTTTTGGACTAAAGTAACATAACTTTGTAAGCTAAGCCTGGGATGTTAGGGATAGAATTGAACTGTAAGTGACTTTTTATTTTCTTTAATGTTTAAAATAAAGTTGCAACCAATTTTATTCCACTTCTCCTGCCCCCTATCTCACAAATTTTGGGTGTGGGGATCAGTAAATAGGGGAGTCTTAACGGTGTGGGATAGCTAGGGCTGGCTATATTGTGACATCATTATGATTTCTGCTATAAATTAAGATGCATGATTTCTGTGGAGGGAAACCCCTGGGCCACTGTTTGCATGAGACTCATGAGCACTTTCCTTGCTATAATATTTTTTCATGAGTCATTAATTGATGAAAATGCCCTTTCATGTTCTCTATGTTATCAGTGATCCAATTGGATGATGATCAATTTTTGAATGACAATAATTAGATCGATCTCTACTTTTCTACTTTTAATCTACTATACTGAGTGATAAAAATATTTATTGCAGAAATATATATATATATAACAGTGTTCTATATTTGCAAAGTAATTGTTTTCTGCAGAGGGAAAGAAATGTATGCATGTGCACAGACAGGCTTTTACTGTTTTTGCTTATCCATAGAGACAAAGTAAGTATCTCACAAAAAGGGGTATGTGATGCTTCATTTGTTTGTTGCATGCTGCACTTATTTCCTTAAGAATGTCTCAAGTTTAAAATAGAACATTAATAAAAGAAGAGCTGCAATTTTACCTCAACATTTGTTGTTCTTATAAAAATCAATGCTATGATTTTCAATGCCATACAATTTCGGTAGTGATGCTTAATCTCTGCCTCTAACACCCCAGACTTTTTAAGGAGGAATTAAAAACATATGTTGAAAAGGTTTTCCTCAGTGGTAAATGAAAGAGGACTTTTCCACCTAGTGTTGAACAGAAAATATGATCCCCTTCATTTAGGAACTCTGCCAGCATATTCCTGGGGGATTGAAACTGAATAAAGTTCATTGGACTGCTGCTAAAGGACTTGACTTTGAATAGGCTTTTCAAGGTTTTTATCCAATGGAGTTATGGAAAAAACTTGGATGTTTTACAGCTGTCACTGGCATTGTTCATGATACATCAATAAATACATGATTTATGTGTGTACCCTTAGAGTACACCTTCCAAACACCACCAACTCCCATCTCACATTAAATAATCCTTTCTCTCCCTGAAAAGTGTAGGGTTCTTTTTTTTATTTTTTACTTTTCATTTAAGGGCTGCCAGAATGTCTTTTCATGGAAACAAGAAAGACCCAAAAATGTTTTTCAGTGTTTCCTAATTGGCAGAAAGGGACCAGCTGTCAATCTGCCAGAATTCAGAATTTAGATTAGCTATGAGCCTGTACTTCTGTTGCTCTACATCTGGTTTTGAAACAAAGAACAACCTGTCTTTGGTTGACCTTCTGTTGTATGTACAACTACAACAGAAGGAATTAATGCCCTTAATGATAAAAGTTCACTTTACATATTAAAATTATTTTTGTTCTACCAAACTCGATGGCTTTTCTGTCACTTAAAGAAACAAGATAGAGTAGAAGAGTTGATGAAAAACACATTTATTTTCTCAGCTGTTTCTTTTTGGAAATAGATCTCCATACCAAGAAATCCCCTTCCAGATGTGGTTATCTTTCATCTCCCTATCATTCTAAGAACTGAAATACAGTAGATACAGAAATCCAAGGTGGGATAAAATTTTCCCTTTTGACTTCTCACTGTACACTGCATAATGGAATTTATTTTCAGAATAAGTTTTCCATAGAAACAGAATGAAAGAAATCTTTGGAAAATGGGAATCTATAGATTAGAATATGGGTGATTAAGGAATAAATCTTTTAAGGAAACAAGCTAATCAGGGTAAAGAGAAGAGAGAGAAGATAAACAGTTTAGTAGTGGAGCTCTCTATCATTAAGATTAATATTAGAGAACATTTTTATCATCTGTAATTTATATGTATTTATTTATTTATTTATTTATCTATTTATACATATTTATAGACTGTTTTTCCAAATATGAGATCAACATGTGGGTACAAAAAAGAAGATACATGCAATGAGGTTGATATTCAGTGCTACTTAGCTAGATAAATTAGGGCTGGATAAGTAACGGGCTGAATATCCAGCTCCTCTGAACAGCCATCATTTAGCCAGTGAGTTATTCAGCTAGATAGTTGTCCATCTAAGTGGCAGGTTGGGTGAGGGCATTCCAGGAAGGAGCCAACCTAGCTGCATAAGTTATCCGACTAACTTGGATATTCAGAGATAGCTGGATAACTTATCCAGCTAAGGGCCTCATTTTCCAATATCGCATTGGTAACGCATTAGGGGGCGTTACCAATGCAAATGAGGCTTCTGTCGTGCAGTGGGGAAACATCGCGTGCGGCGATGTTCTCGCCATTCGCGAAAACATTAGCACCGCACGCAATGTTTTCCCAGTGTGCGATGATTCTTTCAGTGTTTCATCACAGTGCACGAGTGCCTATGCCCTAGACAGGTATTTTAATCCCTATGGGAGGGCCACCTACTAACTCGGGGTGGGGATTAGGTATCAGCGTCGGGGGTTGGGGGCCACTTTCGCATTCCACATGAGACCTACGGAAAGAACAGTGGTCTCTAGTGAAGATTTGCTGGCCGTCGGAGTGAGGAAACTCACTCCAAGAGGAGATTTGGGCAACGTTCTCTCCACCTAGCTTGCTGGACACTCTACCTGGGCAAGAACAAGCTAGGTGGAGAGAACGTTGCCCAAATCTCCTCTTGGAGTGAGTTTCACTGTTCTTTCCGTAGGTCTCATGTGGAATGCGAAAGTGGCCCCCAACCCCCGACGCTGATACCTAATCCCCACCCCGAGTTAGTAGGTGGCCCTCCCATAGGGATTAAAATACCTGTCTAGGGCATAGGCACTATAGTAAGTGTCTCTCTCTCTCTCTCTCTCTCTCTCTCTCTCTCTCTCTCTCTCTCTCTCTCTCTCTCTCTCTCTCTCTCTCTCTCTCTCTCTCTCTCTCTCTCTCTCTCTCTCTCTCTGCGATAATCCTTTTCTGGCCTGTAGCGCAGTCCATAACGCAAATTTGAGGGTTGTAGTTATTAGCCGCACTAACACTGCGGCTGTTTCGCCGCACACGATAAACAGGTTCCCGCTTTACATATGCTCCGCCCCAAAATTACTGATTTGCGAATTTATCGCACGCGGTAAAGTGCTTGGAAAATGAGGCCCTAAGTCAGGTTGTCCTAAAGTTCGTCGAATTAACTTATCCAGCTAATTTTAAGATAGCCAGATATATTCAGCGGCATGGTCATGGTCATGCCACTGAATATATAGGAAAGTTAGCAGGATACGTTTATTTGGTTAATTAGTTGGGTTGCACAGTGGCTAAATATAGACCATCATAAGTATAATGATAAAATAATAAATACAAATACAGTAAAAAGGAAAATATAAATACAACATTTCTAAGAATAATAAAGATACAAAAACAATCAGCGACCAGATTTTCAAAAGAACCAATTTCAATTCCTTAAGATATTGCTCGTATATGCAAGTTCAGAAAGGAGCTAAATATTAGTTAAATGACAAGTGACCGTACGGGTTTGCTTGAAAGCAGCAGTTAAATATCAATACACAAGTATCTATTAGAAGGGGTATTTGTGTTTTTTCTTAAAACAATAAAATGTTGCTGCCTCTAGCTGTATGAGAGGCTATAATATGTGGCATGGGACAACACATTTTTTAAGTAGAAAGTTTCTCCACCTCTCTTCTCCACTTATATAAGGCACTTTAAAAGGACATCTCAATTATAGATTACTCAGTAGTTGTACCACTGATGCATGTGGCTAGCCAAAACATGGCCATGCCAGGTCATTGAATGTGATTTTGTTAGATATGTTTTACTTTTTGTACTAAGTCTCCTGTATGTAATATTAAATTATATTTTTCACATGTTTTATCCTTTGTGTGCCTTTTATATATTTTATATAATTAAATCCATTGCCTCAAATGGAAAATTAGGGGTAGATTTACTAAGCTGCGATAAAGGTATAACATGAGAAAACCAGCATTTATCATATCATAAATGCTATTTATTACACAATATACCCATATTGTGGCATAATCAGTTTACAAAATATCTTCACCTCTAGAAATATAATTGCAGTCAGCAATTTCTGCTGTGTCCTGGTCCATAGACAGTTCAACAGTGTGAGATTGTTTATAGTCTAAAATATATACCAGGTTTTCATCAAAGTTGATTTCATGGCCCTGAAGCATATCCAGGATTTCTACGTCTGGGAATAGGGTCTGGTTCCAGGTAATATAAGGACACCCCTCAAAAGTGACTGTAGAGTTCTTAGGTACTATGACTAAAAACTCATGTACACAACCAATGAATGTCTTTTTTTCTTGACATAGACATATATTGGGAAATAAATATTGCTGTAGGTTGTCACTTTGATATGCCTGAAGGGCAGGTGTATCTATGTGCAGGTATAAATTGTCTGTTTAAGTACCTACATTAATTATTTGCTTCAATTAGTAAACATTCTCAGGTAAAATGAAAGGCAAATTTAAAATATAAGTAACCTCCATATTCAACGATGTGCACATACTTTGGATACTATCCCCACCAAACTGCTCCTGGCCATCCCTGACTCCATCGCTAAAACATTGTCGGACATCATAAACTGCTCACTCTCCCAAGGACTATATCCTGACGACCTCAAATTGGCCTCCATCAAACCTCTACTCAAGAAACCCAACTTGGATCCTAAAGACTCCAACAACTTCCGTCCTATCGCCAATCTCCCATTCATAGCCAAGATTCTAGAAAAAGTTGTCAATACTCAACTCTCCGAATACATAGAAGAAAACAAAATCCTATTCCAATCACAATACGGATTTCGCAAATCACTGAACACAGAATCCCTCCTCATCTCCATGTCTGACTTCATATTAATGGGCCTTGACAAAGGCCAATCCTTCCTCTTAATTCTACTGGACCTATCAGCCGCCTTTGATACGGTCAATCATTCCATTCTCACTTCCATTCTGGCTTCTATAGGTATCTCAGGCACCGCTCTCTCATGGTTTAAATCTTTTCTCTCCAACAGAGGCTTCAAGGTTAAGATACAGAACAAAGAATCTTCACGAATGGACGCATCCATAGGAGTCCCTCAGGGCTCCTCACTGTCACCTACACTCTTTAACATTTATCTTTTACCTATCTGCCAACTCCTCTCCAACCTTAACCTCAAACATTTCCTCTACGCCGACGACATCCAGATCGTGATACCCATTAAAGAATCTTACACAAAAACATTGGTTCACTGGGAAAACTGTCTCTTCGAAATTAAACATCTCCTGGCTAACCTAAACCTAGTTTTAAACTCCTCTAAAACAGAACTGCTTCTCATCTCCCCAGACAACAATGCCATCTCTAATCCTCCAACTATCCCAACTACTACACAGGTGAGAGATCTAGGAGTATTAATTGATAACCGGATGAACCTTAAAGCTTACATCAACAGAACCACCAAGGACTGTTTCCACAAACTCCAAGTTCTGAAAAGAATTAGACCACTCTTCCACACTCAGGACTTCAGAACCATTCTACAAGCTATCATTTTTTCTAAGATCGATTACTGTAACTCTATCCTTCTGGGCCTACCTTCCTCCTATACTAGACCCCTCCAGATGTTACAAAACGCTGCGGCAAGATTACTGACAAACTCCAGGAGGAGGGACCATATATCTCCAATCCTAAAAGATCTCCACTGGTTGCTTGTTCACTTTAGAATCCTCTACAAATCTCTTTCCATAATATACAAAACCATCCATCAACACACCCCACTCGACTTACAAGTCCCATTCCAAATTTATAACTCCTCCAGACCAACAAGAGACACACTCAGAGGATCTCTTCAAGTGCCCCCAGCCAAAACTACCAAACACATTACCTTGAGAGATCGGGCCTTTTCAACAGCCGGCCCCCTTCTATGGAACTCCATCCCACCGGACCTTAGACAGGAGCCCAGCCTCCCAACCTTCAGGAAGAGACTTAAGACCTGGCTGTTTAAAAAAGCTTTCCCGGACACCGATTAATTCTATTCAGCCAGATTCTACCACTTCCACATGTAAAAATGTTATTACTAATGTAAATACCTATACCTAATGTTATTCTCTCCCTTTTCTTCTCTCCTCCCAGTTCTATTACCTTGTTATTTGTAACTGCTTCCTTCTACACAAATAGGTTATTGAATTGTTCACTGTACACCCCTGTTATATGTAAACCGGCATGATGTGTTTGCAACATGAATGCCGGTATATAAAAATTTTAAATAAATAAAATAAATAAATAAATAAATACAGAGGTACCTACCTTCAGTATAATAAGCGATGTGGATCTGGATAGACTCAACGTTACTTCAGGTAATTTTAGTAAAAGTATCTGTAATGACATCTGGAGAGATCAAATAGGTTGAAATCTGACCTTTCATTAAGTTACTGGTGCTGTTATCTAGGTCTCCATAAAAGTCATTAGTGAGTGCCTGAATGGCCTGGATAAAAGTATGATCCTCATGTAGCACTGTTTTGATGGTGGTGATGTCATCTCAGTTATGCTTAATTACTTAAGAATGTAGATTAACCAAGGAGACAGTGTTATTTGGAGTTTTACCCTGAGAAGTTAACTGTTCTTATTGCTGTTGTATCTGATTTGAGATACTTTTCATATTGTCCTGCAACCCCTTAACAGTATTCTGCATATTATTTTTACAGAAACTGCATTTTCAATGAACATGGATACACCAAAGAGGGAATCCTGGCCAGAAAAGATAATGGATCCAGCACTTAGTCCAAAAAACCTCTTGGGTCAGTCTAAGTCTTGTTTAATGGGCTGCATCATAATTTTGTCCATTTGGCTCAGAATGTTGTGAACTTTCTGGGTAGCATACTTCATATGATCTTTGAACCAAGCTCTAGTTGCAAGACAAGGTTTCAGGTTACTCAGGTTACTCAGAAGACTCATACACGGTCTCAGGATACTTGGAGGTCTCAAGCAAGGATTCAGGATACTTGGAGGTCTCAGGCAAGGATTCAGGAGAAAGTATTGGGTGAGTGCTGCAACACAGTGCGCCCTACAAAGCCGCCCATGGCTGGTCACGGACCACGATGGAGTCGAAGCAGACTCCAGATGAAGCAGTGGAACTTGAAGCCAGGACATGACGATGATTCAGGAGTGGCCTGCACCAAGGCATGCCCTACAAAGCTGCCTATGGCTGGTCATGGACTACACTGGAGCAGAGCAGGTTCTGGCAGAGACTTGGGCAAGGACGGAAGCAGGCACAAGGTACTTCAAAGACCGGGACAGGATTCAAGACTCAGGATTCAGGACTCAGGAACTTGGCATTAAAATCAAGAGCCTTCCAGAGGCTTGTGCTGAAGACATGAAGGTAGGCCTTGTACCACGAGGTACCCTACACAGCCCCCCATGGGCT
Source organism: Rhinatrema bivittatum (assembly GCF_901001135.1). Classification (NCBI taxonomy): domain Eukaryota; kingdom Metazoa; phylum Chordata; class Amphibia; order Gymnophiona; family Rhinatrematidae; genus Rhinatrema; species Rhinatrema bivittatum. The sequence goes on along the minus strand of NC_042616.1, from coordinate 365,761,597 downwards.
GGTCACAGATCATGATGGTGGCATGCCCAGAAAGGTAGAGAAGCAAAGAACCTAGAAGCTAGATGAAGAGCTGGAGATGGGGAAGACAGAATCAGGGCTGGAACATCGGACATCAGAGACATCTGGATGCTGGGGCATCTGAACTTCAGGACATCAGAACAACAGGACATCTGGACATGGATCATCAGGACCAATGGACATCAGGACATCTGGACATAGAACATCAGGACTACTGAACATCAGGACATCTGGAGAGCAGGACATATGGAACATCAGCGACAAGGAACAAATGACAAAGGAGATCCAACAAGGAATGAGACCAGGAGCACGAAGATCATGGAATGATGAGCCATCAAGACACAGGAAGACCACGGAGGACCTGGACCGGAAGGAAGACCATAGACAACTGTGAAGACTGGATCCAAAGGCCCTGAGAGAAAGAAGCAGAGCCCTTTTATAGGGCTGAACCAGGAGAGGACGGATGATGTCATTGGATGGGGCCATGGGGTTTTTCATGCCGCTGGCCCTTTAAAGTTGCAAAATATGCATGCGCCTACGCCTAGAGAAGACCACGGGGTAGGCTGCATCAGTGGCGTCCCTGCTGCGTGAAAAAGGGAGCAGGCAGCGGCAGCGGTGGCTTCCTGCCGCTTGAAAAAAGGACCCCAGTGGCGGCTCCATGAAGTGAGGGTGGTCCCGGCGGTGGCGCATAGGCCGTTTAAGTGGAGTCAGCGATGGCAGCTCACAAGCCGCAAAGAGAGACGTCGGCAGTGCCCGGCCGTGCAGGCAAGGATCTGGGGATGGCAGCATCGGGCCAGAGAGTGAGACTTCTGGCAGCGGGATGGTTAAGTGAAGAACCTGTCCGTGGGATGGGGTCCGCGGACAGGCTCCTCAAATCCCCCTCTTCAGCCTCTTCTCAATGGCTGAAGACAAGAAGACATAACTTTATACCAGCTGGGGAACTTGAGGGTCCAAACACAAGATCTTCAAATGCTTGTGAGGAGCTGAAGCAATGAGGCATTTTGAACATACTGAAGACAGGACACAGACAAAAACTCAGGAAAAGGCATGACCCAGGTTGAACTGAAAACACAGAAGAGTGGTAGCATCTTGGAGAACAGTCCGATTCTTGGTTCTTAATTAGACAAGGTGGAAGTGAGAAGCACATAAGCATCATCTTCCTGCTGAAAGTAAAGATGAAGATTGAAATTAAGCATCAAGCTGGATTCTTTAAATGTGAAGGTGGTACATCAGGAGAGTGAGTAGGTGAACTTGCAGGTTACCACTTGATCTTTGGTAGAAATTAGTACAAGGAGCAACCAGTGGGACAAGGAGTTTCAACAAACATTACCCAGAAGATGGAAAGCTGATTGTGGAGGCATGTTTACACCTTGCAATGATAGTTGGTACATGACTGAGGTAGGCAAGTGGAAGGAAGCTCAGGGTTACTGATTCCAGACTTTTGCAAGATGGTGAAGGAGAAAATTGTATCTCAGGAAAATCCGTATATTAATACAGGCTCCCATATAGTGGTGAAGCTGTTCCCAAGAGGAGACTTCACTGCAATACTAATTCGTCATAAGGGATTTTCCAGATGGCTGTATAGATGTAGTTTCACTCAGGTTTGAATCAGATGGGCCATTTCAAGGTAGAAATTAAGGATCAGAGAGACAAGGCTCGAGGATAGCAATGGATTCCAATGGGTGTATAAAAATGTTTCTCCACAGATGGATGGTTGGAAATGCAGCTGATGGCGAACATCCTAGCAGAGGCAACTTACTGGTGGAAGACACTTGAGAGACTGGCAAGTTCTTTAGTTCATGAAGAGCCATCCAAAAAGGCTCTCTGAGGTATTGGATTAAAGATAGCTCCCAGAAGCTCAGAGGATAGAACATTCTGGAGAATGGCCGCAAGCACTGTCATGGATCCAAGGACAACGAAGTTGAATCTCACATGTGGTTCTAAGGAAGGCAGGTTCCTTCCAGGAGGATTAACAACATGGCTATACAGGCATATTGGACAAGCTGGAAGATGGCAATTACGGACCTTAGCCTGGCAGCAAGGATAGCACAAGAGGAGAAAATGAACAGGAAATCCCTGATCCTAGCAGCTTGGAATGCTGCGTGAAGGACACTGGAGGATGATGGCGGCAAGCTCTGGATTCAGCACAACTTGCCATGATAGTGATGAGAGTTCAAAAGTCAACATCTTAGGAACTTGGAATAGTGACGAAGGCTGGAATTCTGCTTGCACAGAGCAAGGGCAGGATCGTAGCTATAGATTCAAGGTGACTCGCCATATAGAAATCAAGGAGGAGAAGAATAACAAGGTGACATCTCAGAAGAGCTGGAGTGAAAGCCAGGCTGGAATCATCACTTGGCTGTAGGTCGTCCCAGGACAAGCATCAGAGCAAAAGCAAAGTCAGTACTGAGTTGGAAATGGTGAAACGGAGCCAGGCCTAGGGTGCAGGTGCCTCCTGCAGGTCGTTTCAACCCAAGGACCTGTAATTGCTGTGGAATACGCTTTAAATTGGACTTGGTACTGGATGTGAAAACCTGGGCACAGGCACCTCCTGCAGGTCATATGGAGCCCAGGAAGAAGAACAAACTGTTGGTGTTTCAGGTAGTTGTGGGTGGATCCTTGGGCCGGTGGCAGATGACCACGCCCCCGGGGGAAGATCCCGAGAGGGACCATCGGTCAGGCTCAGAGTATGGAGACAGACACACACTAGTTCTTTTATTAAACAGTATTTTGAACCACCAGAGATGGCAGTAGTGAGCTGGAAGAGCCCAGCAGGGCTGTAGTCCCTCAGGTACTGGAACAGTGATCCTGGATAACTGAGCTGTAGAGAAACTGAATATAGTGAGTAGGCAGGGTATGCAGAGTTCAGGAACAGAGCCTTGATGGTAACACTCACACAATAGTCTCTAGAAGTAGTCCAGGTGTTGGAATAGGTTAGGCCCTCGAGGAGCAAGTACTTGGTTCCAGGGAAAGCTCTGAGAGAGGGAAGATAACTCACTGGTATAGTAGGCAGCGATGACTTCCAGGCAGAAAGAGTATTCAGCAACCAGCGCCGGGAACATGGGCCCTCGAGGAGCGAGTGCCGGTTCCTGACTGTGACCTGAAAAACAAAGAGAGAGCGAGGCCCCTGAGCAGTGGGTACCCCTGGTAAGTCCGAGGAGGCAGAGTAGCTTGTAGAGAGCGAAACTGGTCCGAAACCAACTCCTATTCAATGGCGCTGATGGCCCAAGAGCGGGAGATCGCACCGGGACCCCCCTCCCCCACTGGACCACCAGGTAATTTAACATTTTGGGTGGGGTTCGGGAGGGTGGGAGAGCAAAGGGGTCATTTGTAAAGGGTCGGGGTGGGTTTTTTTTTTTATCTGCTCAGGCCTCACTAAAAAATTAACGATGTGAATTGGAATCGGAACTGATTCCAATTCACATCTCTAACGATCCAATTTTTTTCTCCCTCCATCCGAACCTGATCGTTAAAACGATCGGGCACATGATTCACATCCCTACTCTTGACTTTAGAATGACCTTTTACCTTTATCTAGTAGGCCAGAATCAATTCCCTGTGTTTGACAGATTTGACAGATTTCTTTTTAGATTCACTTTTCAGTTAAACAGATGCATCTTGAAATTATGTCTGACATAGTCAGAATCTGTGCAGAATAAGATGGTCTTCAAAACATGCTGTACAGCCATTTACACAGCTTTCAGTGCTGCAGTAAATTCTGTGTACTGATTTGATTTGAGTTTCAGAGTGTAGCTGAGTGAATTACAGGGGTGATTCTTCTCCCATACTGTTCCCACTCTGGCTAATAATTCATGGTCTGTTTCCCTGTGGAAAGCACAACCTTCAACATAAACTTTGGAGAACATTGTTGAAAGTTCCCTTGTCATAAGCATGGTGATGGTGTGGTTCTATTGCCTCTGTCTCAGGTTCCGAGATCAAATCCGCTTCTCCCTCAGCAGCACAATTGCTTAATTCAGCTAAATTTTGAGCCACAACACTTTTATGGCCATGAGCATATTGCACCTCAAGCAGCCAACCTGAAAGAGCGAGAGACCAGGAAGCGATTTTGCTGCTGGAGACCTTACAGGCTTTGATTCACTCATTGGCTAAAAGGTTTATGGACTGATGACACATCTTTACTATTAGTTTATCTCTTTGCACATAACTTCTGAAGTGTAGAAGATCCCATACTGTGTGTTAGCAGGGACTTCTCACACTCAGAATATTTCTTTTCTACCTCTGTCAAAGCTTTACTGGCATATGCTATGACTCGCTGGTTCACATCATGTTTCTGGTACAAGCCAGCACTCATGTATCCTGGAGTGAAGTCTAATTCCAGGAAAATTTCCCTGCTGCTTTCCGGATAAGTAAAGCAAGGGGCTTTATTCAGAATTCCCTTCAACTCATCCATTGCTGCCTGTATCCCCACTGCAGGGGTTCATCCTTCTGCATGAGTTTTACCAGAAGCTATGTGAGCTCTGAATTGATCTATGAATTGACAGGAGCAATTCTAAATTCACAAGAAAGAACATAGTACTTTTACAGTGGTGGTGGTGGGGAGGGGGGTTAATATCTGTAGGGCTTCTGTCCTTTTCCTTTGGGGATGTAGTCTCTTAGCTGAGACTTCATTGGCTAAGTAATTGAGTGACCTCCTATACTACTGACCTTTAGAGGGAGACAGCTTAGCTCCAGCCACCTGCAGCTGTGCCAAAACATGAACATTCTCTCTCAGGTGCTTAGGGAAGTTAGCATTCTTTAAAATATCATTCTTGTACACTAAGGTGCCCCTAGCATCTGCATCTCCTTGTGCAGGAATATGTTGAAATGCAATGAAAAATTCAGATTCCCAAAAGGGGTTCTGCTCCAGGTGTATTGTTTCTTCCTGAAGGAGAAATCCAATTTTTGCTGATCTTTGAGGTATACAAAAACAGTCCAAAACCCTGAGGCCAAATTAAGGCTGGTAAAACATTTGTCTCCCTGCATTTTGGTTATATTCTGATCCTTGTGGTCCATGGGTCATCTGGAGAAGGGTACAATTTTGTTCAGTTTCCTGTAGTCAATAGCAGTATCCATGTGCCATTCTTTTTCAAGATCAGCCATATGGGGCTGTTAAAGGTGCTGTTATACTGTCTTCCTCTTTCTTCTAAAATATTTAGGATTTCTTGCACTGGCTTGTATGAAGCTAGTGGTATTTTGTACTGGCATTCAAAAAATTGTTGGCTTTTTGGCTCTGTGGGCACTTGAGGAATATGTAGGTCAGTTAGATCACAGTCATAGGCATCAATGGCAAATATATCTTTATATTTATGTAACAGTTCTTTTAGTGATCTCTCTCTGCCAACTCATGCAAACATTTGCTTCCATGAGTTGGTTGCTTACCATCTCCTTGAACCCAAGGAATGGTTCATTTGGAGCTATCTCTACACACTCTTCTATCTCCTCTGAGATGGAGCGAGTCTGATTTGAACTAACAGATCAAACCCCTTCAGCCTAGATTTTGTCTGTCTCGCTTCCGTCAAGCTCCCTTGACAGTAGGAGGCAGTCATTTTCCATTTGAGCCTTGGAAGCCTGAGCATCATAGGGTCAAATAAACTGTAAGTTGATGGCAAGATGGCGGCATAGACGAGACGCTGATCACAACGCTCCTGTAATTTGCCCTTAAGTTCATTTTCCTAATAAGATATGCCTTCGAAAAGAAAAGGCAAAGTAAGGATTTTTCCACCCAAATCCTTACCACCTTTGGGGCAGCTTGACATCGTGCGATACATGCGACAACTGGATATCGGAGAGGGAGCCGGGGAATCCGATGTGAGCCCCAGCGGGGGAGAGCCGGGAGCTCCTGCGGATGAGGCGTCCCTCAGCCCCGACACCAGGCCGCCTCCGGCGCAGCGTGACCCCGACCGAGTCACTCCCCAGTCGCAGGTCGATGACGCAGCCGGTGCGACGGGGGGGGGGGGGGGTGGAAATTGATTCGGAGCAGACGCTGAGAGTGAGGGATTCCACCCAAGAGGACAGTGTTCCGGTCGGAGTGGCGTCCTGGAGGAGTCCAGGGATGGTGGCTGGCCTTGGAGAAGGAGGAGAGGGGTCGCTGCCAGATGGAGTCCTGACTTCTATACCATCCGTCGTTGCCGGTGAGTCCCTGACTTTAACAGCAAGACTGGAGGCAGTGACGCTTGAGTCACTGTGGGATTTAATGGTGGGTCAAGGTCAAGCTATAAAAAGACTTGAAAATAAAATGGACTCTCTGAATTATAATTTTCAGCAGAGAATATTAGAAGTACAAACTCAAGCCACTGAATCTACAAATAAAGTTTCAGAGGCTGAAAGAAAAATTCAGTCTCTTCAAACTGTAAATGCAGCTGTGGTAAGAGAACAAATGGCTTGTTCTAGGCGTCTAGAAGTCCTGGAAAATAACATAAAGCATTTTAATTTACGAATGTTGAATTTCCCTAAAATAGTTGGAGAAATTCCTTTTATTACTTTGAAGAGACTATTTAGGGAAGGTCTGAGATATACAGAAGAAAATATGCCTTCAATAAATTTCTGCAAGTTTGTGAATAACAGACCTCCCAATTTAATGACCACATCAGCTCCAGCTATTCCGTTGAACCTGACCAGTTTTCTAGAAAACTCTGAGGCAGATGTTTTGGAAAGAAGTACATTATTAGTGGCATTTATATCTGTACAAGATTTAAATGGAGTTATGAAAAATTACTTCCGAAAGTTTCCCTTATTATTCTATGGTCAGGCTATACGTATTTACCCCGATTTAGCACAAATTACTCAAATTAGAAGGAGAGAATTCCTTACTTTAAGTCAGGATGTTATTTCACTAGGCTATACCTTTAAGCTTCGATACCTTTGTAGATGCACCTTGAGGAAAGGAGATGAATGTTTTATTTTCTTTCAGGTTGACCAACTCTGTTAGTTTATAGATGCCCGTAGACCCATTACATCTTCCCCAGCTGATGTGGGGCCATAGTAAAGCAAATATTTCCAGTTAGCTCTGTGTTAATGCTATAATAATAATATTTTATGTTTCCTAAATTTCTCTCATTTAAATTTCCCTTGCCTCCACTTTGAACTAGGGGGATTGCTACATGGAAATAATGACAAATGTTTAAAAAAAAAAGGTATGAAATACTTTGGATATGCTTTATTTGTTGTTTATCGAAAGAAACTGGATTTAAAGATGTTTGATATGGAAATGAGTTATAATTTCCTACCAGAATTTATTTCCTGTATTTATTATTTTCTGTATTCAGTAATCTGTAATCATACCTTAAACATTTTTTTTTACTTTGTTTGTAATTGGAAAAGGATAAATAAAGAATTAAAAAAAAACTGTAAGTTGATAAAGCCTGTAGGCACTGTTTTACAACACTCAGGGAGATTTTCTCTATAGTATTCTTCTATGTTTTATTTTAGTGATTTGTCTTAAGTAGGTTTTATTAAAAACTTTGTATTTTATTATTTTGTAGTTTATTTATTTGGATAACTTATACCCCTTTTTAATGTACTTAATGGGCAATTTTTGATCTTTTATTTTATTTTATGATTTTTATTTATTTTATTACTTTGATAATTTACAAGTGCTTTTATATATTTAAATTTACTTGTTTTATTGACCAGGATTAATACTTGCTCTAGTCACAATGTAAACCGACATGAAATGTAAAACAAATGTTTGGTATATAAAAATGTTAAATAAATAAAATAAATAAATGTGTTCATAAGTAATTTACCTATGGGTTAGTATTAATCACTAATAGGTACAGCACTATGTCCTACACCTCCATACCTGACACACTAAAAGGGGCACTCATTAAACCAATTCTAAAGAAAAATAACAGTGACCCCCTTGCTCTAAGCAACTACAGACCAGTATCAAACTTACCACTAATTGCAAAATTAATAGAAAAATCTATACAAAAACAACTGGCTGAGCATTTAGATAGCAATAATATACTATACCCCTCACAGCATGGATTTTGCAAACACTACAGCACCGAGACCCTGCTGCTCTCATTGACTGACAACATTCTAAGAGGATTTAATAGTGGAAAACACTACATCCTAATGATGCTAGACCTTTCAGCAGCATTTGACACAGTATATCATTACATACATTTAAAGAGACTGGAAGAAATAGGCCTACAGAAAAAAAATTTAGCCTGGTTCAGATAATACCTAAGTAAAAGATTTTACGAAGTCTGCATAAATAACGCATTATCAGAGAAAGTAAATCTACAAACAGGAGTACCACAGGGATCAGCTCTATCTACAACCCTCTTTAATATTTATCTGCTGCCACTATGCCAACTCCTAGCGGGCCTGGGAATTATACACTACATTTATGCAGATGACATTCAACTACTACTGCCCATTGAAGACATATTGGAAAAAACTAAAACTAGCAAACCTGAAGACTGGAGGATAGATAATGTAACCCCAATATTTAAAAAGGGCTCCAGGGCAATCTGGGAAACTACAGACTGATTAGCCTGACTTCAGTGCCAGGAAAAATAGTGGAAAGTGTTCTAAATATCAAAATCACAGAACATATAGAAAGACATGGTTTAATGGAACAAAGTCAGCATGGCTTTACCCAAGGCAAGTCTTGTCTCACAAATCTGCTTCACTTTTTTGAAGGAGTTAATAAACATGTGGATAAATGTGAAATGGTAGATGTAGTGTACTTGGATTTTCAGAAGGCGTTTGACAAAGTTCCTCATGAGAGTTATACATGTAACTAAGACGGATAAACGTAGAAAAAGGACAAGATGTACAACACTTTACAAATAGTATTTATTATGAAACTTTGTTACTGAAATTTAATGGCACACCCTAGTGATAGTATTAATCTATACAATCAAACAAAGATGTATGTATGTGCCTCACTGTAAACTGTTGTAGGGAGGTGAATCGTTTTTTAACGATAAAAATTATCGTCCGCTAATTTTAATATCGTCTTAAATCATTATAGAACACAATACAATAGAAATTCTAAACAATTTATAGTTAAAAATCGTTAAATCGTGTTAGTGCGCACTAACGGGAGTTAGTGCGCACTAACTGAAAATGATACAAATTGACACTTTCCAGGTCAGTAAAGGTCAGTTAGGAATGAATATGTGTTCCTATTGGCTGGCTGCCCTCTTATCTATTGATGTTAACCAGGTTCCCACTGAGGTGATGGTTGGGGGGATGGGAAATGGAAATGGAAACTCAGGAACACTAACAGAAAATGATACAAATTATTGACACTTTCCAGGTCAGTAAAGGTCAGTTAGGAATGAATATGTATTCTAGGGATGTGAATCGTTTTAGGACGATTAAAATTATCGTCCGATAATTTTAATATCGTCTTAAACCGTTATGGAACACAATACAATAGAGATTCTAACGATTTATCGTTATAAATCGTTAGAATCGTGAGCCGGCACACTAAAACCCCCTAAAACCCAACCCCGACCCTTTAAATTAAATCCTCCACCCTCCCGAACCCCCCCCCCCCCCAAATGACTTAAATAACCTGCGGGTCCAGCGGCGGTCCGGAACGGCAGCGGTCCGGAACGGGCTCCTGCTACTGAATCTTGTTGTCTTCAGCCGGCGCCATTTTCCAAAAGGCGCCGAAAAATGGCGGCGGCCATAGACAAACACGATTGGACGGCAGGAGGACCTTCCGGACCCCCGCTGGACTTTTGGCAAGTCTTGTGGGGGTCAGGAGGCCCCCCCCAAGCTGACCAAAAGTTCCTGGAGGTCCAGCGGGGGTCAGGGAGCGATTTCCCGCCGCGAATCGTTTTCGTACGGAAAATGGCGCCGGCAGGAGATCGACTGCAGGAGGTCGTTCAGCGAGGCGCCGGAACCCTCGCTGAACGACCTCCTGCAGTTGATCTCCTGCCGACGCCATTTTCCGTACGGAAAATGGCGCCGGCCATACGCGTTTGGCCGGCGCCATTTTCCGCACGAAAATGATTCGCGGCGGGAAATCGCTCCCTGACCCCCGCTGGACCTCCAGGAAATTTTGGCCAGCTTGGGGGGGGCCTCCTGACCCCCACAAGACTTGCCAAAAGTTCAGCGGGGGTCCGGAAGGACCTCCTGCCGTCCAATCGTGTTCGTCTATGGCCGCCGCCATTTTTCGGCGCCATTTTGGAAAATGGCGCCGGCTGAAGACAACAAGATTCAGTAGCAGGAGCCAGTTCCGGACCGCCACTGGACCCGAAGGTTATTTAAGTCATTTGGGGGGGGATTTAATTTAAAGGGTCGGGGGTGGGTTTTAGGGGGTTTTAATGTGCCGGTTTTGCGATTTTACGTTTTTTCGATTTTTCACAATTTTTCACGATATTTTACCCCCCCAAACGGCAACAATACGATTCCCTCCTCCTCCCAGCCAAAATCGATCGTTAAGACGATCGAGGACACGATTCACATCTCTAATGTATTCCTATTGGCTGGCTGCCCTCTTATCTATTGATGTTACCAAGGTTCCAACTGAGGTGATGGTTGGGGGGATGGGAAATGGAAACTGTTGGTAGTTGACAAAAAAAGTAATGTGATCAGTCAATATGACTAGAACCTGTGCCCTATTCCTGATACCAGGGGTGTTGTGATCTTCCTGCACTCAGTGCCCTATTACTGATACCAGTCTGAGACAGCTCCCTCCCTGCATTACTAGTGAGAGGCTGGCTTCACAAACAGGGGGGAGCTGCCTGACCCTCACTCCTGACTTCCCCCATGTCCCAGCCAGTGAATGGTGTGTGGGTGAGGGGGGGGGGGGAGGATGGTGAAGTCTGAGACAGCTCCCTCCCTGCATTACTAGTGAGAGGCTGGCTTCACAGACAGGGGAAGCTGCCTGACCCTCACTCCTGTCTTCCCCCATGAGCCAGCTAGTGAATGGTGTGTGGGTGAGGGGGGGGGGGGGAGGATGGTGAAGTCTGAGACAGCTCCCTCCCTGCATTACTAGTGAGAGGCTGGCTTCACAGACAGGGGGGAGCTGCCTGACCCTCACTCCTGACATCCCCCATGTCCCAGCCAGTGAATGGTGTGTGGGTGAGGGGGGGGGGGAGGATGGTGAAGTCTGAGACAGCTCCCTCCCTGCATTACTGGTGAGAGGCTGGCTTCACAGACAGGGGGAAGCTGCCTGACCCTCAATACTGACTTCCCCCATGTCCCAGCTAGTGAATGGTGTGTGGGTGAGGGGGGGGGGAGGATGGTGAAGTCTGAGACAGCTCCCTCCCTGCATTACTAGTGAGAGGCTGGCTTCACAGACAGGGGGGAGCTGCCTGACCCTCACTCCTGACTTCCCCCAGGTCCCAGCAAGTGAATGGTGTGTGGGTGAGGGGGGGGGGGAGGATGGTGAAGTCTGAGACAGCTCCCTCCCTGCATTACTAGTGAGAGGCTGGCTTCACAGACAGGGGGGAGCTGCCTGACCCTCACTCCTGACTTCCCCCATGTCCCAGCTAGTGAATGGTGTGTGGGTGAGGGGGGGGGGGGAGGATGGTGAAGTCTGAGACAGCTCCCTCCCTGCATTACTAGTGAGAGGCTGGCTTCACAGACAGGGAGGAGCTGCCTGACCCTCACTCCTGACTTCCCCCATGTCCCAGCTAGTGAATGGTGTGTGGGTGAGGGGGGGGGGGAGGATGGTGAAGTCTGAGACAGCTCCCTCCCTGCATTACTAGTGAGAGGCTGGCTTTACAGACAGGAGGGAGCTGCCTGACCCTCACTCCTGACTTCCCCCATGTCCCAGCCAGTGAATGGTGTGTGGGTGAGGGGGGGGGGAGGATGGTGAAGTCTGAGACAGCTCCCTCCCTGCATTACTAGTGAGAGGCTGGCTTCACAGACAGGGGGGAGCTGCCTGACCCTCACTCCTGACTTCCCCCATGTCCCAGCTAGTGAATGGTGTGTGGGTGAGGGGGGGGGGGAGGATGGTGAAGTCTGAGACAGCTCCCTCCCTGCATTACTAGTGAGAGGCTGGCTTCACAGACAGGGGGGAGCTGCCTGACCCTCACTCCTGACTTCCCCCATGTCCCAGCTAGTGAATGGTGTGTGGGTGAGGGGGAGGGAGGATGGTGAAGTCTGAGACAGCTCCCTCCCTGCATTACTAGTGAGAGGCTGGCTTCACAGACAGGGGGGAGCTGCCTGACCCTCACTCCTGACTTCCCCCATGTCCCAGCTAGTGAATGGTGTGTGGGTGAGGGGGGGGGGGGAAGATGGTGAAGTCTGAGACAGCTCCCTCCCTGCATTACTAGTGAGAGGCTGGCTTCACAGACAGGGTGGAGCTGCCTGACCCTCACTCCTGACTTCCCCCATGTCCCAGCCAGTGAATGGTGTGTGGGTGAGGGGGGGGGGGAGGATGGTGAAGTCTGAGACAGCTCCCTCCCTGCATTACTAGTGAGAGGCTGGCTTCACAGACAGGGGGGACCTGCCTGACCCTCACTCCTGACTTCCCCCATGTCCCAGCCAGTGAATGGTGTGTGGGTGAGGGGGGGGGGGGAGGATGGTGAAGTCTGAGACAGCTCCCTCCCTGCATTACTAGTGAGAGGCTGGCTTCACAGACAGGGGGGAGCTGCCTGACCCTCACTCCTGACTTCCCCCATGTCCCAGCTAGTGAATGGTGTATGGGTGAGGGGGGGGGGGAGGATGGTGAAGTCTGAGACAGCTCCCTCCCTGCATTACTAGTGAGAGGCTGGCTTCACAGACAGGGGGGAGCTGCCTGACCCTCACTCCTCCGGGGTATTGTGATCTTCCTGCACACAGTGCCCTATCCCTGATACCAGGGGTGTTGTGATCTTCCTGCATGCAGTGCCCTATCCCTATTAATACCAGGAGTGTTGTGATCTTCCTGCACGCAGTGCCCTATCCCTAATACCAGGGGTGTTGTGATCTTCCTGCATGCAGTGCCCTATCCCTGATACCGGGATGTGTGCAAGAAGATCACAACACCCCCGGTATCAGGAATAGGGCACTGTGTGCAGGAAGATCACAACGCCCCTGGTATCAGGAATAGGGCACTGTGTGCAGGAAGATCACAACACCCCTGGTATTAGGGATAGGGCACTGTGTGCAGGAAGATCACAACACTCCTGGTATTAATAGGGATAGGGCACTGTGTACATGAAGATCACAACACCCCCGGTATCAGGAATAGGGCACTGTGTGCAGGAAGATCACAACACCCCCGGTATCAGGAATAGGGCACTGTGTGCAGGAAGATCACAACACCCCTGGTATTAGGGATAGGGCACTGTGTGCAGGAAGATCACAACACTCCTGGTATTAATAGGGATAGGGCACTGTGTACATGAAGATCACAACACCCCTGGTGCCAGGGTTAGGGCACTGTGTGCAAGAAGATCACAACACTCCTGGTGTTAATAGGGATAGGGCACTGTGTGCAGGAAGATCACAACACCCCTGGTGTCAGGGTTAGGGCACTGTGTGCAGGAAGATCACAACACTCCTGGTATTAATAGGGATAGGGCACTGTGTGCAGGAAGATTACAACACCCCTGGTGCCAGGGTTAGGGCACTGTGTGCAGGAAGATCACAACACTCCTGGTATTAATAGGGATAGGGCACTGTGTACATGAAGATCACAAAACCCCTGGTGCCAGGGTTAGGGCACTGTGTGCAAGAAGATCACAGCACTCCTGGTATTAATAGGGATAGGGCACTGTGTGCAGGAAGATCACAACACCCCTGGTGTCAGGGTTAGGGCACCGTGTGCAGGAAGATCACAACACTCCTAGTATTAATAGGGATAGGGCACTGTGTGCAGGAAGATCACAACACTCCTGGTATTAATAGGGATAGGGCACTGTGTGCAGGAAGATCACAATACCCCTGGTATCAGGGTTAGGGCACAAGTTCTAGTCACATTGACTGATCACATTACTTGTTTTGTCAAGCTACCAACTGTTTCCATTTCCCATCCCCCATATACTGTCAGTGGGAACCTTGGTAACATGAATAAATAAGAGGGCAGCCAATAGGAATACATATTCATTCCTAAACTGACCTTAACTGACCTGAAAAGGGTCAAATTGTATCATTTTCAGTTAGTGCGCACTAACTCCCGTTTGTGCGCACTAACTCCCGTTTGTGCGCACTAACTCGAGTTAGTGCGCACTAATCAGAAAAATTATTTTTAACGATTTTTTAACTAAAAAATTGTGCCTAACATGATTTTCTTGCCCTGCCACACTATTTCTATCGTTAAGACGATATGGAACACGATTCACATCCCTAAACTGTTGTTATGGAATACAACTGAACAACGGTATAGAAAAAAAATTAAATAAATAAATAAAAATAAATAAACATACAAGGTGTGGTTCCATTAGACATCCCAGATTTTAGAAATCTGGTGCCTGGAAAGAATAAAGCCAACTTTTCTGACATCTGTTGACTTTTGGCTATTCTGATTTTGAGGGGATAATTTTGTACATTACTAGGAATATGGGCTTCTGCAGCACTCATAACTTCATATACCTGGAGGACTACCTAGCCAGTCCTGAGTGACTTGAGAACTTTGGGGTTGCTTACCATATCACCTTCCAGTCAGATTCAGACAACATCATTCACCAGGTTGACATAGGCTCTCAGTCCAATGAGATATTCTGAGCCCAATTATTGGTGAATTTAAACCCCTGATTACGGAGAAGTTGTGTTTGAAATTTTTAACACCTAACTTTACTTTAAGTTAAGAACATAAGAACATAAGAACATGCCATACTGGGTCAGACCAAGGGTCCATCAAGCCCAGCATCCTGTTTCCAACAGTGACCAATCCAGGCCATAAGAACCTGGCAAGTACCCAAAAACTAAGTCTATTCCATGTTACTGTTGCTAGTAATAGCAGTGGCTATTTTCTAAGTCAACTTAATTAATAGCAGGTAATGGACTTCTCCTCCAAGAACTTATCCAATCCTTTTTTAAACACATCTATACTAACTGCACTAACCACATCCTCTAGCAACAAATTCCAGAGTTTAATTGTGCATTGAGTGAAAAATAACTTTCTCCGATTAGTTTTAAATGTGCCACATGCTAACTTCATGGAGTGCCCCCTAGTCTTTCTATTATCCAAAAGAGTAAATGACCGATTCACATCTACCCGTTCTAGACCTCTCATGATTTTAAACAACTCTATCATATCCCCACTCAGCCATCTCTTCTCTAAGCTGAAAAGTCCTAACCTCTTTAGTCTTTCCTCCTAGAGGAGCTGTTCCATTTCCCCTTATGATTTTGGTAGCCATTCTCTGTACCTTCTCCATCGTAATTATATCTTTTTTGAGATATGGTGACCAGAATTGTACACAGTATTCAAGGTGCGGTCTCACCATGGAGCGATACAGAGGCATTAGACATTTTCTGTTTTATTCACCATTCCCTTTCTATTAATTCCCAACATTCTGTTTGCTTTTTTGTCTACCGCAGCACACTGAACTGGCGATTTCAATGTGTTATCCACTATGACGCCTAGATCTTTTTCTAGCGTAGTAGCACCTAATAAGGGAACCTAACATTGTGTAACTATAGCATGGGTTATGTTTCCCTATATGCATCACGTTGCACTTATCCACATTAAATTTCATCTGCCATTTCAATGCCCAATTTTCCAGTCTCACAAGATCTTCCTGCAATTTATCACAATCTGCTTGTGATTTAACTACTCTGAACAATTTAGTATCATCTGCAAATTTGATTACCTCACTTGTCGTATTTCTTTCCAGATCATTTATAAATATATTGAAAAGTAAGGGTCCCATTACAGATCACTGAAGCACTCCACTGCCCACTCCCTTCCACTGAGAAAACTGTCCATTTAATCCTACTCTCTGTTTCCTGTCTTTTAGCCAGTTTGTAATCCACGAAGCGCATCACCACCTATCCCATGACTTTTTACTTTTCCTAGAAGCCTGTCATGAGGAACTTTGTCAAACACCTTCTGAAAATCCAAGTACACTACATCTACCATTTCACCTTTATCCACATGTTTATTAACTCCTTCAAAAAAGTGAAGCAAATTTGTGAGACAAGACTTGCCTTGGGTAAAGCCATGCTGACTTTGTTCCATTAAACCATGTCTTTCTATATGTTCTGTGATTTTGATATTTAGAACACTTTCTACTATTTTCCTGGCACTGAAGTCAGGCTAATCAGTCTGTAGTTTCCCAGATCGCCCTGGAGCCCTTTTTAAATATTGGGGCTACATTATCTATCCTCCAGTCTTCAGGTAAACATATAGAAATGACGGCAGAAGAAGACCAAACGCCCATCCAGTAAGTCCAGCAAGCTTCGCGCTTTTTGTTTTCTCATACTTATCTGTTACTCTTGGCTCTTAGTAACCTTTTGGTTCTGTTTCCCTTCCACCCCCACCATTAATGTAGAGAGCAGTGTTGGTGCTGTATCTAAGTGAAATATCTAGCTTAATTAGTTAAGGGTAGTAACCGCCACAATAAGCAAGCTACGCCCATGCTTATTTGTTTACCCAGACTATGTAATTCAGTCCTTGTTGGTTGTTGTCTGTATATAGATACACTTTTCTTCATTCCCCCTGACGTTGAAGCAGAGAGTTATGCTGGATATACATTGAAAGTGAAGTATCAGACTTTCTCCCCTGCCATTGAAGCAGAGAACTATGCTGGATATGCATGAAGTATCAGTCTTTCTCCCCTGCCATTGAAGCAGAGAGCTGTGCTGGATATGCGTCAAGTATCAGTCTCTCCCCTGCCGTTGAAGCAGAGAGCTATGCTGGATATGCATTCAAAGTGAAGTATCAGGCTTATTTGGCTTGGGGTAGTAACCGCTGTAACAAGCAAGCTACTCCCCGCTTTTTTGTGAATGCAAATCCTTTTTTCCACATTCATTCACGTCCTCTAGATTTTATGGATCCACAGTGTTTATCCCACGCCCCTTTGAAGTCCTTCACAGTTCTGGTCTTCACCACTTCTTCCGGAAGGACATTCCAGGCATCTACCACCCTCTCCGTGAAGAAATACTTCCTGACATTGGTTCTGAGTCTTCCTCCCTGGAGCTTCAAATCATGACCCCTGGTTCGGCTGATTTTTTTCCAACGGAAAAGGTTTGTCATTGTCTTTGGATCATTAAAACCTTTCAAGTATCTGAAAGTCTGTATCATATCACCTCTGCTCCTCCTTTCCTCCAGGGTGTACATATTTAGATTCTTCAATCTCTACTCATAAGTCATTCGATGAAGACCTTCCAGCTTTTTGGTCACCCTTCTCTGGACCGCCTCCATCTTGTCTCTGTCTCTTTGGAGATATGGTCTCCAGAACTGAACAAGTACTCCAGGTGAGGCCTCATCAAGGACCTGTACAAGGGGATAATCACTTCCCTTTTCTTACTTGATATTCCTCTGTCTATGCAGCCCAGCATTCTTCTGGCTTTAGCTAAACCCTTGTCACATTGTTTCGCAGACTTCAGATAATCAGACACTATCACCCCAAGGTCTCTCTCCTGCTCCGTGCACATCAGCCTTTCTCCCCCCATCGAATACAGTTCATTCGGATTTCCACTCCAAATGGAGGTTCCAATGGATGATTTTAATGATAGGTTAGACATTTTTACTAATAGGTCTGAAATTTCATTTTTTAATTCCTTCAGAACTCTGGGGTGTATACCATCTTGTCCAGATGGTTTACAACTCTTCAGTTTGTCAATTAGGTCTACCACATCTTCTAAGTTCACCGTGATTTGGTTCAGTCCATAAGAATCATTACCCATGAAAACCTTCTCCAGTATGGGTACCTCCCCAATATCCTCTTCATTAAACACCGAAGCAAAGAAATCATTTAATCTTTCCATGATGGCCTTATCATCTCTGAGTGCCCCTTTATCCCCTCGATCATCTAACAGTCCAACTGACTCCGTCATAGGCTTTCTGCTTTGGATATATTTAAAAATGTTTTACTGTGAGTTTTTCCTCTACTGCAATGGTAGGAGCAATGGATGGCTGGCGCCATCTTATGCTCCTACCATGTGACAGGGTCTGACCAATGGCACTAGTAGCCCCTGTGACATAGTAAGAGCAAAGGCTATTGGTGCCATTTTGATTACTGGCAGCTGAAGCCCCGAGTGCAGGAGATCACTCCCGGACCCCCACAGGACCACCAGGGACTTTTGGCAAGTCTTGGGGGACCTTCCTGACCCCCACAAGATTTTCCAAAATTCCCTGGTGGTCCAGCAGGGGTCCAGGAGCGACCTTCTGCACTCGGGCCATCGGCTTCCAGTATTGAAAATGGCGCCAATAGCCTTTGCCCTCACTATGTCACAGGGGCCGACCAATGGCACCGGTAGCCCCTGTGACATAGTAAGGTCAAAGGCTATCAGTGCCATTTTGAATACCGGCAGCCAATGGCGTGAGTGCAGGAGATGGCTCCCGGACCCCCACTGGACCACCAGGGAGTTTTGGCAAGTCTTGTGGTGGTCAGGAGGTTGGGGGGTTGTAGTTAATTCAATTTTAGCTGGGAAACAAATAAGAATGAATGCATGAACGTATTGGGGGCCCCCCTTGCCAAATGCAATATATCTGCCCCCCCCCCCCACGAATACAAATTATGAATGCAATGTATGCCATCCCTCTGCACATCCCTAATCTCTAATCTAGTGCATGTTGTTCAACTTCCTAGGGTGTACCAGGTGTTTTTTTATTGGTTACAGGTGAACATACCTCCAGAGCTCCTGAATCAGCCCTGCTCTGGTCTGAGTATAAATCTCATTTTTCAAGATGATCACAGTGTCATTACTATCTCCCCCTTCTTCAGTCTGTTTGTACCAAAGTACAAGTAGAGAAGGGTCTGCTGACCTCTGGAAATTTATTATGAAAATAGTGTACTTATGCTCTATGGAGAAGGAACTACGGGTGCTCTTCCCCCCTTGAACTACTCTTCCATACAGGAGAGGATGTCTGACCTGAGTCCACATGACCTCATTTACATAGCCAAGAATGGGTGATAGCTTCATGAGGAGTTCACTTCCAATTAGGAATTCTTCCCCAAGGCTCTTGGTGATCAGAACTTGGTGCATCATTTTCATCTTCACTATCTGAATGGTGAAGTAGGCCTTACCTTTGACCTTGATGGGCATTCCTCTATAGGCCCATAGGGCTACATAGCACAGGACTACTCTTAGAGTGCACTTACTCTCTAAGTGTTCTGTCGGAGGTGGACCCCCCCCCCCCCCCCTTTACACCCCCCTCTTGGAGATCGGGGTTTGCCCAGATGGGCATGATGGAAGTTCAAGAGCAGGTTCTTATCCAGGATATTTCAAGCTGGCACCCACAAATTCTCTTCAGGTCCATGTCTCTCCCAGGAAAGGAGGTACTCCCAAAGGTGGCCCCTATGACAGACATCTAGGACTTCGTGGATCTTATACGTCATGTTGTTTTTTGCCACCAAAGGAGGTGGCTCAGGAGTTTCCGGGCAGGGCAGGACAGAATCACAGGTTTTAGAAGCAATACATGGAATGTATTATGTATCCCCAGTGTAGGGGGCAATCAAAGCTAGTCTGATGCGTTAGGTAACAGGGAAAGGCCTGATATATCTAGGAGCAAATCTCTGCGATGGAATTCGAAGTTGGATATATCTGGTACTTAACCAGACTTTCTGGCCAGGAAGGAATTCAGGAGCTGAGCGACATCGACATCTTGGCCCAGGAGGAGGCCTGATGCAGGCGAAGATTTGTCTGTTCCCATAGTGTCTTAAGGGTATCCGGAGTAGCCCATCCTGCAGGGGACAGCACAGATAGTGGTATGGGTAACGGTGGTAATGGTTGTTTCCCATAGATGATTGAAAATGGGGATTCCAGGAGCCGTGGCGATATGAGAGTTGTGAGAAAACTCTGCCCAGGATAAGAGGTCTGACCAGTTATCTTGTCGGTCATTGATGTACGCACGCAGGAAAGCCTTCAGTGGTTCATCCATTCGCCTTGCCCGTTGGCCTGGGATAATAGGTGGTCATAAGGCTGATGTTAATACTGAATTTTTAGCAGAGTGAACGCCAATACCTGGTGATGAATTGAGGACCTCGATCTGAAACAATATCTGTGGGTAAACCATGTAATCTTAAAATATGGTGGAAGAACAATCATGCTAGCTCTGGAGCATGTGGTAGGCCCGGCAGAGGTACAAAATGGGCCATTTTAGAAAAGCGGTCTATAGTCACCCAAATTACGATGTGGCCCTTAGAAGGTGGCAAATCCATGATGAAATCCATAGACAGGTGAGTCCACGTTTCTTCGGGTGCTGGAAGCAGTTGAAGAAGATCCCAAGGTCACCCAACCGGGGGTTTTTGCTGTGCACAAACATTACAGGATTCAACATATGATTTGCAAAATTTGCAGCCAAACTGCAAATTTCACAAGAAAGAGACTTAGGAGCTATCATTGATAATCGGCTAAACCTAAAATCATTTATTAACCAAACAACTAAGGACTGCTTTCATAAACTACATGTCCTAAGAAGAATAAAGCCACTCTTCCACTTTCATGACTACAGAACAGTTCTGCAAGCAATAATCTTCTCTAAGATATATTACTGCAACTCTATCTTATTAGGTCTCCCCTCATCTCACACCAAACCTCTTCAGATGGTTCAAAACACAGCAGCCAGAATATTGACAAACACAAGGAGAAGAGACCACATATTTCCAATCCTCAAAGACCTACATTGGTTGCCAATTGACTACAGAATCATATATAAGTCCATTACTACCATCTACAAAGCTATTCATCACCATGCTCCTTTTAACCTACAAATCTCATTCAAAAAACATACCTCCGCCAGACCCATCAGAGAGACTTATAGAGAATCATTACATGTACCACACTCCAAAACCTCTCAACATAAAACCTTTAGAGACCGAGCCTTCTCCACAGCAGGACCACCTCTATGGAACTCCATCCCTCCGGATCTGCGACAGGAACCCTGCCTTCTAACATTCAGGAAAAGGCTCAAAACATGGTTATTTAAAAAAGCCTTTCCGGACCCCAACTGAACCTTAACGCACCCTCAATTTACTCTCAGACATTACCATAACATTGTAAACAATAACATTGTAAATACCATAACATTGTAAATAATTGCTCTTTCTGCTAAATTCCTATCGCCTTTTTATTTCTGCTCCCAGTTGTGTACATCCCTGTTTTATTGTAACTTCAACGTTTCTCTTCGCACCTGTTAAAGTTTTATAGTATCTTCACTTTACACCCCCCTTTGTTAAATGTAAACCAGCATGATGTGATACCTATCACGAATGCCGGTATAGAAAAACACTAAATAAATAAAATAAATAAAATAAATATGCTTTTGCGTCAGAGACCAAGGTAGGCCACCAGAAAAACCACTGGAGCAGTGCCATGGTTCGTGCTCATCTTAGGTGACCGGCAAATTTGGAATTGTGTGCCTAGCGGAGAACTCTTTCTTGGAGTTGTCGGGGCACTACCATTTTCCCAGTAGGAATTGGGTGAGTGGCAGACAAGGAGATACAAGCCGGGTTGATTATATGGGTTGGGTTTTCCGGAATGTCTTCAGGTTCAAAGGACCGTAATAGGGCATCTGCCTGGAGATTCTTGTTGACTGGGTGATAACGGAGTTCAAAATCAAATCTAGATGGATTTTAAGCTGTGATAGTCATTACACGGCCTAAGTGACCCATCTTTCTTAGTCACAAAAAAGAACCCCGCCCCAGTGGGTGATGTATATGGGCGAATAAATCCTTTTGTAAGATTTTCCTGAATGTATTTGGTCATTGCTTTTGTCTCAGGTAAGGACAAAGGATAGGTGCGTCCACAAGTAGGCGTTGTTCCAGGAAGGAGATCAATTGGGCAATCAAACCTGTGGAGAGGCGGAAAGAGGTCAGCCTTCTGTTTAGAGAATACTATAGGGTGGATAGACTTATCCAATACTAATAATTCAAGTTCCTCAATGTGTAAAGCCCCAGTACGTAACTAGATGGGTTCCATAGTCAAGAAGATTCGGCCAGGTAGTGGCTCTCCGTAGATAGAAGCAATACATAGAGACGTGTCGAGCTAATGGATTTTTATACCCAAAAGCTGCACAAGGTCTTTAAGGATAAAATTATCTCCTGCTCCGGAATCTACCAGAGCAAGAACCGGGAAGGCCCGGGAATCCCAGATTAACATCGCCGGTACTGACAATTGAGGGGCCGGAGATGTTGCACCCAAGTTCAGGACCTCTACTGAACTCAGGCTAAGGAGTTTCCTGGAGAAATAGCCTAGTGGTTAGAGCAGTAGACTGTGAAGCAGGAGACCAGGGTTTGAATCCTGCTGACGCTCCTTGTGACCTTGGGCAAGTCACTTTACCCTCTATCGCCTCAGGTACAAAAACTTAGATTGTAAGCCCTCTGGGGATAGAGAATACCTGAATGTAAACTGGTGTGATATCTCAATTGAGATCGAATGTTGGTATATAAAAACAATAAATAAGTCTGCAGATGTGCTTTTCCAGTGTAATCCACCCGCAACACAACTACATAGGTTCTTCCACTTTGACTACTCTAGTGTCACTGCAGGATGCAGGGTTGGTAACTGGTGGTGAGTGAACCCGCGAAGGCTTCTTGGGCATCCGACTCTCCCGGTGAAACTCATGAAGACAATGGTCAATTCAACCTGCCAAATCCATAAGGTCCTCCAAACAGGAAGGGAGCTCCCGTCAGCCAACTCATCTTTTAGCTGTGGAGAGAGTCCATCCAGGTAGATAGCTCGGAGGCAGTCTTCCTGCCAAGCGAGCTCGGAAGCCAAAGTCCGAAACTCAATTGTATAATCAAAAAGACTTCTTTGTCCTTGACAGAGGTGTAGTAAGCTGGTGCTTGCCATAGCATGTCGTCCAGGATCATCAAAGGTCCGTCTGAAAACAGCCACAACCTGATCCAGTTCCTTCAACAAGGAATCCGAGCATTCCCACAGGGGGGAAGCCCAGGCCAGCGCTTTCCCTTCAAGGCGGGACAGGATAAACCTTACTTTAGTCAACTCGTCCTGAAAGACGGAGGGCTGCAGGGCAAATTGCATGTAACGTTGATTTATGAATCCTCTGTAGAGTCTGGAGTCGCCATTGAAGCGTGCAGGTGCTAGAAGTGCCAATAAGGCTTGAGGAATCGATGGAGGCGGCTGTGGAGTAGGAGGAGTCAAATTATTCATAAGGGCATCAAGCCGGGCATGAAGATGATCCTTGGAGGAAGCCAATGCCTCAAGGAACTGTTGCTGTTCTTGTACCTTGGATGCATGCCAGGCCTGGGAATGGCCTGGAGGGCATGTGGCAGAGGTCAAATTCAATAAGATAGTCCAACACATAGACGAAACAGGAACTAGGAGAACAGGAACCAGGAACCACAGGAAAACAGGATCACATGATGAGATGAATCTAGGATCAGCAAAGAGTACTCAAAGTACTATGGAGTGAGGCCTAGGCTTTTATACACTGAAGAGTCTTACGTCAGCATCCAGGTCCGCGGCTAGCTTCCCGCCGCGGGCCCTTTAAAACAATCAATGATGCGTGCGCTCCCCTAGGAAGGGGCATGGCGCTGATGGCAGCATCTCTCCGTGGGCCATGCTGAGAGGCCCGATGAACAGGGACATCTTGGCTATTAACACTGGGTGGCATGGCAGGGCCGGAGGCAACGGAGGGAACCCGAGGTCAAACAGAGAATACTCCTGGGCACTTATGGTAGAGATCTGAGGAGAAAAAAACTACTGGAGGGCCCTGAGGTACTGGGGCACTCTGGGGTGGGGGGGGGGGGGGTGCTAGGCCTGGTACTACTCTTAGATTCTCCAGAGTTTTTCTGATTTTTCTGGATAAATTTCTCAGGCATAGTGGATAGACTGTACCTTCGATCACTGAGGCTTTGGAAGGTGGTTTTTCGCTCTCCCGGCTTACTCACCAAAGATTGCCTCTGGTTATAATTCTGCCCGTACTTCCAGTTCTGGTTCCTTTTGGGAGACTGTGAATTGCCAGAGCCCTTTCCTGGGTTTTCTGCTGGGACAATGAATTTCTCCAGGGGAGGAGGCTTCCTGGGCCTGTCAGACTTGGGATAAGAAAATAGAGAATCTGCACTCTGCACTCTGAATTATGACTACCAAAGCTAGTGAGGCTGTTACCTGAACATCTAGCTGCCTGCATCCCATGCTCTTGTTGATTATTACTTGTCCACCACCATCTTGCCAACACTGACCCATTTAGTTTCTAGGAAGTTATAGCCCTCCAAATCAGCTACCCCTTAGCCTGCAATGTCTCCAGGTTGTGCTTCCTTTATCCAACTTTTTTCTCCTTATCACCTCTCTCCATGCCTTTGCATTCAAATGGGTTGTTTGCTAGACTGCAATCTCCCAGCCCTGTTCTACCAATGGCCTCTCCTCCCCTCCTAGGACTGGCTCTATACTAAACACCCTATGTGAAAATTGAAATTGGGCCCACACATCTTCCATCCCTGCCCCAGCTCTTCTATCCTCCTATATGCCCACAGGGTAAAACAAGCAGTTGCTCTCGAGTGCCACATGTTTTTCTTCAGCCCAAGGAGCCAAATTGCTGCTGCTGGAACTTCTGGGCACTGCTTCCAGCTGCTGGTATATCTGTCCTGTGCAGTTCAAACAGTAGTGCCACATGTAGGTGGAGGTGTTGGCAGCAGGAAGCAGTGTTTAGAACACTTCAATCCTGGACTGTGGAGGAAGGGGTGGTGCTTGGCTACAGGTCTTCTTCACCCTGTGGGCAGAAGGGCAGGGGAAGTTGGTAGCAACCCTTCTTTGGTCCCACAGGCCCTGTCAGAAGAGGGATCACAGCTCATTGGCTGTATGTTGGAGTAGTGTTGGCACTCTGTGATATTTAGTGTTCTCTACAACTGCATAGGTTGCATACACCCCAAAAGCCTGTCCTGCTTTCTTCCAGAATTCTCAATATCTATTTTAATATGTATGGTATATTGTATACCACTTAGAAAGTTTTTTACAATTATAGGCAGTTTATAAGCAATATGAAATAAATAAATAATAGACACCCGATTACTTTCTTTCTTCTTATCTGTATTACGCCCCTAGTGGTGGCTTTACCTTTGAGATGAATAACATGGGTATCTCTGCTTCTTCTACTAGGAAACCTAAGGGTGCCTCTCAATTGATATATAAGTGACCTCTAAGAGTAGGAATAAGAGCTTCAAAAAACATGTTCCTGAGGGTTGCCAGATCTGTCTGTGAAGTACAGGTTCACCATAGTTTGCTATAAGTGATAGCTAAAAGCTCAGGGACTCTCCTCAGAGACACATATCATGTTGTAGGTGCCTTGTTGTGCCATGATATTATTGGCATAAGCCTCAAAGTGCTCTTTGAGGATAGACTCAAACATGCCTATAGAACCCTTAACCTGGATGCTTGCAATATATTGTTGAGCTTCTTCACTAAAGCTCCACCTGCTCTTTTTCAGAATAAATGCCTAATATATCAGAAACTTCATGTAGCCTTGCTATGTGTTCCAAGGTTTATGAAACAGAATTATTTTTAAAGGGATCAACTAATGTCCAAATGAGCTTAATTTATTTTATTAGGTTTGGAGCTCCCTCTAATGTCTGCAGGTGATAAGCCAGTCTGGGTCCCCACTTTGCCCCCCTTTGCAAGTCAACTCGCCCCCATCTTGGAAAATAGGAGGGGCATCCCTCACTCCTATTCCCAGGTTGTGAAAAGGGGGAGGCGGAGGGGTGTGCCCCATGATTTTGCACTGGGAAAGGACTGTAGATGTGACTGGAATCTAACAACTCAGCTTTTCTTCATGCACTAAGATTTTCCTTTTGTTCTCTGGCTTCCCTTTGTTTTCTATCCCTATCTTCAGCAGAAAAAAGCAAACTGTTTTTTGAACCTGGGCTTTGTGCGCCTCCTCCAATTTTAGGCTGTCTGCTGAAACTGGGAGTGAGGAAAGGAAAGACTCCTGGGCTACATTGTGATAATCTGAATCATGTGTGCTTTGCTTTAGATCGACGAAAACTGGCATAACAGTAGCTGTCTTTTCCTTCCTTAAATCAATCATGTTTTGGAACACCTTTAGCTGATATTGAGATTAATTTAAATTGGCTGATAGTTCTTGTTTTAAGAGTTCTAACGGAATTTGCTTTCTGCAGCTCCTCTGTTTCAGGCTTACTTTGATATAAGTTTTCCTATGGCTAGCTGAGCATGATTTCCTGTTGCTTGCTTTGCCTATCAAGCATTTGATTTCTGGCTCTCAACAACTCCATTTCTACCGTATGTGTTGAGCCTCTTGAGAAGACAGTAGCTCCTGCTTTTATTTTCCTGTCTGGCTATCTGAAACCTGACTCACTAACTGAGCTAATTGTGTGACA
Organism: Rhinatrema bivittatum; assembly: GCF_901001135.1. Classification (NCBI taxonomy): domain Eukaryota; kingdom Metazoa; phylum Chordata; class Amphibia; order Gymnophiona; family Rhinatrematidae; genus Rhinatrema; species Rhinatrema bivittatum. Next base: position 365,735,219 of record NC_042616.1, on the reverse strand, counting down.
GTTTCTTGAGTGCCACCTCTTTACTGTATGTGACTTCTGGCTTTAGCAGTACATATGTGAGTTGGGACTTTAAAGACTTAGGGCCGGATTTTAAAAAGGTTACGTGCGCCGGGCCTATTTTAAAAAGGCCCAGCGATGCGCGTAAAGCCCCGGGACATGTGTAAGTCCCGGGGCTTTACAAAAGGGGCGGGGAAGGGGCAGGGCAAGAGGCCTCCGACAGAGCGGCCATTGCCGCTGTGTCGGAGGATCGCATGCTGGTGATGGTGGGGGGGGGGTTTAGAGTAGGGCTAGGGGGAAAAGGTTAGGGGAAGGGGTGGGAAGGTTAGGTTAGGGGGAAGGGAACGAGGAAGGCAGTGCAGCTCGGCGCATGCAAGGTGCACAGTTGCGCACCCCCTTGCACGCGCCGACCCCGGATTTTATAACATGCGTGCGCCTGTGTGTGCATGTTATAAAATCGGGTTTACATGTGCTCGTGCCAGGTAGCACGCGCACATGTAGGCCGCGCGCGCTTCTTTTCAAATCTACCCCTTAATTTATTTTAATGTATCCTCTTGTTGGGCTTTTTATAATCACTTCTAAATCCTGAATCTGTTCTATATATTCTGAAAGTTCACCTGTATCTATACTGGAGTCTGAGTCCATAGGATGCCCTTCAGAGATCTGTCTTTCCTTTTCTTCAATTTGCTTTTGAAGATCTAACAACTGTCTTTCTAGGATATTAATTTTCATTATCAGATTCTGATTCTCGTCTTCTAACTGCTTTCGAGCACTCTCTGGGTGTACACAAGTATTTAGGACTCCTTCTACTTCTGCCCTTAGCTGACTAATATCTTTCTCCAATATGTGGTTCAGTGATGCTAGGTGTAAATTACCATTTTGTAATAATTCTCTTAATAAATACAAAATTCTGGTATACTCAGTTAGTGTCTTAATATGTATTTATTTATTTACTTACTTACTTATGTATTTATATATTTATTTATTTATTTAATTATTTATTTAGACGTGTTATATACTAGAGATGTGATTCAGCAGAACCTTTTGGTTCGACCTTCGTTATTGGCCCCCAGAGGGACATTTTGTTTTCCCGCAGTTCGGGACGATTTTATTTCAGCTGCCCCCCCACCCCGAAACGAAACACGAAACCCGTCCCAACCCTTCAAATTGAATTACAATGGGGGGTAGTAAAAGAAAAAATCCCCAACCCACCCCAATCCTTCAAATTTAATTAATTGCATGAAGCAAACAAATGCACATCCTTATTATATACTGTCATTCCATTTATAGATCACAACGGTTTACAAAATGACATTCATAACTGTAACTCAATGGCTAAACAATTGGGATTGGTCACGGGGTGGTATGCAGAGACAGGCATTTATCTATCAAGTCAAAATTTCTAGTCCATATTAACATTGATCTAGTCTTTGTTTTTGTGGTTCTGTAAATTCTGATGTTTTTAAATCAAATTGTAAGCATTTTTGAATAGCCATGTTTTTAATTCCCATTTAAATCTATTTTTATCTTGTATAATAAATAACATCTCAGGTAGAGAATTCCAGAGCTTTGGACCCACTATGGAAAACACTCGATCTCTTAATTGCATCAGATGTGTGCTCAATATTGTGTGAATAGTCAGTAATCTTTTATTTTCAGATCTTAGTGTTTGCTGAGGATTGTAAGGTTGTAGTGACACTCCTAACAAGCTGGTGTTATTGGAAGGCATGATGTTGAATATTAACTTTTATACTTTATAATTAATTCTGGATTGTACTGGTAACCAATGAAGTGATATCAGTGATGGTGTAATATGATCATATTTCCTAAATCCTAGTAATAGTCGTGCTGCAGTATTTTGTAATAGCAGTAGTAGACCCAGTGCTGGTAGACCTAGTAGTAGGGAGTTGCAGTAGTCAAGGTTTGAGAAGATTAGTGTTTGCAGTAGAGTACGGAAATCTGCAAGAGTTAATAATGGTTTTAATCGATGTAGAATATGCAACTTGGCATAACCTGTCTTAATTAATTTACTGATGTACATTTTCACTATGAGGTTCTCATCCAGCTGTACCCCTAAATCCCATAATTGATTTGAGGGATTAATTTGTAGGGATGTGCAGACAAAAAGTTTTCATTGATAAGTTGATAAGTTGAAGTTGAGGGTCGATTTCGTTCAATATGGACATATGGAGAATTCCATAAGTTGAGGGTCTGTCCATACATTCACCGGTTCCATAAATAAAAATTTAAACCCCTCACCCTCCTTAATCCCCCCCCCAAGACTTACCAAAACTCCCTGGTGGTCCAGCGGGGAGTTAGGAAGCCATCCCTGCACTCGTCTGTGATTTCCTCATGGCGCCGATAGCCTGTGTCACAGGGGCTGCCGTGCCATTGGTCAGCCCCTGTCACATGGTCACCGGCGCCATCTTGTACTCCTACCACGTGACAGGTAGGTCATGTGGCAGGAGGTCGCTCCGGGACCCCCGTTGGACCCAACCGGAACTTTTGGCCAGCTTGGGGGGGGCCTCCTGACCCCCCCCCCCAAGCTGGCCAAAAGTTCCGGTTGGGTCCAACGGGGGTCCGGGAGCGGAGGCGCAGAGGAGCACGTGACGTCGGCGTCACGTGCTCCTCTGCGTGGGCTAGGGCAGGTGGTTTAACTGTTGATGAGTTTCTACTCAGCCAGATGATTTCTTTTTAGGGTTTAATGTCAGTTTGAGTTGTGATAGTTCTTGTTGTATGGCTTTCATATATGTAGTGTTGCATGCCCCATCCGTGGTCCCATCACGGATGGCCCCGTTCACCTCGCTCGTGCTCCAACAGGCTCTGGTTCAGCTTCTCTTGCAGCCGCAGCCAGTTGCTGTGGTCTCCGGTGCTCCTTGACAGCATCACCTGCTCCGTCCAGCCCCTCAACCTCTCAGGCCACCCTGCATAAGTCTCGCAGGGCCTTGGCGTCCTCGCTTACCGGGTACACGCCCCTAGCTGCGTGTGCGCAGATCCCGCAGCCCTTTAAAGGGTCTGCGGTGGGAACTCAACTTTGCGGCACACGGTAATGACATCACATCAATCGACCTCTTAAGGAGAGGCCTTTTCCCCAGTTATTTGCCTTGGCAAATGGGTCGTCACCATTGTGTGAGCTAGTTGCCATCCTCGTTCCTGTGTTCCTCTGCTTGTTCCAGTGTTCCTGTGTTCCTGTTCTTGTTCCAGTGTTCATGTGCTTGTTCCAATGTTCCTGCATCTGTTCCTGTATTCCTGTTCTCATTCCAGTTTCCCTGCATTGTTCCTGTGTTCCCATGGTCCTTCCTGTGCTCCAGCACCTGTTCCTGTGTTCCTTCGTTCCTGAGTCTTGTTCCACGTTCCACAACCCAGGTTGTACCTTTCTTGGACTGATACCCGGTTTTGTCCTCAGCTTCTCTCTGACTACAATTGGACTGATACCTGGAATTTACCTTTGCTTGCCTTTGACCACGCTTGAACTACCTGGAAATGACCCTTGCTTTGGCTGACCTTCCTCAGACGGATACCCTGACTTTGACCCCTGTGCTCCATTCAGACACTCTCTTCGCTTCTCCTGTGACCACCAGGTCTGACTGCCTTGATGCTGCCCCGGCCTTCCTCGAGCTAGACCACTAGGCACTGCCTACTCTGCCCAGAGGACCTTCAGTTCCTGCCTCGTATCTGTGGTCTCCGGTACTCTCTGTTCCGGGCTAGCTCATCTTTCACCGTCAGCCACGCACCTCTACTCTTTGTGGGCACACCTCTCCATCATGTCTCTGGGAGACCCCAGAGGCCCACCTAAGGCCAGGCAGCCCGGGAATCCAAGGGCTTAACACGCGGAGCCCCCGTGCCATTATTGGTGAAGTTACAGCTAGCCTCTGTCTCCTTGTGTTTTCCGCCTCCTGGCGGAAAACACAAGGAGGCAGAGGCTAGCTGTGTCCCCTCAGAAAGCCGTTCCAATCCTGTGCCAGGCCAAGGGTCTACCTCCAGCGCAACATGTAGAGTATTGAGGCTGTGTTTTCAAAAGATCTAGAGAGTGGTATGTAAAATTGTAAGTCATCAGCATATAAGAAGAAAGTTATTCCTAGATTTGTCAGTAATTTACACAGTGGGAGCAAGTAAATATTGAATAGTGTAGCTGAGAGAGCTGAGCCTTGAGGGAAACTTGTATTACACAGAAAGGTGTCAGATGTGAGGTTGCCCAGCTTGACTTGGAATGTTCTGCTAGATAGGAATGAAGTGAACCATCTGAGAACCATGCTGTTGTTCCCTATGTTTCTCATCTGATGGCATAATAGTTTATGGTTCACAGTGTCAAGGATCTTCCAGTTGTGATAACATTACTTACTCAAGATTGTTTGCTAGAAATGGCAGGTTGGATATTGTATGTATTATAGTTAATTTAGATTCACTAACCAAATCCCATTGTACCCTAGAGATTTGATGCTAGACATTCTCTTTATTAGTTATACCTGCCTAATTTTCACTACTGCTTGTTCCTCTAATTCTGGTAAATCTGACTGCACATCCAAATTCTTTTTTGTGGATGGGTGTGACTTTAATCCATCTTGGTGGAACCTCTAGTTATGTAAACAATAAGAATGTTTTGTAACCTTTGTGATACAGCATACCTCTTTCCCCCTCCCCCACATCTATCAGGATGGGTGATGCTACAGACAATTACCTCTACACCTCCTATACCTTTGTAATCCAAATAGCTCAGAAAATACCATGGGGTTTTTCCACAGAATCAGACTTTTATTTGTCAGATTTTTCAGGTTTAGCAGTTAGAATAAAATAGACAATACAAGGTCTATATTCAGTAAACCAGCTATTGGTGTGATAACCGGATAAATATAAACAGTCAAAAAAGAGCTAGGATCTTCAAAGCACTGCAAACCTGTCTGGGTAAGTGTTAATATATGGCAATAGGTAATTAGAAAGATAGGTGGTGAAGAAATTATAGCCAGATAATTACATATATTTGTGTGGATATAATCCCAAAATTGCTATATAGCTTAGCTAGTAGGGATGTGAATCGTTTTTCAACGATTAAAATTATCGTCCGATAATGTTTATATCGTCTTAAATCGTTATAGAACACGATACAATAGAAATTCTAACGATTTATCGTTAAAAATCGTTAAATCGTGTTAGTGCGCACTAACACGATTTAGTGCGCACTAACTGAAAATGATACAAATAAACACTTTCCAGGTCACTGAAGGTCAGTTAGGAATGAATATGTGTTCCTATTGGCTGGCTGCCCTCTTATCTATTGATGTTACCAAGGTTACCACTGAGGTGATGGTTGGGGGGATGGGAAATGGAACTGGAAACTAACGAACACCAACAGAAAATGAAACAAAGTGTTCACACTTCCCAGGTCAGTAAAGGTCACTTAGGAATGAATATGTATGTATGTATTCCTATTGGCTGGCTGTGCTCTTATCTATTGATTTTACCAATATGGTTGGGGGGATGTGAAATGGAAACAGTTGGAAGCTTGACAAAAAAAGTAATGTAATGATCAGCACTCACGTGACTAGAACTTGTTTGTTTATTATTTTTGTTAGCAGGCACCTGAAATGCTAGTGCATGTTGAATTTGCCAATCACTGTGCATTTTAGAAAGGTGGTCCTGGCTGGAACTGTACACAGTTCAAATATATGTAATTGATTGTTGGTAAGTGTATTTTTTAAGTAGCCACACTGGCACCAGTATGTTTACTTTTCCTCCTACTTAACTCACTAGCTCAGCTTTGTAAGAAGGGCTTCTCTGCTTGTGTGTTGTTTTTGTTTGGTGTGAGGAGAGCAGAAACATCAGATCTTTATTCAATCTACTACAGTCACCTCTTACAGTGCCCTATCCCTATTAATACCAGGAGTGTTGTGATCTTCCTGCACACAGTGCCCTAACCCTGATACCAGTCTGAGACAGCTCCCTCCCTGCATTACTAGTGAGAGACTGGCTTCACAGACAGGGGGGAGCTGCCTGACCCTCACTCCTGACTTCCCCCATGTCCCAGCTAGTGAATGGTGTGTGGGTGAGGGGGGGGGGAGGATGGTGAAGTCTGAGACAGCTCCCTCCCTGCATTACTAGTGAGAGGCTGGCTTCGCAGACAGGGGGGAGCTGCCTGACCCTCACTCCTGACTTCCCCCATGTCCCAGCTAGTGAATGGTGTGTGGCTGAGGGGGGGGGGGAGGATGGTGAAGTCTGAGACAGCTCCCTCCCTGCATTACTAGTGAGAGGCTGGCTTCACAGACAGGGGGGAGCTGCCTGACCCTCACTCCTGACTTCCCCCATGTCCCAGCTAGTGAATGGTGTGTGGGTGAGGGGGGGGGGGAGGATGGTGAAGTCTGAGACAGCTCCCTCCCTGCATTACTAGTGAGAGGCTGGCTTCACAGACAGGGGGGAGCTGCCTGACCCTCACTCCTGACTTCCCCCATGTCCCAGCTAGTGAATGGTGTGTGGGTGAGGGGGGGGGGGAGGATGGTGAAGTCTGAGACAGCTCCCTCCGTGCATTACTAGTGAGAGGCTGGCTTCACAGACAGGGGGGAGCTGCCTGACCCTCACTCCTGACTTCCCCCATGTCCCAGCTAGTGAATGGTGTGTGGGTGAGGGGGGGGTGATGGTGAAGTCTGAGACAGCTCCCTCCCTGCATTACTAGTGAGAGGCTGGCTTCACAGACAGGGGGGAGCTGCCTGACCCTCACTCCTGACTTCCCCCATGTCCCAGCTAGTGAATGGTGTGTGGGTGAGGGGGGGGGGGGGAGGATGGTGAAGTCTGAGACAGCTCCCTCCCTGCATTACTAGTGAGAGGCTGGCTTCACAGACAGGGGGGAGCTGCCTGACCCTCACTCCTGACTTCCCCCATGTCCCAGCTAGTGAATGGTGTGTGGGTGAGGGGGGGGGGGGAGGATGGTGAAGTCTGAGACAGCTCCCTCCCTGCATTACTAGTGAGAGGCTGGCTTCACAGACAGGGGGGAGCTGCCTGACCCTCACTCCTGACTTCCCTCATGTCCCAGCTAGTGAATGGTGTGTGGGTGAGGGGGGGGGGAGGATGGTGAAGTCTGAGACAGCTCCCTCCCTGCATTACTAGTGAGAGGCTGGCTTCACAGACAGGGGGGAGCTGCCTGTCCCTCACTCCTGACTTCCCCCATGTCCCAGCTAGTGAATGGTGTGTGGGTGAGGGGGGGGGGTGGATGGTGAAGTCTGAGACAGCTCCCTCCCTGCATTACTAGTGAGAGGCTGGCTTCACAGACAGGGGGAAGCTGCCTGACCCTCACTCCTTTGGGGTATTGTGATCTTCCTGCACACAGTGCCCTATCCCTGATACCAGGGGTGTTGTGATCTTCCTGCATGCAGTGCCCTATCCCTATTAATACCAGGAGTGTTGTGATCTCCCTGCATGCAGTGCCCTATCCCTATTAATACCAGGAGTGTTGTGATCTTCCTGCATGCAGTGCCCTATCCCTGATACCGGGATGTGTGCAAGAAGATCACAACACCCCCGGTATCAGGAATAGGGCACTGTGTGCAGGAAGATCACAACACCCCTGGTATTAGGGATAGGGCACTGTGTGCAGGAAGATCACAACACTCCTGGTATTAATAGGGATAGGGCACTGTGTGCAGGAAGATCACAATACCCCTGGTATCAGGGTTAGGGCACAAGTTCTAGTCACATTGACTGATCACATTACTTGTTTTGTCAAGCTACCAACTGTTTCCATTTCCCATCCCCCATATACTGTCAGTAGGAAACTTGGTAACATGAATAAATAAGAGGGCAGCCAATAGGAATACATATTCATTCCTAAACTGACCTTAACTGACCTGAAAAGTGTCAAATTGTATCATTTTCAGTTAGTGCGCACTAACTGGGAGTTAGTGCGCACTAACTCCCGTTAGTGCGCACTAACTCGAGTTAGTGCGCACTAATCGGAAAAAACGATTTTTAACGATTTTTTAACTAAAAAATCGTGCCTAAGATGATTTTCTTGCCCTGCCACACGATTTCTATCGTTAAGACGATATGGAAAACGATTCACATCCCTATTAGCTAGATAGAATCACTAACTGCTCAGTAGCCAAAATTGCTACATAGATGTATAGAGTCTCTAAATGCTCAGTTGCCAAAATCACCACATAGCCAGATAGAGTCATTAACTGGTTATTGATGGACTATAGCTAGTGATAACAAATATAGATGGTTATATGAATAAAGCCTCCAACTGGCATTCCTAGATGGTCAGCATCCCTAGCAACAGGGAAATCATTTATCAAGATGGCTATCCACTGTAGGAAGGCAAACTTTTCTACAGAGGAGAAAAAGGTTTTGGCCAAGCTTTTCTTGGCATTTTGAACACATCCTATACACCCTAGTATTTAGGAAATATGATCATATTACACCATTGTTGATATCACTGCATTGGTTACCAGTACAATCCATAATCAATTATAAAGTATAAACGTTAATATTCAACATCATGCCTTCCAATAACACCGGCTTGTTAGGAGTGACACTACAACCTTACAATCCTCAGCAAACACTAAGATCTCAAAATAAAAGATTACTGACTATTCACACAATATGGAGCACACATCTGATGCAAATAAGAGATTGAGTGTTTTACATAGTGGGTCCAAAGCTCTGGAATTCTCTACGTGAGACGTTATGTATTATACAAGATAAAAAGAGATTTAAATGTGAATTAAAATTATGGCTATTCAAAAAGCCATAGTAATTAGGGATGTACAAAGCCCGAACCTTTCGGGAAAAATTTGCTCGGGTTTCAGGGTCCCCAAACCAGGATGAATTAGGTAATTCTGTTGAAATTGCCTAATTCATCCTGAACGATAGCGCATCCCTAATAGTAATTAGGAGTCAGCTGAAGTGTTGTCCTTAAGCAAAGCTAAGTTATTGTATTCTATGACCATAATACTGCAATGAAACATCTGGTCAAATACAACCTTTCCTGTGTGTACAGCACCTAAAAATAAACATTACTCATACACTAGGACTCAGACAACACCTGATCTAAGAAGAGGGCAAGCCATTCTAACTTGACAGCTTGGTAACTAAAAACTGACTATGACAACATTACAGCTATTATCTAGCAAGCACACACACACCTGGCATCAATGTAAGATACCTTCAGCATCTCTGTCTCCATTGATTAGTTGAGCACAGATGAAAATAATTTAGTCTACAAGTTAACTCACACTTCATTTATTAGCCAGCCATAAACATTGTAGAATGTCAAAACAGTCAGATACATGAATAGACCTGTTGCAAAATATACATTACTGGCTGGTTATCTGTTCTATGTGGTTATGCATCTAATATACTTGCTGAAGTAAAGTGACTAGGTATCTGCATAATAGCCATATTGGCATTTAGGTAATATTTATTGTTTAATTGTCTATAATATAACTGGCTAATTGAATGCCTAAATAGCTGTCCTAAAGTTAGCCGGGTACTATAAATCATCTGTGCATCCATGAGTAGCTGAAAATGTGACATAGCCGGTTAGGTATTGGTTATGCTCTGACCCTCCCTGATCTGTCTTTCCAAGATGGCCTTATCTTCTCTAAGTACCCCTTTAATCCCTTGATCATCTAATGGTCCAAGATATTCCTTCACAGGCTTCCCACCTCAGTGATATTTAAAAAGTTTTTATTATGAGGTTTTGCCTTTAAGGACAACTTTTTTTCAAATTCTTATTTAGCCCGCCTTATCAACATTTTACATCTAACTTGTCAATGTGTATGCTTTTTCCTATTGTCTTCAGTTTGATCCTTTTTCCAATTTTTAAAAGAAGTTATTTTGGCTAAAATAGCCTTTTTCATCTCACCTTTTAACTATGCTGGCAGCTGTTTGTCCTTCCTTCCACTTTTTATAATATGTGGAATACCCCTGGACTACATTTCTAAGATTGTATTTTTAAATAATGACTACACCTGATGTAATCTCTTAACCTTTGAAAATGCACCTTTCAGTTTTTTTCTGTTTTCCTCATTTTATCAGTTTCCCTTTTGAAAGTTTAATGTTAGCGTTGTAGATTTAATTAATGTCCTCCCAGTCATTAAGTTAAATTTGATCACGCTATGATCACTGTTACAAAGCGGCCCCACCACCGTTACCTCTCTCACCAAATCCTGCGTTCCACTAAGAATTAGATCTAAAATGGATCCCACTCTCATCAGTTCCTGGATCAACTTCTCCATGTAGCAGTCATTTATATCATCTAGAAACTTTGCCTCCATAGCATGGACTGATGTTACATTTACCAAGTCAATATTGGGATTATTGAAATCTTCCATTATTACTATGCTGCCAAATAGGTGCAGGGTTATTTTTTTTTATCATTTTGATTGTTTTGATTTCCTGTCATTATCTGATTTCATTTTTTAAATGGGTGGGGGGGGGGGGGGGGGTTGCATAATTTAAAGTTAGTGCACTCATTTATCAAAATGCTATATTGTATTTTCATGTGCCTTTAACTCCACTTTTTTCATTTGTGTAAAGCTGTGTGATAGGATTTTAGTGTGTGTGGAGAGAGAGCATGAAAGAGAGACTCACTAACCATAATGATGTTCTACTAGATTAGGTATTTATATCTCTATAGGAGGCCCACCTAGTAACTCGAGGTGAGGTTTAAGTATTAGTGTAGGGGTTAGGGGCCACTTTGAAATTCAAAGTGAGACATACGAACGAAACAGTGCTCCCTTGTGAATATTTGATGACCTTCAGAGTGAGGAAACTCACCCAAAGATGAGATTTGTGCAATGTTTTCTCAACCTAACTTGATGGACTCTCTACCTGGGTAATATCAAGTTCGGTTCTGCTGCTAAGATTACAAGGTGGTGTTTGTGGTATACCTGGTAACAAGTGTAAATAAACAAGTGATGTAATAAAAGCATCAAGTTCTAGTCAGCAAAAGCAAAAGTATGTAATACAATACATATTTTGATTTCGCCAACCCTTTTTATTTTAGGAAAGGGGCCCTGGCATTTTGGTATATGCATACTTTGAATTCCTCTGGTGTGTGAGGAGTGAATGGTGAGAGAGAGAGTGACTGGGGTGACTGTATGGGGTCATTGGTGGGATAGAGACTGGTTGGGGTGGTGACTGGTGTGAGAGAAACAGCCTGGTGTGTATGTGTGTTGTGAGGGGGTGACTGGTGAGAGGGAAAGTGACTGGGGTGACTGTATGGGATGACAGGTGGGAGACTGCCTGGGGTGGTGACTGGAGAGAGAGAGGCATCCTGGTGTGTGTTGGAGTGACTGGTGATAGAGAAGTGACTGGAGTGACTGAATGGGGTGACAGGTGGGAGAGAGACTGGACGGGATGGTGACTGGTGAGAGTCAGCCTGATGTGTGTGTTGGTGACTGGTGAGAGGGGGATTGACTGGGATGATTGGAGTGACAAGTGGAAGAGAGACTGGTGGTGCCTGTGGGGGGAAACCAGTAGCTGGTAACAAGTGTAAACAAATAAGTGATGTAATATGGTAATAGCATCAAGTTCTAGTCAGCAAAAGCATGCAATGCAAATGCACATTTTGAATTCACCAATTCTTTATATTTTAGGAAAGGAGGCCCTGGCATTTTGAGATATGCATAATTTAAATTACCTTGGTGTGTGGGGGTTGACTGGTAAGAGGGGAAGTGATGGCCAATGGGAATTCAGAACCATACTTCTAGCTAAGAACTGCTCCCCAATTGATACTTTTTATCTTATTGGTAACATTTTAAGTTATTGCATGCTAACATCTAGTTAGTGCGTACTAAGAGCCTCATTTTCTAAAGTATCACAGGCCTACAATACTTTAGGGAATGAGGGGTGGGGGGCCGGAATGGGGGGAGGGCCTGCACTAGCCGGCAGCGATCACACCATCACGGTGCGATCGCTGCCGGTTTTGCACCCAATAGCGCAACCATAGAAGGTGTAGCTATTGGGCGTGAACTCAGATGTGAACAGGGCCTTACCTTTTCGTCATCCGCGGCGTCGGCCCCGGTGACGCCCCGACTCCTCCTCTTCCGGGGCCGACTCCGCCCCCATTTTGGTATCGCATGTGATCCGGGTGGAAAATGAGGCCCTAAGTCCTGTTAGTGTACACTAACACAAAATACCACATTTTCTGAAATGTATACCATTTTAATTTTGTTTCATAGTTCTCTCAAAACTAGATGAAACAGACAATTTAATTGCAATTGTCTATTTCTTTTAAAATGATTGCTTATCCCTACTGCCAAATTATTTAGCTTCCTTAATCTCTGTTATCATTTCATCATCCATTTGAACATTTTGGCCAGGTGGACAGTAGAATAGTAAAACTATACTCTTACCCATCACACATGGAATTTCCACTCATAAGGATTCTATTGTGCATTTAGTCTCCTGCATGATCTTTATCCTGTTGTAGTCTATGTCATCCCTAACATAAAGTGCCCCTCGACCCTCACCAAGGTGATTCACTCTTTCATTGTGATATATTTTGTACCCTGGTATAGCAGTATCCCATTGGTTATCCTCCTTCCTCTAGGTCTCTGAGATGCCAATTATGTCTACCTCTTCATTCAGTGCTATACAGTCTAACTCTTCCATCTTACTTTTTAGACTTCTGGCATTAGCATATAAATATTTCAAAGTATGTTTTTTGTTGGTATTAACAATGTTCTTATCACTTGATAGGAGTATTTTGGAACCTTTTAACTTCGGTGGTTCTTTACATATAGGCATGTGGGCTATTATTTCTTTTATTAGAACTGCTCTTTCAGGATGCCCTAACTCCTCTACTATTTTAATATCCTTTAAAGATACCTTCCTCCAAACCATACGCTGCTGAGTGACTGTCAGCTTTCCCAAAGGTTCTAGTTTAAACTTGATTTTTGAAGGATAGTGCCAGCAGCCTGGTTCCACCCTGGTTAAGGTGGAACCTATCCATTTAGAATAGGCTCCCCCTTCTCCAAAATGTTGCTCAATTCTTAATAAAACTAAAACTCTCTACCCTTCACCATCATCTTATCCATGAATTGATAGTCCGGAGTTATGCCTGTCTCTGAGGTCCTGCATGTGGCAAAGGGAGCATTTCTGAGAATGCTACCCTGAAAGTTCTGGATTTCAACTTTCTACCTAAGATCCTAAATTGACTTCCAAAACCTCCCTCCCACTCCTTCCTATGTCTTTGGTGCCCACATGGACCACGACAGCTGACTTCTCCCCAGCACCATCTAACATCTTATCTAGGTGATGCATGAGGTCTGCTACTTTTGCACCAAACAGGCAACTTATCAATTGATCCTCATGTCCACCAGCCACCCAGCTATCTACATTTCTAATAATCAAATCACCAACTATGACGCCAACGTAACCCTTCCAACCTGGGTTCTAGACCTTGGAGAATCATCCTCAGTGTGAGAGAATAATGCCTCACTTTGAGAGCAGGTCCTTGCTACAGGATCAGTTTCTATTAGGGATGTGAATCGTTTTAGGACGATTAAAATTATCGTCCGATAATTTTAATATCGTCTTAAACCGTTATGGAACACAATACAATAGAGATTCTAACGATTTATCGTTATAAATCGTTAGAATCGTGAGCCGGCACACTAAAACCCCCTAAAACCCACCCCCGACCCTTTAAATTAAATCCCCCACCCTCCCGAACCCCCCGCCAAATGACTTAAATAACCTGCGGGTCCAGCGGCGGTCCGGAACGGCAGCGGTCCGGAACGGGCTCCTGCTACTGAATCTTGTTGTCTTCAGCCGGCGCCATTTTCCAAAATGGCGCCGAAAAATGGCGGCGGCCATAGACGAACACGATTGGACGGCAGGAGGTCCTTCCGGACCCCCGCTGGACTTTTGGCAAGTCTTGTGGGGGTCAGGAGGCCCCCCCAAGCTGGCCAAAAGTTCCTGGAGGTCCAGCGGGGGTCAGGGAGCGATTTCCCACCGCGAATCGTTTTCGTACGGAAAATGGCGCCGGCAGGAGATCGACTGCAGGAGGTCGTTCAGCGAGGCGCCGGAACCCTCGCTGAACGACCTCCTGCAGTACAGCCATTTTGGAAAATGGCGCCGGCTGAAGACAACAAGATTCAGTAGCAGGAGCCCGTTCCGGACCGCTGCCGTTCCGGACCGCCACTGGACCCGCAGGTTATTTAAGTCATTTGGGGGTGGGGGATTTAATTTAAAGGGTCGGGGGTGGGTTTTAGGGGGTTTTAATGTGCCGGTTTTGCGATTTTACGTTTTTTCGATTTTTCACGATTTTTCACGATATTTTACCCCCCCAAACGGCAACAATACGATTCCCTCCCCCTCCCAGCCGAAATCGATCGTTAAGACGATCGAGGACACGATTCACATCTCTAGTTTCTATTATACCAGGGAAAGGTTCTCTGCCCAGGTGATCTTGTTCTTCCAAAGTAGTACAGAGGCTACTGGACTGGAGTTGGTGCTTGGCTACTAAGTATCTGAAGGTCTCCTTTATATACTTCTCTGTCGGGCTCAGCTCCTACAGATCTGCCACTAGCCTCCAGAGATCAGACTCATTACCTGAGAGCCAGGAGCTCTTTGTACCATGCGTACATATACAACCTCTCTCTAACTGGTAGATAAACATACATATGGTACTCGGGGAAAAAGACTTGAAGGCCCCCATTTCACTGCTGGACTGCTGTCTGTGTCTGCATCTTCATATTTTTGATTCCTAGTTAATTTATGTTGCTATAGGAGTAGTAATTTGTAAATCAGAGTCCTTTAAATTTATATGATCAATTTAATGTTAATTTGGCAATGACCTGCAAGGGAACAATTGATCTAATTGATAAAGACTAGGTCATTCCCTTGTTCTAGATCAATCCCCAACTGATTTTTGATGTGAAAATGATTCTTGTCCTCTTATATGGTCTTCCTTTTAATTAGAATACACTCACACACACACAGACACTTGAAACAAAATCTACCTCCTTGGTATATATATATATATATATATATATATATTTTTTTTTTTTTTTTTTTTAATCAGGCACCTACACAAAGAATTTACTTACTTTTTCTAACATTTTAGTCAAAGCACACACAAACACTTGAAGTTAGTTTACCCCACAATTTCACCTCCCCAAAGTTTTAGCCTCAATTTTACCAAGCAAGCAATACATACTGTTACCCATCACGACTCGACCGAAGCGGGCCAGCCCTTTTGGACTGCCTTGCCCACACTGGCTCCTCGAAGATGCAACCGACCTAGGAACACCGCTGTACTGCATCTAATATACCTGGCTGCGGCTCCCCCTAGGTGCTGGTGCAGCCATGCTCCAGTTAAAGGGCCCGCGGTGGGAATTCCTGGTGGTGCGCGGGTTTGGACGTCATCAAGCTGCCCTTATTTAAGGGCAGCTCAACCTGGAACCGTTGCCTCAGCTACAGGTCGTCTTCCTGTCTGATGCATCCTGCTACTCTGTTTGCTTACCTGCCTGCTTGCCTGCCTGTCTCGGATTGCCTTCAGATACTCTGTTGTCTACCACCTGCCCTGATTCAGATTGTTCCTGGATACTCTGCTCACTGCCTGACCTGACCTGGACTGTGTATTGGTCTCTGCTACTCGCTGCCTGCCCAGACTCGGACTGCCTTTTGGAGTTTTTGTTCGCTGCCTACCTGTCTCAGATTGCCTGCTTACTGCCAGACTAGACTCAGATTGCCTCCTGGTCTCAGCTCCTCTGCTGCCACGATCAGCTCAGCCCTTGGACTGAGCCTTGCTCTCCAAAAGGACAATCTGCCTGCTGATGGCAAACACCTTCAGAGCTGTCTTCAAAGGGTGTTCCCATCTTGCCACAGTCAAAGGGTCCACGTAAGTAACACATACCAATTCTTTTCAGCCACCAGACAAATCTTCTCCTCTCAATACTCCCAGTAGAAAAATATTCAAAACTGATGGACATGAAGTTTGTTAGCACTGCCTTGGATCAACCATGACCAAGCCAACTGTTATTATTGTGGCTGGATATCCTCGCATTCCCAGAAGTCAAAATTATAGAAAATGGAGTAACCACATATGTTTCCCTTAAGCCACAGTCAGTCCTCTTCCCAGAACACAGCCTTGTCTACCTCCCCAGGAATGGAGTTGAGCAGGAGCTCCTTCGAAATATATTCCCTTCAGCAGAGCAAGCAAAATCTTTGAGATCAAGTAAGCATAAAAAAATGAAAAATAAGCACAATGCAGTGAAGCTGTTGGTGCATCCAGCACCAAAAATCACTGAGTATCAACACCATTGATAGACATGATGCATCCTTCTCTGCAACATTGATCCTTGACACATGATGCATCAACACCATCAACCCATAAAGCATTGGCACTGTCTATGCACAGTGTATTGGTGATATTGAAGCACAAGCTCCCTATGCCATTGAAGTGCAAGTTCTCAATGCATTGAGCCCTGGAGCAGAAAATGCAGTGAACGATTAATGCCAGTGACAATTAAGACCAACAAAACAGGATGCTCTATCATCCATGCATCATGCAGCTGTGCTTACAATGCAGCTGTATGGAGACATGCTGAAAAATTTTCCAGGATCAGAAGGGGATATGTCTCACCTGCTCCCAATAATTACCAGAGAACTTTCACCAAACCATCTCTAGATATACTTGGAACCAGGCTGCTGGCACAAGTATAGCTAGAGATGCCAAACCCCATTTGTTCTTTGGTACCTCTCACATCCAACCAGCCCCCAATACAAATTCTATGGAGCCCAGAGGATGTTCATGATTACATTCTTGTCAAAAGTGGATGTTCCATCCCCTGCACCAAGCCAGAGGGTATATCAGCCCTTAGAGTAAGTGGTGGAGTTGGTGAAGGATTTTTTTAACCTCTCTACAAGTTAAGGATATGTTATGCTCAGGCTTGTGGACCCTTGGGCCGATGAGAGGATGGTATACCTTGCAGAGGTTCCGTAGGTTCTCTCGTCGGGTGGCGAGGCAGAACAGAAGAGGAGCACAGTTGACCCTCGGCTCTGGAGGTGGAGACGACTGCAGACAGATGAAGAGGCTAGAAGAGGAGCTGTGTCCTCACCCCTGGAAGTCTGTGGTCCCCCCAGGAGGAGCCCATAGGGACCTAGACCGCTGAGACTTAGGTGGACCCCGAGGGGGTTGCGGTATCAGTGCAAGGGCTGACTGGAGCTTCGCCCTGGAAGTCCGCGGTCCCCCCAGGAGGAGCCCGTAGGGACCCAGACCGCTGGGACTTAGGTGGGCCCTTGGAGATGGAGTCCAGGAAGGGTCCAAGATCAGGTGCCAGAGAGTCGTCGCTTACCAGGCCGAGGTTCACACACCAAGGGATCATCACTTACCAGTTCGAGGTCACATCAGAGAATCACCGCTTGCCAATCCGAGTCGCACACCAGAGAATCACCGTAAGCCAATCCAAAGTCAGGAACCGAGAAGACCAAGATGAAACAGGAACAGGGATCCAAAGCTCAAGAACTCACCGAGGCAAGCAGACTAGACAGCGCTGGAGGACGTTGCCAAGTCAGGGATTGAGCAGAGGAAGCTTCCCTTTATACTTCCACTGCTCAGGCTGATTAAGGACAGGTGAGACTTGTTAAAGGGATCAGGTCCCTTTAAATCTCTGAAGGGGGCATGGCCTCGCACCTAAAGATGGTGACGGCCATCTTGAATTTCCTCTGCGGAGGAAAGGCTGCCGGAACGGTGCGGGGACAGAGCAGAGACGGCTCTCCACCCGGCGGTCAGGCCGGAGACCTGTGCCGGGACAACGCGCACCCAGTCAGGGGTTTCCCCTGAGGCTGCCGCGGCAGGTCGCCGCCGCAGACAAGGTAGGGGACCGCGGTCGTGGCCTGCCACGGCCGCGGGACACAACAGGATAAGGAAAGTATATTCCAATCTCTCTTTTCCAGAAAATAACACTCACTCAGAAGGAGTTCCAGTATTCCTGGTGCATATGGATATTCTATCAGAACCCCTAGAATGTGGTTCTTGCCATGAACTCTTCATTGCAGGGGAGTCCAAGCAATCAAAGGATATACACCAGAAGCATACTCATCTGATACAACTATGATGATTGTTATCTGTGAGTTTTTCCAGTAATGAGCAGGTAAGCACCAATGAGTCATATTCAGGCCACCACAGACAGAGAGACTTCTACCTAGGTCATATATCTTCCCTTTGGTTTGATGATTGTGGTCAGCAAGGCATGAACTGCAGGGTAAACTCTGGCACAAACAGGGAATGAGAGGTCCAGAACAGAGCAAGGAACAGGAATGAACCAGAATTCCAGGAGGTCAGGGATAGAACAAATTGGAGCGCTGAAGCTAGAAGCTGAAGATAATGTAGTCTTTTGGATACAGGAACAGAGTCAGAACACAAGGACTGAGTTAGGACCAAGCTCTGGCATCTGAGAACTGAGAGTGCCTTATATAAGTACAGGCCTATCCAGGAAACAAGTTGACCATTGGGGGGAAATGAGGCACACAGAACTGAGAAGACTAGACAGACAGTTCAAGTGGCCCACAATGCCACCTGAAGGCCACAAAATCCTTACACCTCTTCAGTCACTTTCTTAATCATTGGGGTCCTGGATTTGTTTTCCCTTTCCTCTGAGCTGTAAAGAGGGTTCAAATGGATATATATATATACACCCTGTGACTCCCTACCAGAGCCTTCAGAACACTTATCTCTGCTGAAAGACTCTCTTACACCAGATTTCTGGACAAGTTGAACAAAACATACAGAGTTAATATCCATAAGGACAAGGATCCTGGCATAAAGGTCTTTCACCTCCTCCAGATTTTAGAAATATAGGCAGAGCCAGCAGCTATTCCAATTCATGATAATCTGCAAGAATTAGAAAAAGTATGTGGAAGAATCTATGTGACAAGAAACTGAGACCTCAAATATAGAATGCAAAAATCCCTGGAATTTGGGCTAATGCAACTATCTTAACAATCAGTTATAGTAGAATCAGCATTTTCAAAGAGTGAAGAAAACAAGAATTTCCTCAAATATTCTAGTAGGGAAAGATACCAGGCTACTAGACAAATAAGATTAACAGGAATTTCAGAACTTTATGCTTAATACATGTATTTCTGCTCACCAGTTCTGTATGGCTCAGTATTTACATAATTGCTTTGGCCTGGTGAAGGCAGATATGCATACCTTCAGTCATTCTGTAGAGTGTATATACCATCTTCTGTGATAAATTTATGAAGCGTTCAATACCATGGCATACACTACATCATCTTCCATCGGAGCATGCTGTATTGCTTGGTTGAGAGCCAGTAGCTTTTACGATTATTGTTGCGTCCATCGGTCGCAGATGGCTGTGACCTTTGCTGCTCACCTCATTTTGCCCTTTAGCTCCTATTCTGGCAAAGATGGCCACCTCTACCTCTATACACCAACCTCCCTGGAGTTCCTGAGATGTCATGGGTGATCCCGGTCACCATCTTGAATCTGGTGTAACATAGGGCACACATACGCACGCACGCCTGCCTCTGTCTTATCCACGTGGCGGGAACCTCGGCGGTGTCCCCTCCGTGTGATGTCACTGCCTACTTGTACTTAAGTCTACCTGACCTTCCTACCAAAGAGTTAGCAAGGATTCCATCTTGCTCAAATCCTTTTCTCAGAGATGCTTCGCCTCGCTGTTCCTGCATTCCAGACTGAGTGACTCAGTTACCCGCTCCTCGAGGGCCTTGCTGCACTCAGGGCTATCCATTCTTCGGAGAGCCTTCCCTGTGAGTCTCACCTTACCAGCTTAGTCAGTACCTCTCGCTACCTCTATGGACGACCCTCCAGTGTTCCTGCTCCAGGTCTCTGCTGCTGCTATGACGATATCTCTACTGCAACACTACAGAGTGAGTACTAGACCTGATCTACAACTCTGCTTCTCTCTTGCTGTACAGATCCTCAGGTTACCCTGCTCTGCAGACCACTACTGGATCCACGCTGCCTTGTGCCTGTTACAAACATATATCTTCGGCCTACCCCACACTGCAGACCACTACCGGAGCCACCATGCACAAGAACTACCAAGAAGCAAGATTTATCTGGGTTACCCCGCTCTGCAGACCACTACCGGAGAATCTATCTCAGGTCTTCCTACTCAAGGACTGAGTTTAGAAACCTGCTCCTCAGGTTTCTCTTTGCTGTACAATAAATATATCTCTGACTCCTGTGTCCTTCACTGCTGAGACCCCGCCTATCGTGGATAGTCCACACAGGGCTCCTCCCTGTGGGTGGAGTCAGCTCTCTCCATTACCCAAGGGCCCACAAACCAAGTTCAAGTATAACAGATTGCTAACTCCATGGACCTGGCTCAGCTCTCAGCCTTACAGGCCATCTCTGGCCTGGCCCAACAGATTTCGCAGCTACAGAGGACTTTGGAGACATTGGCTAGGGATGTGCAGACGGAAAGTATTCGTTGGGTTCGGTATTCGGGGGGGAAACCCAATCCGTCCATTAGTTGAATTCGGTATTCGTTTCCCATTAAAGTTGTAAAAACAAAAAAAACCCCACCCCAACCCTTTAAATTTAATTAACTACAACCCCCCACCCTCCTGACTCCCCCAAGACTTGCAAAAAGTCCCTGGTGGTCCAGCAGGGGTCCTGGACTGATCTCCTGCACCTGCGCGCAGGCTGCCCAAAATCGACAGCCTTGCGCGCGCCGATCCAGGATTTTATAAGATACGCGCGGCTATACGCGTATGTTATAAAATCCAGCGTACTTTTGTTTGCGCCTGCTGAGCGAACAAAGGTATGCGATCGCGCTCTTTTTTAAAATCTACCCCTCTAAGTTCTCTTATTGATCTCGCTGGATGGATTGACCGCCGTATACGAGAGTGATCTACTGAGGTAAAACATCTCAAGAGACACTCCTCCGGAGGTAATCGCTCTCGCTGCTTGCCTTCAGCTCCGGCTCAGGCATTGCCCAATCCTGAAGAAGAAGACTAACCCATGCAATTAGGACATAGCCACTTAACCACCAAAGAGAGGCACTTTCGCAAGAAGATGGGCTTCTGCATGTATGGCGGGAAAACCGGTCATGCAGTCCAAACCTGTCCCATCTGTCTGGGAAACATGCAGACCTAGGATCCGCCAGAGGATTCCTCCTAGGCCTACTGCACCATCTCCTCCACTGACTCTCCTGGTCTCCATCATCTTTGGGCCTCTTGAATTCACCACATAAGCACTAATCAATTCTGGTGCAGGTGGGAATTTTATTCTGAAAAGATTGGTAGAGCACCTATGAATTCCTACTGAACCAGTACCCACACCACTGCTTCTCTCTTCCATACACGGTGAGCTGTTGCCAGTAGATGTCACGCTCACCACACAACCCATTTGCCTACACACTGGGTCTCTGCATACCGAGACCATCACATTTCTGATCCTCGAGAAAGCTATCTATCATATAGTGCTTGGAATCCCATGGTTACAAGACCATTCTCCCCAGTTCAACTGGTCTTCAATGGAATTTTCATAATGGGGCCCGAACTGCTATGACAGATGCTTGAAGAAAGTAACCCCATTACCATATATGGTCATCACTACTGCTCTCTCTGGTTTACCACCGCAGTACTGTTATGGTCATGCCCACGGGGAGGAGCCTCGTGAGAAGCCATAGTACTAGGCTAGACTCTATACATGCAAACACAAATAATTTGTATTTATTATACAGCTTGGTGGCACTGCCCAGCAGGGGCAGCAGTGAGATAACTTAGTAGAAGCAGTCCAGGGGTCCTCAGTAGAGGAGACCAGTCCCACACTCGAGTAGATGGTAGGCAGCACAGGGTAGTAGAGGAAAGTCCTGGATGCGGACTCTGAGTGCTGAAGCTGGAGATGAGACAGACTGATAAGGTTAGTTACTCACTAAAGTAGATAGCTGTATTGATGAAGATCCTGGCAGGCAGAAGTAGGTAGTAAGGCACCAGAGTAGGAAGAACAGGCCCTCAAGGAGCGAGAACCCAATATCTCAGATAGATACCTGTAAGAGAACATAAGGGCACCCGAGGAGCGGGTACCCAGGTTAGAGATGAATTACCCCGAAGGGCAGAGAGAAGGCTTTCTTGTGGCAGCAAGGAAGCAGCAGAGCAGCTTACACCTGAGGCAGTCCAATCCTTGCTAACTCAGTTTGTTAGCAAAGGAAGGGCAGGCTAAATACCCGGATGTCGTGATGTCACTCAGAGGGGATGCCCCTGAGGTTCCCGCCATGATGTGGATAAAGACGTGGGTGGCATGCGCGCGTGCACCCTAGGAGGCCCTCAGGAAATCCATGGCAAACACCGTTGCCCTTCTGGGGACGCCGGAGAGAGCGGCATGAAGATGAGGCAGCAGCCATCTTCCCAAGGTTTGAGGAGAGAGAAGGAAGAGAGGTAAGCCACAGAGGTCGAAGCCATCTGAGACCAACGGACGCAACAGTACCCCCCTTCAAATGGCCCTCTCCAGACCCCCTACCTGGTCTTGGGTTTTGAGGATGCGATCGATGAAATTGACGAAGCATCTCTTTGTCCATGATTTTAGCCATTGGTTCCCAAGAGTTTTCTTCTGATCCTTAACCCTCCCATGACAGGAGGTATTCCCAAACTCTGCCTCTCTTTCTTACATCAAGGATGGCATCAACCTTGTACTTGATGTCTTCTTCTGCATCAACAGGAGTAGGTTCAGGTGTTTTGGTGGAAAACTCACTAATAACAAGCGCTTTCATCAGCGAAACATGGAATGCATTATGAATCTTCATAGCTGGTGAAAGCTTCAGACTATAGGTGAGTGAGACCAGTCGTCAGAGAATAGGAAAAGGTTAGACAAAGCCTGGAGCAAATCAAGCAGATGGAAGCTTGAGTCTTAGATGTTTGGTAGACAGCCAGACTTTATCACCAGGCTGAAATTCAGGAGCCTTGCTGCGATGAGCACCATAGCCTTTCTTTGCTCTTTGTCCTGCTTTCTGGAGCATCTCTTTAGTCTCTTTCCAGAGCTGCTGTATATCTTTGATAGTAGATTGAGCTGCCAGGGACGACACAGAAAGTGGAAGTGGTAGAGGTGTTAATGGTTATTGGCCGTAGACCACTTCAAAAGGTGTAGATCCAGTAGATGATGCTGGATGCGAGTTGATAGCAAATTCAGTCCAGGGCAACAGTTCAGCCCAGTCATTCTGTCGTGATCCGACAAAGGCACGGAGGAACTGTTTGAGAGTTCTATTCATTCTCTCTGGCCATTCGACTGAGGATGGTACGCAGAGGTGAAGTCAAGTGTGATGTCGAATTTCTTATACAAGGCTTTCCAGAACTTAGCGGTAAATTGAGCTCCTTTGTCAGAAACAATGTATTTAAGCATGCCGTGAAGTCAAAAGATGTGACTGATGAATATTTTAGTAATTTCCATGACTGAAGGCAAGTCAGGGAGAGTCACAAAGTGAGCCATCTTCAAAAATCGATCAACTGTAACCCAGATGGTATTGTTTCCTCCAGAAAGTGGCAAGTCCACAACAAAATCTGTTGCGATGTGGGTCCAGGGCTCATCCGATGCTGGCAAGGGTTGAAGCAGGCCCCAAGGATGTCCGGGTGGAGGTTTCTGTCTGGCACAATTGGCAAAAGAAGCTACATACGCAAGAGTGTCTTCCTTCATGGTGGGCCACCAATAGTATTTCTGTAGCTTAGCCAATGTTCTCCATTGACCAGGGTGTCCAGCCAGTTTCAAATCATGAGCCCATGTTAGCAGTTTCATTCTTAGATTGCAGGGTACAATGGTCTTGCCCAGGGTAACCGGATGTGTAGCTGTGAGAATAACTCTCTTCGGGTCAATGATGTGTTGTGGTTCATCAGGTACATCTTCTGAGAGAAAAGAGTGAGATAATGCTTCTGCTCTGAGATTTTTATCACCAGGGTGATATTTCAGCACAAAGTCAAACCTGTTGAAGAACAGGGACCACCTCGCCTGTCTATGGTTGAGGCGTTGAGCATGATGGAGGTACTCCAGATTTTTTTGATCTGTGAAGACAGTGATCTGATGTTGTGCACCTTCAAGCCAGGGGTGCCATTCTTCAAATGCCATTTTTATTGCCAACAGTTCTTTATCCCCAATGCTGTAGTTCTTCTCCGCTGGCGAGAAGCATTGGGAAAAGAATGAACAGGGGTGAAAGATCTTAGCATCACTGGTCTGGTTTAGCACGGCCCCCATGCCTACATCAGAGGCATCAACTTCCACATTGAAGGGTCATGTAGGGTCCGGATGGCGGAGACATGGTTTGCTTGAGAAGGCGTCTTTTAACTTCTGAAATGCTGTCACAGACTCTGTAGGCCAAGTGGCAACATTGGCACCCTTCTTAGTCATTGCTGTTAAGGGAACAGTCAATGAAGAGTTATTTTTGATGAAGGTCCTGTAGTAGTTGGTAAATCCCAAAAATCATCTTAGAGCCTTCAGGCCAGTGGGTTGAGTCCATTTTTGAATACTCTTAAGCTTCTGAGGATCCATTTGGAAGCCTTTGTTGGAGACAATGTATCCTAAGAAGGGCATGGATTCCTTGTGGAAGTCGCATTTAGACAATTTGGCATACAAGCAGTAGGGGTGTGCATTTGTTTTCGACGTATTGGCAATCCGCAACATATATGTCCCTATTCGTTGTATTCATGGGGAAGCAAAATGTATCGCGACTCCCCACGAATATAACGTATCATCCGTTTCATACGTTTGGCAGCACGCGCTTTTCTTTGCCGCCATTTGCAATCGGAGGATGCCATTTGGGTGTATCCAGAGCCAAAAACCAGCCCTTTCCTGTGAGTCATCAGTGACCTCACAGCCCTGTCAGAATAGGCTGGACAGGTTGGCACAGATACTGGAATGCAACATATCAGCGATAGCATTTTGTGAAATGCACTTGCTTGGTGATGATTTTCCTGATGACCTAGCACTATATATAGTTAAGCACGCGGCGTGCCACCCACTTTCTTTGCAGGGGTGGTCTGGGGAGGTGGTCTCTGCAGAAGGTGGCTGCACTCAGAGCTAGTCTGAGTTCAGAAATCTCTATTCAATTGCTAGCTAGGCTAGTTAATTAAGAGAAAAAGATATTTCTTTATTTTGCTGCAGTGCAAAATAGCTCTGTTTGTTTTTTAAGCAGTTTATTTAGGTGATCTGAGACGGTCTCTCTGTGCCAGGGAGAGAGGCTGCTAGCAGTGCCATTTTGTTTAATTCATGCTCTGGGCTAGGCAAGGCACTGTGACAGTGGGCAGTGGATAGTTTAGCAGACTGAACTTTATTATTGGGACAGTCTGTGCAGTGAAATCCAAAGTCTGCCTTTTTTGTGCTTACAAGCAAGCTGTTTGTGTGCACACCACACACATTACATTAGTGCAAAGCAAGGCACTGTGTCATTGGGCAGTGGGTAGAGATGTGCATTCGTTTATGACGAATTAGGCAATTTCAACGAAATTGCCTAATTTGTCGTGGTTCGGGGACCCCGCCCCCTGAAACAGATTTTCTCCTGCCCTCGGGCCATCGACTGCCAGTAATCAAAATGGCGCCGATAGCCTTTGCCCATACTATGTCATAGGGGCTACTGGTGCCATTGGTCAGCCCCTGTCACATGGTAGGAGCACAAGATGGCGCCGATGGCCATGTGACAGGGGCTGACCAATGGCACCGGTAGCCCCTGTGACATAGTAAGTCAGAGGCTATCGGCGCCATTTTGAGTGAGGCAGTCCAGATGGTACGGAGGGACAAATCACTTGCGGGATCCCGCTGGATCACCAGGGATGTTGGGGAGGGATCGGGATGGTGGGGGGGGGGGGTTTGTATTTAATGTTTTATAGTAAATTTTAATGCTTGGGGTGGGTTTTTTTGAGCTTCGTTTTTCCGGGTTGTTTTTTGGGCCGGTTTCATTTTTCCCACTTAGTTTTTTTGTTCATTTTTCCAAAAAAAACTAACCGATGAAAAACAAACTTTACCCCGAAGAGTCTGACTCAAAAAACAACCCAGTGGTAAAAAAATGAAGCTCATCTCTAGCAGTGTGTAGTTTAGCTGAAATTTATTATTGGGACAGTCTGTGCAGTGAAATCCCCAGTCTGTCTCATTTGTGCTTACAAGCAAGCTGTGTGTGTGTGCACACCACACACATTACATTAGTGCATAGCAAGGCACTGTGACAGTGGGCAGCCAGTAGGTACTAGGCAGTCACATTAAATTCATATTGTCAGGGAAAGCTAGATGTGGTCAAGTGATTGGGACTGGCAGAGAAGGTACTTCAAAAGGCACTAGTGCCAGTCCCCCATTAAGTTTAAAAAGGGACCTGTTGCAATCTAAACTCTTTGGAGGGGCAGGCAGTTCCAACCGGAAAAAAATGAAATCTAAACATGATGCATCACCACCACCTGTTTCTGACCCTGTAGTTTTGGAGGTGAGAGAAGGGGAGGCTGACTCATGCCAGACAAAATGTCAACACCCAAAAGCAGCAGTGGGATAGAAGTCTCGACTAAGCATTGACAATGTAGCACAGGCACTGTTTCCTTCTGATTCAAATGAAGAATCATCTTGTGTGGGATTCTCATCATAAATGGAAGAAGTAGTAGCTGATGAAGTTTTAGGAAGATCAGTTAGTCCTGTCTTAGCCTCCACTTCAGTGCAGCAGGGGAGAGATGAAACTGATGATGAGGAAGAGCAGTCATCACAGCCACAGAGGCCCCTGGCATTGCTTCTCAGGGTGCACCATGAATATAACGTATCATCTCAGGGTGCACCACGAATATAACGTATCATCCGTTTCATAGGTTTGGCAGCGCGCACTTTTCTTTGCCGCCATTTGCAATCGGAGGATGCCATTTGGGTGTATCCAGAGCCAAAAACCAGCCCTTTCCTGTGAGTCATCAGTGACCTCACAGCCCTGTCAGAATGGGCTGGACAGGTTGGCACAGATACTGGAATGCAACATATCAGCGATAGCATTTTGTGAAATGCACTGAATGCAGCCAATCGCGCTATCATTCAGTGCTTGGTGATGATTTTCCTGATGACCCAGCACTATATATAGTTAAGCACGCAGCGTGCCACCCACTTTCTTTGCAGGGGTGGTCTGGGGAGGTGGTGTCTGCAGAAGGTGGCTGCACTCAGAGCTAGTCTGAGTTCAGAAATCTCTATTCAATTGCTAGCTAGGCTAGTTAATTAAGAGAAAAGATATTTCTTTATTTTGCTGCAGTGCAAAATAGCTCTGTTTGTTTTTTAAGCAGTTTATTTAGGTGATCTGAGACGGTCTCTCTGTGCCAGGGAGAGAGGCTGCTAGCAGTGCCATTTTGTTTAATTCATGCTCTGGGCTAGGCAAGGCACTGTGACAGTGGGCAGTGGATAGTTTAGCAGACTGAACTTTATTATTGGGACAGTCTGTGCAGTGAAATCCAAAGTCTGCCTTTTTTGTGCTTACAAGCAAGCTGTTTGTGTACACACCACACACATTACATTAGTGCAAAGCAAGGCACTGTGACATTGGGCAGTGGGTAGAGATGTGCATTCGTTTATGACGAATTAGGCAATTTCAACAAAATTGCCTAATTTGTCGTGGTTCAGGGACCCCGGCCCCCGAAACAGATTTTCTCCTGCCCTCAGGCCATCGGCTGCCAGTAATCCAAATGGCGCTGATAGCCTTTGCCTATACTATGTCACAGGGGCTACCAGTGCCATTGGTCAGCCCCTGTCACATGGTAGGAGCACAAGATGGCGCCGATGGCCATGTGACAGGGGCTGACCAATGGCACCGGTAGCCCCTGTGACATAGTAGGTCAGAGGCTATCGGCGCCATTTTGAATGAGGCAGTCCAGATGGCACGGAGGGACATATCGCTTGCGGGACCCCGCTGGATCACCAGGGATGTTGGTAAGTCTTGGGGAGGGATCGGGATGTGGGGGTGGGGGTTGTATTTAATGTTTTATAGTAAATTTTAATGCTTGGGGTGGGGTTTTTTTGAGCTTCGTTTGGATTTCACTGCACAGACTATCTTCACAGATCAAAAAATTCTGGAGTATCTCCGTCACGCTCAACGCCTCAACCATAGACAGGCGAGGTGGTCCCTGTTCTTCAACAGATTTGACTTTGTGCTGAAATATCATCCTGGTGATAAAATTCTCAGAGAAGAAGCATTATCTCACTCTTTTCTCTCAGAAGATGTAACTGATGAACCTCAACACATCATTGATCCTCAAATGCTGTGCCTGTCCGACCAGGCCTTATGTCTCTAGGTGGGATTGACCTCGACTGCTGTGCCTGTTCGTCCAGGCCTTATGTCTCTACGTGGGCATCACCTCTGTCCTCGACTGCTGTGCCAGTCCGTCCAGGCCTTATGTCGCTAGGTGGGCTTGGCCTCTGTCCTCAACTGCTCTGCCTGTTTATCCAGGCCTTATGTCCCTCCAAGGTTTTGACCTTGACTGCTGTGCCTGTTTGTCCAGGCCTTATGTCTCTACAAGAGTTTGACCTTGATTGCTTTGCCTATCCATCCAGGCCTTATGTCCCTACAAGGGTTTGACCTCAACTGCTGTGCATGTCCATACAGGCCTTATGTCCCTAGGTGGACTTGACCTCTGTCCTTGACTGCTGTGTCTGTCCGTCCAGGCCTTATGTCCCTATGTGGACTTGTCTTCTGTCCTCGACTGCTGTGTCTGTCCGTCCAGGCCTTATGTCCCTAGGTGGGATTGACCTCTGTCCTCGATTGCTGTGCCTGTCCATCCAGGCCTTATGTCCCTATAAGGGTTTGACCTTGACTTCTTTGCCTCTACGTCCAGGCCTTATGTCCCTAGGTGGGATTGACCTCTGTCCTTGAATTCTGTGCCTGTCCATCCAGGCCTTATGTCCCTAGGAGGGATTGCCCCCTGTCCTCGATTGCTGTGCCTGTCCATCCAGGCCTTATGTTCCTACAAGTGTTGGACCTCGATTGCTGTGCCTGTCTATTCATGCCTTATGTCCCTATAAGGGTTTGACTTAGATTGTAAGCCCTCTGGGGATATGGAAATACATACAGTATCTGAATTTAATCTACTTTGAAGTGTTGGAAAAGCATGAAAAGCGGAATATAAATAAATAAAAAAAGGAAATTGCTGTGCCTGTCCTTCCAGTCCTTATCTCCCTAGGTGGGCTTGACCTCTGTCCTTGATTGCTATTCCTGTCCATCCAGGCCTTATGTCCCTAGGCGAGATTGACCTCTGTCCTCGATTGCTGTGCCTGTCCACCAGGCCTTATGTCCCTAGGTGGGATTGATCTCTGTCCTCAACTGCTGTGCCTGTTCATCCAGGCCTTATGTCCTTAGGTGGGCTTGACCTCTGTCCTCGACTGCTGTGCCTGTCCATCCAGGCCTTATGTCCCTAGGTGGGATTGACCTCTGTCCTCGATTGCTGTACCTGTCCATCCAGGCCTTATGTCCCTAGGTGGCATTGACCTCTGTCCTCGATTGCTGTGCCTGTCCATCCAGGCCTTATGTCCCTACGTGGACTTGACCTCTGTCCTCGACTGCTGTGCCTGTCCATCCAGGCCTTATGTCCAGTCCAAATGGCTGAACCCTCGTTGCAAAAGGAAACCTCAGTCTCTGGCAATTCAAACTAGTAATCCTTCACAGCATGGATCCTTAAATAAAACAAACAGTTTTCTTTAGTTTCAGGGCAGAGAAGAGAACTTCCTCCTTCTTGCTTATGAAGTCATGATCTGTTTGCAAATGCT
Organism: Rhinatrema bivittatum; assembly: GCF_901001135.1. Lineage (NCBI taxonomy): Eukaryota > Metazoa > Chordata > Amphibia > Gymnophiona > Rhinatrematidae > Rhinatrema > Rhinatrema bivittatum. Next base: position 365,705,539 of record NC_042616.1, on the reverse strand, counting down.
TAAATCCTAACAATTTGTACTATTATACACTCTAGGGGCCAACCCATTCCAGGTAGCCCTTTCCTGCTCAAAGGAAAGGGAACTCTTCCCGTTGTTGCAGCCTATCTCTTAGCACCTGTTGACACATGTTCAGAATGAGAAAAGATCTCTAAGGTTCTTAGACTGTGGCAAACACAGTGAGACCATGGTCACAGTGAGACCCTGCTCCAGGTCGCCATGCTTTGAAGGCTCGTGCTCCACTCTAGGGGCCAACCCATTCCAGGGAGCCCATCCCGGCTCAAAGGAAAGGGAACTCTCCCCGGGTGTAGCCAGCCTGTATCTACCCTCTGACCCATGTTGAACCGTTGTTTACATGGTAACCTCCTCCGCCTCGTTCTTGAAAATTCTCGTTTGTATATCTGCTAACTCCACCAGATTTTAAAAGACCAGAGAGAGCTCACTAGATGCTAACAGAAATACCCCACTCTAGATGCCAACCCATTCTAGGGAGCCCTTTCCTGCACAAAGAAAAGGAACTCTCCCCAGGTGTAGCCAGCCTGTATCTACCCTCTGCCTCTGTGCCTTGCTGCCATACACCAGATGACTCACTCAACTCCTTGTGGTGTTTTGACCAGTATCATTGTTGCTCAGTGTGTTGGTGCTAGTCTTTCTGCTTGCTATGTCCCTCCTTCATTGTGCTGTAGTATGTTGATGCCAATTGTCTTGCTGCTTTGCCTCTTGTGCTGCCTTCGAGGGTTCATGCATCTGTTATCGGTGCTCTCTTTTGAAGCTGTGGTGTGCTTTTGACACTCTCGCTGCTGCTTTGTACCTCTGTTAAAGCACTCTTGCCACTCCTGGTACTCCTTTGCCCCTTTAAAGTACCTTAGGCTATTCATACCACTTTGGTGCCACTTTGCCACAGTCTAAATACCTTGGAGCTGTTTTGTTGTTCTGATGATTGCTCCCCAGAAGTTTCATCAAAATTGATATTAAAACCCCAATTCTGCAGCCAAAAATAGGCTGCAAATACTTCCCCCATTGACTTTAATGGGAACCAGAAAACGAATGCACGTATCAACGTATTGGGGCATCATTGAACGAATGCAATGTATTTGCCCGCTGACGAATACGAATACCGAATTGGACGAATCCGTTCCCTCTGCACATCCCTAGCAAGCAGTTCTCGCAAAGTCTCTGCAGAACTTTTTTGACATCTTCCTGATGGGATTGCAGGTCCTGGGAAAATATCTCTAGGTAGACAACGACACATTGGTAGAGTAGATCATGCAGAATATCTTTCATCATGTTTTGGAAGACAGCCAGGCATTGCAGAAGCCAAAGTGTATCACCAGGTATTCAAAGTGTCCATCCCGGGTATTAAAAGCCATCTTCCATTCATCGCCAGAGCAGATACGAGCTAAATTATACACTCCCTTGAGATCAAGCTTGGAGAATATCTTGGCTCCCTGTAACCTGTGAAATAGCTCTGAGATGAGTGGTAAGGGATAGCGGTCCTTTATAGTGATCTACCCTGTTTTATTGTAACTTTTTTGCTTCTTGTCACCTGTTAAACGTTTTAGGTTATCACCCCCCTTGTTACTTGTAAACCGGCATGATGTGATTCCATCATGAATGCCGGTATAAAAAAGCTTTAAATAAAAATAAATAAATCTCATTCAGACCTCTGTAGTCAATACATGGACGTAATGTTCGGTCCTTCTTCCCCACGAAGAAAAGGCCTGTGCCGGCAGGAGACTTGGACAGTCTTATGAAGCCTTTCTGGAGATTCTCCCGGATTTACTCTGACATCGCTTTATTCTCTACCACAGAGAGGGGGTAGGCCCTTCTTTTGGGTGGTTCCGTATTCGGCTTCAGATTTAATGCGCAGTCGTATGATCTGTGTGGAGGCAAAACATCAGCAGCTTCTTTTGAGAATACATCTTGGTAAGATGCATATTGAGGCAGCAACCCAGGCAACAACGGGGTAGTTGGCATGCATGGTATTGGAAAGACTTCCATCAAGCATTTGCCATGGCAATCTGGACCCCAACGTGAAGGCTTCAAAATGGCCCAGTTGAATTACGGCATATGTTTCTGCAGCCATAGTAGCTCAAGTACCAAAGGATGCATAGCCTTCTCTAGCACAAAGAAGAAAATAGTCTCTGTATGAAGAGCACCGGTACGTAAGCTCACAAGTTCTGTAAGCAGGGTTACTTCACCTAGCAAGGGCTCTCCATGAAGAGATGACAAAATTAATGGAGACACCATGGTAGTGGTGGGGATCCACAAATGTTGCACTAGATGTTTCAAAATGAAATTTCCCCCTGCCCCAGATCCACTAAGACAAGGGTCTGGTATTCTAGAGGACCACAGATAAAGGATACTAGAAGAGAGAGTGGAGGAGGGGGTGCAGTTAGAACTAAGAGTCCTCCCACAGGACTTAGGTCTGCCAGTTTCCCGGACATATAGGGCATGTTTGAACAGCATGTCCAGCTTGTCTACAATACATGCATAGTCCCAACCTCTTTCGAGTTCGTCTCTCTTTAGAAGTCAAATGACCACGGCCCAATTGCATTGGTTCTTCTTCGCTAGCCTTAGGACCTGGGGTGTAGGCCGGGGTACCAACTTGACTCGGGTCTCTCTCTGAAGTGGTCTTTTGGGGCTCTTGACTTTTTGAACCTTGTCACGAAATCAGCGATGAATCTTCACTGCCAACTTCATCAGCTCTGCTAAGGTTTCAGGCATCTCTCGAGCCACCAGCTCATCTTTCATCCAGGAGTTCAGGCCTTCAAAGAAGAGGGTCTTCAGGCACCTAGGGTCCCAATGTAATTCAGAATCCAACGTCTTGAATTCAATGGTGAAGTCCGGTAAAGGTTTATTACCTTGTTTTAGATGAACCGAAGTTGATCCTGCTATCGAGTACTGGGCAGGGTCATCGAATACTGATCTGAACAGTTCAAGAAACCCGGTAAGATCATTCACGATAGGGTCATTGCGCTTCCACAGCATTGAGGCCCAAGCCAGCGCTCTCCCATCCAGATATAAAAGGATATAGTGGTCTTAGCATACGCTGTAGGAAAATGGTTAGGTTGCAGAGAAAAGTGCATGCAACATTGATTGATGAATCCTCTATATTTCCACACTTCACCCGTGAAGCGTTTGGAGCAGATAGAGGTACAGTAGTCTTGACCGTCACTTCTGGCGGTGTAGCTTCTTTACCTGCGGTAGTTGGTGTATTCATCTGTGCATGTAACTGGTTAAAGACAACAGTCAAGCTGTCCAACGAATTCTGTTGTTTGGAGATTCGCTGGACCAGGCCTGGAATGACCTGCAATGCGATGAGCTGAGCAGAATCCATGGAGTTGGCAATTTGTTATGGTTTTGAGGTGTTGGAGTGGATTCTTGGGTACTGAGGTGATGGTCACGCCCATCACCGCAGTACCCAAGACTCTATACACTCAAGCACAGTACTAGGCTAGACTCTATACACGCAAACACAGATAATTTGTATTTATTTTTGTTTGTAATCATTTTTATTGGTTTTGGAATAAACAAAAACATGATAAACATTAGAACCATTGCCAGAACTCAACCTTGCGGAATACAGAGACTTCAGACAAAACAATACATCAAGATTAGAAACATCCATATTTCCAAATATCAACTAACAAGTAATAGTAGGTGCCCTCAATCCCTCCCTCCCTCCTTCCCCCTCACTCTAGATGGTATCTAGTAAACATTAACCTATTTGGTAACACATCCGCTGAGGTGTCCAAGTTTATGGAAGTGTGGTCTCAAGGTCAAATGATAGTGAGTGCACAAATTTACTCCAGATGCTCCGAAATCGCAGCTGCTTCTTTTTGGAGTTAGGTGGAATAGAATTATTTTCCAGCAAATATAAGTCCAACATAGAGTCCATCCATGCCTTCAGAGTAGGTGGGTGCGCGGCTATCCAGTGTCTCAGAATCAGAGGAAGTGGAATTAAGCTTCCTTTATGCATAAATGATACCTGAACAGAGGATATCTGAGACTTTTTTCCTAAAATACCCAGTAAACAAAACATTGCCTCCCAGACCACTTTGCCTGAGACCCATCTATTAATATACCTAAAAAATCTGGGACCAAAAATGTTGGATCTGGGAACATTCCCACAAACAATGGCTTAAAGAGGCATTCAGTTGGTCACATTTTAAGCAGGCATATGAGGAAGCAATATCAGCAAGAAACGCTTTCCGAGGCCAGAAAATAATCTTATGAAGAATCTTGAAATGCATCTCCCCCAACAACATACTGAGAGCTTCCTGTTTTGTGATCTGGATACTAGCACGAATCTGAGTGATCATAACACTCCAACCCAAATCAGTGGACCATGTAACCACTAGGGTTTTGTATATACCATACTGGGAAGTATTACTACCTTTCTGGAGCCCATATGTAAAAATCTTTGAAAAGAGCCATCGGTTAGTTCTCCAGTAGTAGAGGAGAGAGTACTGTGTATGTAGCTGTGAAATTGCATATAAACAAGGTAAACATTTTGTGAAAAATTAAGATAAGTGCAACAATAGGAGAATGAGTGCATCTTCTGAGATTGAAGGTCTACGAAAGGAAGCAAGTTAAAAAACTACCCATCCCCCAAATATTGAGCAAAGATTTATTTTATTTGTTTATTATTTTTATATACCAACATTCAATCTGAGATATCACATCAGTTTACATTCAGGTACTGTAGATATTTCCCTATCCCCAGAGGGCTTACAATCTAAGCTTTGTACCTGAGGCAATGGAGGGTAAAGTGACTTACCCAAGGTCACAAGGAGTGACAGTGGAACTCAAACTGTGGTCTCCTGCTTTGTAGCCCACTGCTCTAACCACTAGGCTATTCCTCCTCTCACATGCCCTGGAGAGCCTGCACCTGAGCCTGGGACTCCTCTGGTGGGGGGCACCATAATGGCTGGGACAATCCTGATGCGCTGCATGGTGTTTCCCCTCATCATGAAGGGGCTTGTCCAGCAGGGAACTCACGGTTTCCAAGCAGAGGCAGACAGTATGACTTTTGCCACGGTAAATTCAAATCTTTCCAAAGAAATTGCCAGCAATTTCTCATAGAATGAACTAAAATGTTGCCAGATATAGATAGTGGGAGAGACTCACTTGGTGCATGTAGGATAAAAGCTAAATTTCTGGGACCCAACAGATCACGTTCCAATTGTAGTATAGCTGAAGTACAGCTGTAATCAAACCAATTCCACATTGTGGGCAAGAGACAGGCCACATTGTAAAAACAAAATGAGCTACCCCTATCCCTCCTTCCGTCATGGGTACTACTAACTTAGTATACATTAATCTAGCCTTTTTTCCATTGCAAGGTATGGAGAGAATTTGTATTTATTATATAGCTTGGTGGTACTGCCCAGGAGGGGCAGCAGTGAGGTAACTTTGTAGAAGCAGTCCAGGGGTCCTCAGCAGAGAAGACCAGTCCCACACTCGAGTAGATGGTAGGCAGCGCCGGGTAGTAGAGGAAAGCCCCAGATGCAGGCTCTGAGCGCTGAAGCTGGAGAAGAGGCAGTCTGATATGATTAATTACTCACTTAAATAGATAGCTGTATTGATGAAGATCCTGGCAGGCAGAAGTAGGTAGTAAGGCACCAGAGTAGGAAGAACAGGCCCTCAAGGTGTGAGTACCCAATATCCCAGATAGATACCTGTAAGAGAACATAAGGGCCCCTGAGGAGCGGGTACCCAGGTTAGAGATGAATTACCCCGAAGGGCAGAGAGAAGGCTTTCTTGCGGCAGCAAGGAAGCGGCATAGCAACTTAGATTGAAGGCAGTACAATCCTTGCTAACTCAGTTTGTTAGCAAACGAAGGGCAGGCTAAATACCCGGATGTCGTGATGTAACTCAGAGGGGAAGCCCCCAAGATTCCCGCCATGACGTGGATAAAGACGTGGGTGGCGTGTGCGCACGCACCCTAGGAGGCCCTCAGGAAATCCATGGCAAACACCGTCGCCGTTGCCGTTCTGGGGACACTGGAGACAGTGGCATGAAGATGCAGTAGCAGCCATCTTCCCAAGGCTTGAGGAGAGAGAAGGAAGAGAGGTGAGGCACAGAGGTCAACGCCATCTGAGACCGATGGACGCAGGAAATACACATCATTTCAAGATGGATTTTCCAAACAAGCAGTTGATGTGCTTCCACCACTCAGATCATTTGACTGTGCAATTAACCTGAAGCCCGACACAGAGCCACCCAGAGGAAGAGTTTATCCACTCTCATTATCTGAGACTTAGGCCATGTCGGCCTAAATTCAAGAAAGTCTACAGAAAGGATTCATTAGACCATCTAAGTCACCGGTGGGAGCCGGATTCTTTTTTGTCGGCAAGAAGGATGGATCCCTTCACCCTTGCATTGACTATAGAGGTCTGAACCAAATTAACATCAAGGATCTGAATCCTTTACCATTAATTTCAGAATTGTTTGATCAGCTCCAAGGCACAAAGATCTTCACAAAGTTGGATTTAAAGGGCGCTTACAACCTTGTCCGCATTCGTCAAGGGGATGAGTGGAAAACAGTCTTTAATACTCGCGATGGCCACTTCGAGTATTTAGTGATGCCATTTGGCCTGTGCAATGCCCCAGCCGTATTTCAAAATATGGTGAACGACATCCTGTGAGACTTGTTATATCAGTGTGTGGTCGTATACTTGGACGACATCCTCATCTTTTCCAGTGATGTCCAGAGCCACCAAAGAGATGTCATCAAAGTCTTGCAGAGGCTGCGAGATAATCTCCTATACGCCAAGCTCAAGAAGTGTGCTTTCTACTAGGAGTCTGTTTCCTTCTTAGGGTACATTGTGTCCAACAAAGACTTCTAAATGGACCCCCAGAAGACAAAAAGCATACAAGACTGGCCCCAGCCTACTGGGTAGCAGCCAGAACTATCTTCTCTGGATTGATGATGTGACGGGTGCATCAGGAACACCTTCAGGTGTAAAGGAGAGTGAGAGGGCATCTGCCCGGACATTTTTATCAGCAGGAAGGTATTTGAGCAAGAAATCAAATTGGCTAAAGAATAATGACCATCGGGCTTGGCGATGGTTGAGTCTCTCTGTACATGACATAGATATTCCAGGTTCTTTTCATCAGTGCACACTGTTATCTGGTGTTGTGCACCTTCTAGCCAGGGGCACCATTCCTTGAATGCAAGCTTGATAGTGAGCAACTCTTTGTCGCCGATGCCATAATTTCTCTCGGCTTCACTGATTATTATCGTAAATTCATCAAGAACTACTGGACCTTGACAGCGCCACTAACTGCCATGACTAAAAAAGGAGCCAACCCATAGAAACATAGAAACATAGAAACATAGAAATGACGGCAGAAGAAGACCAAACGGCCCATCCAGTCTGCCCAGAAAGGTTTCGCACTTTTTTTCTCTCTCACATACTTATCTGTTTCTGTTGGCTCTTAGTAACCTTTTTTTATTCTATTTCCCTTCCACCCCCGCCATTAATGTAGATAGCAGTGTTGGAACTGCATCTAAGTAAAATAGCATTTTGTATTATAAAAATTGTCATTGGAAAAATTAGCTAACTAGCTGGCCAACCATAGCTGGTGGCAGACCTCTATCTGCTATTATTAGATGCAGGTATCTATTATTTCTTAATGTCGCCAAATGCTTCCTCACATGTCTTGAGATATGTCTTCTTTCTTGCTAATCAATGGCTAAAAGACAGGAAACAGAGAGGATATGTCTTCTTTCTTGCTAATCAACTGGCTAAAAGACAGGAAACAGAGAGTAGGATTAAATGGACAATTTTCTCAGTGGAAGGGAGTGGACATGGAGTGCCTCAGGGATCTGTATTGGGACCCTTACTTTTCAATATATTTATAAATGATCTGGAAAGAAATACGAGTGAGATAATCAAATTTGCAGATGACACAAAATTGTTCTGAGTAGTTAAATCACAAGCAGATTGTGATAAATTGCAGGAAGACTTTGTGAGACTGGAAAATTGGGCATCCAAGTGGCAGATTAAATTTAAGGTGGATAAGTGCAAGGTAATGTTGGGTTCCATATTAGGTGCTACAACCCAAGAAAGAGATCTAGGCGTCATAGTGGATAACACATTGAAATTGTCGGTACAGTGTGCTGCGGCAGTCAAAAAAGCAAACAGAATGTTGGGAATTATTAGAAAGGGAATGGTGAATAAAACGGAAAATGTCATAATGCCTCTGTATCTCTCCATGGTGAGACCGCACCTTGAATATTGTGTACAATTCTGGTCGCTGCATCTCAAAAAAGATATAATTGCGATGGAGAAGGTACAGAGAAGGGCTACCAAAATGATAAGGGGAATGGAACAGCTTCCCTATGAGGAAAGACTAAAGAGGTTAGGACTTTTCAGCTTGGAGAAGAGATGGCTGAGGGTGGATATGATAGAGGTGTTTAAAATCATGAGAGGTCTAGAATGGGTAGATGTGAATCGGTTATTTACTCTTTCGGATACTAGAAAGACTAGTGGGCACTCCATGAAGTTAGCATGGGGCACATTTAAAACTAATCGGAGAAAGTTCTTTTTTACTCAACGCACAATTATACTCTGGAATTTGTTGCCAGAGGATGTGGTTAGTGCAGTTAGTATAGCTATGTTTAAAAAAGGATTGGATATGTTCTTGGAGGAGAAGTCCATTACCTGCTATTAATTAAGTTGACTTAGATAATAACCACCGCTATTACCAGCAATGATAACATGGAATAGACTTAGTTTTTGGGTACTTGCCAGGTTCTGTTACGTTCATATAACCTTGGGCCAGTTGGGACAGTGGATGGTATGCTATGGAAGGCCACAGCAAGCATCCCAGCTGGGAGGCGGCTCGGAAGAGACTCAGAGGAGGCTTCACCACTGGAAGTCCGAGGTCCCCCAGGAGGAGCCCGAAGGGACCCGGACCTCTTGGACTTAGGTGGAGTCCTATGCGACCAAGGACCCAGGCAGTGATTGAAGAGATGTACGAGGACTGGACCCAGGAAGATGAAGAGTCTTCATCCTCTGAAGTCCGCGGCTCCCCTGGGAGGAGCCTGTGAGAGCCCAAACCGCTGGGACTTAGGAGAATCCTCTGGGCTAGCAAGTACTGGATACGAGAGGTGAGGAAGAAGCCGAAGTCGGAGTCCAGGAGTTAAGCCGGGTTGGGAGCCAGGAGTCAGAGATACACACCAAAGCCAGGGACGAAGCAGAGGATGGAGTCATGGATGGAGCCGGGTCGGAAGCCAGAAGGTCAGAAGTCAATACCAAGCCAGGAACAGAAGCTGAATATGAAGTCGTGGAATGGAACCAGGTCAGAAGCCAGAAGTCAGACGTTGATACCAAAACCAAGGGGCAGAAGCAGGAGACAAGTTCAGGAAGCAAGCCGGGTCGAAGACAGAAGCAATCCAAGAGTCGCAGCAACTAGCAGTCAGGAAAACCTGAGGAACCTCGTTGCAAGGCAAAGGGCTGATGGAGCTGCAGGGTTTAAATACTCTGCAGTGTGTGATGTCACCCGGAGGCCCTCCTACGATTTTCCCGTGCTGGCCCCTTTAAGGGTCGAGTCCCCACACGCACGCGCACCTAGGGGGCGGGGCCCAGCACGTCGGGTCGGCAGCGTTCCCCCTGTTCGAGGGAGAGCCACAGCAGGTGGAGGATGAAGCCCACGTGGCCTAGGAGTGCTCCAAACGGGCTGGGCCGGCCTGGAGGTAGGAGGAGGGACCAGAGCACGGCCCGGTCCCGTAACAACCAGCCTTCCTGATAATTAAAACAATGCTGTTTGAACATGCTTTGCTTTTGGACTTCACCATAGAAGCAGTCTTGTGCTATATAATACATTTTTCCAAATATCTGCATATCAGTACCTTGAACAGTAAAAGTTGGGGTCCAGCATTGGTTGTCATCTGAACCTAACTCTCGTCAAAGCAGAGAATAATGTTGTAGTTGCATCAAAACATCAAGGCTAATTGGGCTGCAAATGGAAAAGTGTCTCAAATACTTGCTCTATGCCACAATCTATCCTTGACTTTGTGTCCTCAATTGGGCAGCTGGTCACCTCACATCTATGCTGCCGCTCCATGTAAATTATCCCCAATCTGAAATGCTGCACCAAACATTAATATAGGTTACCCTATTTCTTCATTTCCATTCTCTAGTCATTAGGGATCCACAATGCTTATCACATTCCCTTTTGAATTCTATTATCATTCTTCTGTTCACCACCTGTTCTAGTAGGGCATTGCAGGCATCCACTACCCTCTCTGTGAAGAAACATTTTCTGATGTTGATTCGCAGATGACCCCCCTTGGAGTTTCATATTGTGACACTTAGCTCTACATTATTCTTTCCTACGGAAAAGATTTGATGTCTATGCAGCAGGGATGGATACATTCGATTTGGTATTCGTTTTTGTCGGGACCCAAATCCGTTACATCCGTTTTCGGGGGACCCCGATTCGTCCATTAGTTATGTATGGTATTCATTTCACATTAAAGTTAAAAATAACCCATCCCAACCCTTTAAATTTAATTAACTACAAACCCCCCACCCTCCTGATCCCCCCAAGACTTGACAAAAGTCCCTGGTGGTCCAGCAGGGGTCCTGGAGCATTCTCCTGCACTTGGGCCGTTGGCTGCCGGTATTCAAAATGGCGCCGATAGCCTTTGCCCTTACTATGTCACAGGGGCTGCTGATGCCATTGGTCGGCCCCTGTCACATGGTAGGAGCAATGGACGGCCGGCGCCATCTTGTGGTGACACATTTATCCAACATGTGGATAAAGGTTAGCCAATTGATATAGTCTATCTGGATTCCAGAAAGTATTTGACAAAGTCCCTTATGAGAGACCTCTTAGGAAGTTAAAAAGTCATGGGAAAGTGGGCAATGTCCTGTTGTGGATTGCAAACTGGTTAAAAGATAGGCAACAGAGAGTAGGGTTAAAAGGTACATTTTCCCAATAGAGAAAGGTATATAGTGTAATACTCCAGGGATCTCTTCTGTGACCATTGCTTTTTAAATCTACCTTATAAATGGCCTGTGACCGACGGCCCGCAAATGCGCAGTAGAGCGCAGCTCTACTGCGCATGTGCGGGCAAGGATGTCGATCAGGAAAAAAAAAATGGCGGTGGGGCCGCAGGAGCGGGAGGAGAAGCAGCGGCGCCGCGCGCGCGCGCGCGGTGCCGCTGCTTCTCCTCCCCAGATCTGCCGGCAGATCTCGGGGGGGGGGGGGTGTCACTCCCGCGCCCCCCCCCCCCGAGATCTGCCGGCAGGAGCGGGAGGAGTTAATGGAGCCGGGTGAGGGTTGCGGGAAGTCGCGCTTACGGCGCCGGGAGGAAATGGAGGTGGGTGAAGGGAGGGAGGGAGAGGGGGACTGAGTGAGTGGGAGGGAGAGGGGGACTGAGTGAGTGGGAGGGAGGGAGAGGGGGGACTGAGTGGGAGGGAGTGAGGGAGAGGGGGGGACTGAGTGAGAGGAGAGGGAGGGTGGAGAGGAATGGGTGGGGGAGGGGGGTGGTGAAGAGTGAGGGGAGAGAGAATGAGGGGGAGGTGAGAGACAGAGGGATGTAGCCCGTTTTAACGGGCTTTACGGCTTGTATATTTATAAATGACCTGGTAAGGGGAACAGTGACAGAGATGATCAAATGTGCAATGACACAAAATTATTCTAAGTTGTTAAATCATAAGAGGATTATGAGAAATTGCAAGAGAGCTTTGCAAAACTGGGAGACTGGGCATGCACACGGCAAATGAAATGTAATGTTATAACTGTTTAAACTCTGTACTGTCTTCCATTGCCCAGGTTTTATGCTCCCTGTTTAATGTAACTTTACTTTCTACCTTGATGTTAATTGGTTTCCCCTCAGTTACATTGTAAACCGGTACGATAAGACCTAGTCTTGAGCATCGGTATAGGAAAAGAAATTAAATAAATAAAATAAATAACTGCAAAGAGATGCACTTAGTGAAAAGTAGTCCAAATTATAGCTACACAATGCAAGATTCCAATTTAGGAGTCACCATTCAGGAAAAGGATCCAGGCATCATCATTGATGATACATTGACATCTTCAGCTCAGTGTAGAGCATCAGCCAAGAAAGCAAATAGTAAGCTAGGAATTATTAGGAAAGAAATGGGGAATAAAACACAGAATATCATAATGCCTCTATATTGCTCCATGGTGCAACCTCATCTTGAATATTGTGTGCAGTTCTGGTTACCACATCTCAAAAAAGATATAGCAGAATTAGAAAAGGTACAGAGAAGGGCAACAAAAATGATAAAGAGAATGGAACAATTTCCCTATGAGGAAAGGCTAAAGAGGTTAGGATTCTTCAGCTTGGAAAAGAGACAGTTGAAGGGAGATATGATAGAGGTGTCTAAATAATGAGTGTAGTGGAACAAGTAAACATTAATCAGTTGTTTACTCTTTCAAACAATACAAAGATTAGGGTTCACACAATAAAGTTACTAGCTGATAGATTTAAAACTAATAAGAGAAAATAGTGCATAATTAAGATCTGGAATTCATTGCCAGATTATGTGATGAAAGCTATTAGTGTAGCTATGTGTTATGCTCCTGCCCAGTGGCGTAGCCAGAATTGATTTTTTGGGTGGGCACAAGGTTAACATGGGTGGGCTGTAGGCATGCAGGTCTACTAGTTGTTTTTTTTACTGATAAATAATGCCAAATTATGCAGCATAGCATTCAGAATCACATCTATGCCTAAGTATGAGGTTTACTTAATGATACAAACATAATTCACGATGATTTGTGGTACTTTAGCCTTCTTATTATTACGATTTTATACACGGCTCCTACCTGTCCATAAATTTTGAGAGAGCGGTTGTGTTGCTTATATTTAAATTGCTAACATCTCAAAATATAGATATATATTTTTACCTTTGTTGTCTGATCTTTGTATTTTTCTAATCAGTTGGTCCTGGTCTCTTTTTCCCATTTTTTCCTTTATAGCTCATTTCCTAATTCCTTTTCAGTGTCTTTCTTCTATTACTGTCTTCTTCCCTTACACACACACACACACATACACACATACACGCTTTCTCTCACAGACTCCCTCTCACACACTCAAGCTGTCACTCTCATATGCTCTCCCCCCCCCCCCACAAGCTCACATTCTCTGCAGACACACATACAAGTTCTCACTTTCTCACCCCTCCCCACGCTTATATTCTTATGCACACACAGACGCACATCCAGGCACCCATTCTCACCCACACACATAAACCCAGACTCCCATTCTCACCCACAAACCCATGCTCCCAGTCTCACCCACACATATTCAAGCTCCCATTCTCATCCATACATATACACATTTAAGGTCCTATTCTCACCCACGCACCCATTCTTATCCACATATTCAAGCTTCCATTCTCACCCACCCACACAAACCCAGGCTCTCATTCTCACCCATATATACACACATTCAAGCTCCCATTCTCACCCACCCACAAACCCAGGCTCCCATTCTCAACCACACATACACACATTCGAGCTCCCATTTACCCACATATTCAAGCTTCCATTCTCACCCACACATACACACATTCAAGCTCCCATTCTCACCCACCCACAAACCCAGGCTCCCATTCTCAACCACACATACACACATTCGAGCTCCCATTCACCCACATATTCAAGCTTCCATTCTCACCCACATACACACCCAGGCTCCAGTTTTCACCCACACACACTCCCATTCTCATCCACACATACACATTCAAGCACGTGCACAGCTTCCGCTTTCTCCCCCAGAGCAGGAAGATCAGCTGCCTCTCCTGCTGCCACCGGACTCCTGCTATCTTCGGGCGTCGGGCCGATTTTCCTGTCGGGGGGGGGGGGGAGCGGAAGCGCAGTGCACAATGTCCGCTTCCTCCCTCCCCCCCCCCCCAAGCAGGAAGATCGGCCCGACGTCCGAAGATAGCAGGAGTCCGGTGGCAGCAGGAGAGGCAGCTGATCTTCCTGCTTTGGGGGAGAAAGCGGAAGCTGTGCGCGGCGCTTCCGCTCCCCCACCCCCAAACAGGAAGTTCGGCGGGCCGTTTGGCCCGAAGATAGCAGGAGAACGGGTGGCAGCAGAAGAGGCCAGCTGATCTTCCTGCATTGGGGGGAGGAAGCGGAAGCTGTGCGCGGCGCTTCCGCTCCCCCCCCCCCCCAACAGGAAAGACCGGTTGGCCATACGGCCGCAGCAGCGCTTCCCCATGTGTGCCGTGATGGCACGTGAGGCGTGGGTTCTCTTGTTTGCTGTCGCGGGGATGGGATCCCGCGACAGCCTTGCAGTTCCGGTGCCAGTTGGGTGGGCCTGGGTCTAAGTTGGGTGGGCACCTGCCCACCCAGGCCCACCCGTGGCTATGCCACTGCTCCTGCTCACAAGAAGCGTGGGCAGGCTCTTACCTTTCTCACAGACAGCCAGTCTGGCTGCTGACGCTGCTGCTTCTTTTCTCCATGAATCAGCTAGGGCCGTTTCCACAGCTGTTGCCATGCGGTCTGCTCTCTGCTACTGTTCCTGCCTTCCCTCGACGTGCTGCTGCGATCCCGGGACCTTTCAGCCAGCAGGGAGGCTGTCCCTCCAGTGCCTGCTTCAGCCCGGGTCCTAGCCCAGCAGGGAAGCTGTCCCTGCCGGTGCCTGCAGTCTCTCACAGTTCCCCTGCAGCCAGCACTTCTCTCTGCCGGTGCCTGCAGCTCTCTACTGTGCCTGCAGCCTGCTACAGGTCTCTACTCTCCCTGCAGTCTTACCTCTTCTCCTGGGGCTGTCTTCACGGCATGGAGCCGTTCCTGCAGTCAGCCCTTCCCCCGCTTCTTCTGCAGCCAGCCTTACCTTCTCTGCTTCTGTCCATGCGGCTGGGAGCTGCTCCACTGACCTGCCTTTACCCAGCTCCAGTCCAGGGTTGCTCCACGGCTTCCTTGGGCCCTCCACGTGGCTGAGGACGCCACCAGCTGCCAGCTCTTCTCTCCAGCCTTCTAGGGCGCGAGCGCGCGCCTCTCTGCTTCTCTTAAAGGGCCAGCCAGGTGTGGCCCCCTGCTGACCCCTCCCTGGGCGTTGCCCACCTCAGCCCTACTAAAGGGCTCAGCTTTCAGTGTGTCTTTGCCTTCGCAAGGAGTTGGTCACTCCTGAGATCCTTCGCTCCAGGAAGTCGTCTGTGTTCCAGCACTTCTGCAAGGTCCTGTGTTTCGTGTTACTTGTCGGAGCTCCTCGTCCAGTCCTGATGTCTGCCTGCCGTTCCAGTCCCAAGGTCTGTCTCTTGATCCAGTCCTGATGTTCCTGATGTCCATGTTCCAGCCCTGAGGTGTGTCTACTGTTCCAGTATCTGTGTTCCAGTCCTGATGTTCCTGCTGTTCCAGATATCCTTGTTCCTGATCCTGATGCCTAACATGCCTAGTGCTGCCAGGAGAGCAGCGTATTCCTGCCTTGTGCTGCCAGGAGAGCAGCGTATTCTTGCCTTGTTCTGCCAGGAGTGCAGCGAACCTGCTTCCTCTTTCCTGTGCTCTCCCGCTCTCTGCGTGGTCCGCGACCAGCCTTCCAGGGCTGAGTAGGGCGCGCATGGGACAGGGTGGTCCGCGACTCAGTCCCGCGGGTGGTCTGAGTAGGGCGCCCTGAGGGTCAGTGCCCATGTCTTCCTTCAGCCCTCGTTCCTGATTCCACCTCTGTGCATCCAGTCCTGACTCCATGCCTGTGCCTGTCCACGTCTATGCATCCTACACCTCATTCCTGAGTCCAAGTCTTTGCCTGAGTCCATGTCTAAGGATCCTGCATCTATGCTTGAGTCCACGTCTATGCATCCTACACCTCATTCCTGAGTTCACGTCTTTGCCTGAGTCCACGTCTAAGGATCCTGCATCTATGCCTGAGTCCACGTCTATGGATCCTGCACCTCGTTCCTGAGTCCATGTCTATGCCTGCGTCTACGTCGTTCCTGAGTCTCGTCTGAATCCATGTTCCAGTCTTCGCTGCCCTGGCCTCCATCCGGCCTGCCGCTTCGTGCCGTACCCTGCGGCAGGTCCGAAAGGGCTAGGAACAGTCGGAGGACTGTTCACAAGACCAACATTGCATTGTTGGGTCTTCCGAAGCGTGCAGGTCCGGAGGAGGGCCTGTCTTCCATGTCACTCCAGCCCTGCTCCCGTCCAGCCCATGCTCGGGCATGCCACGCCTCCCACGGCACTTCTTCAGAGTCCTCTGGGGTCGAGCCGTGGCCCAAGGACACACATCACCCAGGAGTGGGATCGCTCTCCTAGCGCTCCACAACAGCTATGTTTAAAAAAGGTTTGGATTAGCTCCTAGAGGAAAAGTCCATAAACCATTATTAAGGGAAAGTTGCAGAAATCCAATTCTTATCAGTGGAATAAGTAACATGTAATATATCTATGCCTTGGGATCATGCCAGGTATTTCTGACCTGGATTGGTCACTGTTGGAAACAGGATACTGTACTTGATGAACCTTTAGTCTGACCAGTATATCAAGTCTTATGTACTTATGTAATTCATTTTCCAAGCAAGAAGAAGCAGATTTATTTAGAATTCCAAAAGTTCAGAAAAAAGGCAAGAAATAATTAGCAAATAGTCCACATTTCCATAATAAAATCATAGCTTCTTAGTCCTAACAAACTCACTTAACTTCTTAAGTCATTAAAATGGAAACAAATTTTCCTCTCAGGTTCCCCCTGAGCTCTTCTCTTCCTTCAGGAGCAGATGGTAAATGGAATCTCGCTTCCCTCTTTTTTCAATTCACTGACTGAAACACTTCCCCAGACAGAAAAGTGTCCCCATGGGCTTGGGGGTCCCAATTCTTTTAGCTGGGTTAAGCCCTTATCAGAAAAAGGGCTACTTTCTCTACTAGATCTATGAAATGGCAAAATCTCTTATACCCTAGCCCTAGTCTTCTCATAAGCTAGCTCTAAGACTCAAACTCCAAAAAACTCCTCCTTATGATTCATAGAGTCATCTTTTATACCACCTCCAAAACCATCTCTTTTGAGGAAGGACCCACCTTTCCATTGCACCTGTACTTTCTTGGACCCTCCTATTTCTGGAAGGTTCTCAATGATAAAACAGTACACAACAGGAAAAAGTGGTCAGGGTCTCTCACAAGGAAAAGGGAAAGGTTTGAGGGGGTTACTTGTTGGGGTATACGAGGGCAAAGATAAGAAGAGGGAGGGAGTCTGGTTGAAAGGTGTACTTGTTCTGGTAGAGGGGGGATCAGAAGTGGGGCTCACCTGGATAACTGGCCCTTTGACTTTGGGACTGTTATGTTGGGAGAATAGGAAATATGATCATGTTAAAAGGGTCACTGTCCCTTTAGCATATCTAAATTGGAGAAAGTTCTTTTTCACTCAACGCACAATTAAACTCTGGAATTTGTTGCCAGACGATGTGGTTAGTGCAGTTAGTATAGCTGTGTTTAAAAAAGAATTGGATAAGTTCTTGGAGGAGAAGTCCATTACCTGCTATTAATTAAGTTGACTTAGAAAATAGCCACTGCTATGACTAGCAACAGTAACATGGAATAGATTTAGTTTTTGGGTACTTGCCAGGTTCTTATGGCCTGGATTGGCCACTGTTGGAAAGAGGATGCTGGGCTTGATGGACCCTTGGTCTGACCCAGTATGGCATGTTCTTATGTTCTTATGCATGCTGCGTATTATCTTAATAAATTAGAATGCAATGTGTAATTTATTACATGTGCTATCTTTGGAAGGTTATTTGCATTTTTATTTTCATAGGCCACATACTCTTGATAAATAATTTGGTGTGAGTGGTGTCTTTTCTTCATCACTCATTTTTCTTTAACTATTTATACGGGGCCTAATTTATCAACGTATGTACCTATAGGCAAATAATGGAAGAATGTTTTGAAAAACAGGTTCATTTTGTGGAGGAAGTAAATGGAAACATTGTACTCCCTTGTCAGAAAAGATAAGCACTACTATTTGTTTAGTCAAGCAAGCTATTCTGTTATTATTTTTTTTGGATAATTCAATGTATGGTGGAAGACTTATTATATCTCTAGGGATGTCTGCTTCCCCTATTCCTAATGCTTCTACCAGCAATCTTGCATGCTTTCTGCTGAACTGCACCATAGTTAAGTTTTGTTTTTTCTTTTTCAACAAAAGCAATAGACTGGAGATCTATCTCCTGACTAGGAATATTTGTGCTTGCAAGAGAAGATCATGGTAAAATGGTTTTGGTCTTTGAATGTCATATTTCGTGCTTGCTGGCTAAACACAGGGATCCATATTCAAAGACATTTAGCTGGATAACTTGGGAGTTATCTAGCTAAATGCCAACTTTTAAATGTTTCCACCACTTATCCAGCTACATTTTAGCTAGATAATATAGCATTATGGAGAGGAGTTAAGTTATCTGACTAAGTTACCTAGCTACTTCTGATATTCAAAGTTAGCCAGACAACTTATCTGGCTAACTCTGAGTTCTAAATTTATTTTATTTTTTAAAATTTATATTCTACCTTTTGGCACTTCAAAGTGTATTATATTCAGCTTTTATGGATATTCCCCTAGTCCCAGAGGGTTTACAATTTAACAGTGTCATTCATCAAAATGCATTATAGCATTAACATCATAACACATGCAATATGTGTATTATCACATGGCACAAATATACAGAGAGAGAGAGAGAGAGAGAGAGAGAAGCCATTTATGAGGCCTGTATAGTAGTCAACTATAACTATTTATATCTCTATAGGAGGACCAGCTAACAGCTCGAGGTGAGGTATTGGTGATGGTTTAGGATTTAAGGACCACTTTTACATGCAGAGTGAGACATACGAACAGCACAGTAGCCCTCAGTGAAGATTTGACATCATTTGGAGTGAGTAAAGTCTCACAAAGATGAGATTTCTATTATGTTATCTTGGCCTGGCTTGATGGTATCCTGTTATAGAGATCACTAATGCGTACTAACTATAAACCCCCAATCACATATAACCATTAAAGACGCAAATATTTGACCGTCATAATAGACTTCATTGTTCAATAAAGGTTCTCTTTATTGCTCTGTCTTACTTTTAATCATAGGTCAATATTGAATAACTTCTTTTTGTCAATTTTTCTTATTGCTGTGTGTACCATAACCATGAAAAATTCATCAATTTCTCATATTGCATCAATTGTCCACACTCATATTAGAACTTATCTTGTCCAAAGTGAAGCAATATTCTTCGCCCATCCCGGTAATCAACAGTGCCAATGCCCGACACGGGGCCGTGTTCGGACAATGGAGTCCTTTTTCAAGGGCTATTTCGAGAGCCACCCATTATAACCTATTGTTGAGGTAAAAATATCGGAGATATGGTGACACATTCATTTTTTAGATCCACTCCAAATTCAGTTAATCATCTGGACATTGGTCTTGCCAACATTGTTCATTCTGCAGTCAGGCCATCGTAGGTGTTCAATGAACAGATGCACAAGTGAATACACATACAGCACAGCATCATACAGATTGTCAGTCTTCACGAGTGATTTATTTAATAGTTTGCCCTTGTCAATTATATTACATTGGGCGCACGAAACGTTCCATCCGAGTGAGACTCACAGAACACCGTAGTTGTATTACAATGGGGAAAGTCTTAGCACTGATTGTAGCACACTGCTTGGAAAAACAACATAATTTTCAGCAACTGCAATGGCGAATTATGGAGCAAGTTCCTATTAATCCAAGAGGAGGTGATCCAAATATAGTATTAAACGAGCGAGAATTGCAGTGGGTTTTCCGCATGAACACAGTGGCTCCGGCAGGGCTCAATTCAGCAATAGAGTGGAATTCCTTATGTTAATACAATTTGGGCCGACGTAATGAGATCAGTGATTTCATTAACCTTTTTTGGACTTAGGTGCAAGTCAGGTGCTTTGTGACGTATTTATGCAGATTGCTTATAACATGGTTCCGGGGTAGACTGGAAGAGAAATACCAAAAAACCGCCAAGAAATTCCATGATGGTGTAGGCTGCTGGCATAGTAAGTTGTACCTGTGATGTCTCTAAGAAACTTTGTTTGCTATATCTATGCTGCATGAATATTAAGTTTATCATTATTTTTGACGCCGCCCCCATTTAGTGATCGCACGCGAAAAGTCTCTTTGGAAAATAACTCCCTCATTATAATCATTGCAATTGTTTCTTAGGTAACTTCAAAAACAGAGAGGTACATTAATACAGTTGAGATGAAATTAGGGCATAGATGACTGTAGCCAAATCCATTTTAAGTACTGATGAAGTTGGTGAATAATACAAAATTGACCAAAAGAGCAATGTGCCACATTGTGTACAGACATTGAAAGATCTGAATCTAAAATTACTCATAAAGCTTGGGCTTCTAATTTCACAGTGACATTTGGTTTTTACAATACTAACCTTGGAGAAGATGTCTTCAATGACTGATGTTTTAGCCAGACAATAAAAATCTGAAGATCACACCGAATATAAATGGGCTAATTCCAACATAACTGTTGGAAGTTAAGAAGTCTATGGGTACTTTTACCTGCGGGCTTTGTATCAGTTCTGAAAGAGAAAGTACAAGTATATTTTCCCTTTGAAAATTGTTAAGAAAAAAAGTGCCCATATAGAATTGTCTCTCCTTTTTCTGCAGGTATTTTTTCCATTCTAAATAATATACATCATTTTGAAAATGCAAAATTTCATGCATTGTTTCCTCCCCTGACCTGAGCCCATCCCTGGGAATTCATTCTCACAATATTGCTTAATGTACAGGCACACTTTTAGCCACATGGACAGTGGCCAGTTTTCAAAAAGCCCTTTTAACTGAGTAGATTGGTATTTACCTGGATAAAAGGACTTTTGAAATTTGCCCTCCTTATCAAACATAAGATATAAGATTGCATATACTCTAAGGTATACAATATAACTTTCTGGATGAGCCATATGTAGTCAGTCTGGCACAACACATTAGAAATAACCATACCTGTGATAGCTGCAAACACTCATTTCTACAATGGATTTGAAAAGTGCTTTGTTTTTTTTTTCTAGAAAGAAATGTGCTAGTACCCAGATGCAGAACCATCCTTAGAGGGAAGAATGGAGGAAATGGAGGCAACCGCTTGGTGCCCCTTGATAGCCTGGCTTCCTGCAACTAGCTGCAGAGTTCAGTCAGTGCATGACCCATTCTCCCCACCCCCCTCCCATCCCCAGCACCACTACCACCACCACCATCCCTTCCCATCTGCCCTCCCATTGGCAGGAGGCATAAAAGAGAACAGTGCTTTTACCTTCTACTGCCTCCTCTGTCACCATCATGGTATTGGAAAACCACCACTGGTGTTTTTATTTCTCTCCCCCCTCTCTCCCCAACTGGTGTTTTTAGCTTTTGATTCAGGAAATGTTATTGTCCAGTTAAAATGTGTGCATGTGTTGCCAAAGTAATACATAAAGGAGGCTGGTGGAGGTAAGAAGTGCATCTTTGAATGCTGCAAATATGTTGCTCCTGTGGGAGGGGAGAGACAAAAAAGGAGATGGAGGAGGTAACCCATGAAGAGGGTTCATAGACCTCTCTAACATAATTTTTGGATCTGTCTGAGGAACAAGTCATACACAGATTCAGGTATGAAACCATATTATATCTCTCCCAGTAGTGGGAGGAGGATCTGAGTCCTTCTATGCAGAGAGGCCATGCTTTGCCAGGCCTCCTCAAATTCACTATAGCCCTAATCTTCTTTGCCACTGGAATCTTCCAGACCCTTCTCAAGGTCACAACTGGAATTGTTATGCTCAGGCTTGTGAACCTTGCGCCAACGGGAGGATGGTATACCTTAGCGGAAGATCCGTAGGCTCTCCCATCGGGGGGCGAGGCAGGAACAGAAGATGTGACCAGCTGACCCTCGGCACTGTAGGCAGGAGCAACTGAAGGTGGACCAAGAGTTGTGACGTCGAGGAACGGAGGTGTGTCTTCACCGCTGGAGGTCCACGGTCCCCCCAGGAGGAGCCCATAGGGACCCGGACCACTGGGACTTAGGTGGACCTTTGAGAGGTCGAGGAACAGATGTACGGGTGAAAGGGCTGAGTGGTGCTTCACCCCTGGAAGCCTGTGGTCCCCCAGGGAGGAGCCCATAGGGACCCGGGCTTCTGGGACTTAGGTAGGCCCTTGGAAGATGATGGTCAGAAGAGGTCCAGGGTCAAGTGCCAGAGGGTCGTCGCTTACCAGTCCGAGGTCACACACCAGAGAATCACCGCTTGCCGATCCGAAGTCAATACCAGGTATCACCGCTAGCCGATCCAAAGTCAATACCAGGAATCAAGACAGAACTGGAACAAGGAGTCAAGACGCTGGAACTCACTGAAGCAAGTAGACTCAAACAACACTCACAGGAGATGTTGCCAAGTCGAGGAATGAGCAGAGGAAGCCTCCTTTTATACTTCCTCTGCTCTGGCTCATAAGGAACAGCTGTAGGGGATTAAAGGGATCAGGTCCCTTTAATTCTAATGAGGAGGCGGGGCCTCATGCCTAAGGATGGCGGCGGCCATCTTGGATTTCCTCTGCGGAGGAAAGGCTGCAGGGACGGCGCAGGGGCAGAGCAGGGACAGCTCTCCATCCGGCGGTCAGGCCGGGGGCCCGCGCCAGGGCAACGGGCACCTGGTCAGGGGTTTCCCCTGAAGCTGCCTCGGCGGGTCACCGCCGAGGACGAGGTAGGGGACCGCGGTCATGGCCTCCCATGGCTGCGGAACACAACAGTACCCCCCTCTTTAGGGTGCCTCCCTGGAGGCCTGGGTTTAGCCGGGTGGTCTCTGTGGAACTGGTCCAACAGACTCCGGTCCAGGATGTTAGCCAATGGCTTCCAGGAGTTTTCTTCGGGGCCAAAGCCCTCCCATGCCAACAGATATTCCCACTTCTTGTGATGTTTCCTCACATCTTGGACCTCCCGGACCTGATAGGTGAGGTCATCTTCAGAGGCGACAGGTTGGGGAGTTGGAGGCATGCTGGAGGGCCACGACAATACCAGAAGCTTCAGGAGGGAGACGTGGAATGTATTGTGTACTTTAAGAGATGGAGGGAGGCGAAGCTGATATGAGACTGCACCCTCCTGCCTGATGATGGGGAATGGCCCGATGAATCGCTGAGCCAGTCGCGATGATGGCAGCTTCAAGCGGATAAATTGCATACTTAACCAAACCTTTTGGCCCAGTCGAAGAGGTGGGTATGGTCTTCTGCGCTGGTCAGCATACCTTTTAGCTGCCTGGCTGGCCTTGATCAGGGCGCGCTGCGTGGATATCCATAGGCGGTGCAGCTCTTCAGCAGAGAGCTGAGCTACTGGAGATGCTACTGTGGTGGGGAAGGCAGTGGCGGTCGTGGCTGTCTCCCATAAACTATCTGAAACAGGGAGGATCCCGTAGCCGCGGAGATATGGGAATTTAGCGCGAATTTAACAGGCTAGCCCAGTCATCTTGTTTTTCATTGACGTACAGGCGGAGGAATTGTTTCAACGTCTGATTTGTTCTCTCTGCGAGGCCATTGGTCTGAGGATGGTAACTGGACGTATAGTCTAAAGTGACGTCGAACTTCAGGCAAAGGGTCCTCCAGAACTTGGCAGTGAATTGTGGCCCTCGATCCGAGAGAATGCTTTTAGGGGGGCCATGTAGCCTGAAGACATGTTGGACAAACAGCTGAGCCAACTGTGGAGCAGACGGCAACCCTGGCAATGGCACGAAGAGTGCCATTTTACTAAAGCAGTCGACGACCACCCAAATTACCATGTTGCCGCTGGATAGTGGCAGGTCTACCACAAAGTCGGTTGCCACATGAGTCCATGGTTCAGAAGGCGCAGGTAGCGGCTGAAGTAGGCCTGGGGTCGGACCGAAGATTCTCTTGTGGCGGGCGCAGGACTGACAGGATTCCACGTATGCCTGGACGTCCTTGTTGACCTTTGGCCACCAGTAATTGCGGCACAGGGTCTGTAGTGTCCGGGATTGCCCTGGGTGACTGGAACAGCGGGAGTCATGGGCCCATGCCAAGACTTGTTTCCACAAGCCCGGCGGAACCAAAGTCTTCCCAAGGGGGATGGTCGTGGTAGCAGACAAGAGGATATGGGACGGCTCGATGATGTATCGCGGTTCCTCAGAACCTTCTATTGATTCAAATACCCGTGATAGGGCATCGGCCTTGGCATTCTTCTCTGCCGGTGTGTAGCGGAGCACAAAATTAAACTGTGTAAAAAACAGAGCCCAACGTGCTTGCCATGGGTTGAGCCGTTGTGCCCGGTGCAGGTATTCGAGATTCTTGTGGTCCGTGTAGACCGTGAATTGATGCTGTGCCCCCTCCAGACAGGGGTGCCATTCTTCGAGGGCGACCTTGATCACTAACAGCTCCTTATCGCCTATGGCGTAATTTCTCTCCGCCGGAGAGAACTGGCGTGAGAGGAAGGCACACGGATTGAGTCAGACGTCTGACTCAAGATGGCGCCTATGCCTTCCGATGAGGCATCTACTTCAATGATGAACGGCCATTGTGGATCCGGATGCCGAAGGCACGGTTGTTGCAGGAACGCCTCCTTGAGGCGATGAAAGGTGGTCTCCATTCCCGGAGGCCACTTCTTGGGATCCGCGCCTTTCCGGGTCAGGGCCGTCATCGGGGCCACTATGGACGCATAGTGTGGAATGAATAATTTGCGAACCCCAAGAATCATTGGAGTGCCTTCAGTCCGGACGGCTGGGACCATTCCCGAATGGCTTTCAGCTTCTGAGGGTCCATATGGAAACCTTCGCTGGAGATGATGTATCCCAGGAAGGGAAGGGACTCCTTCTCAAAGAGGCACTTTTCTAATTTTGCATATAACTGGTGTTCTCAAAGACGTTGCAATACCTAGATGACGTGTTGACGGTGCATGGTCAGGGAATCCGAGAATACTAAAATGTCATCCAGATACACCACTACGCACTTGTACAGGAGATCACGGAATATCTTATTCCTGGTGTTCTGGAACATCGTGGAAGCGTTACAGAGCCCGAACGGCATCACTAAATACTCATAGTGGCCGTCTCGGGTATTGAAGGCCGTCTTCCACTCATCACCTTCTTTAATTCGGATGAGGTTGTAGGCCCCTCGGAGGTCTAATTTGGAAAAGATCCTCGCACCTTGTAGCCAGTCAAAGAGCTCCGAGATGAGGGGTAAGGGGTAACGATCCTTGACCATAATAGCATTTAAGCCCCGGTAGTCAATACAGGGGCGAAGACTCCCGTCCTTCTTCGCGACAAAGAAGAAGCCAGCCCCGGCCGGGGATCTAGACTTCCGAATGAAGCCCCTCTCCAGTTTCTCCTTGATATACTCGCTCATAGCCTGCGTCTCTGCAGACGAGAAAGCGTAGGTGTGACCCCCGAGGAGGTTCAGTGCCAGGAAGGAGCTGGATGGCACAATCGAACGTTCGATGAGGTGGAAGTATCTCCGCCCTTTGCTTCGAGGAGACATCCACGTATGCGGCATAAGGGGCTGGCAGGCCTGGTTGGCTGGTGGAAGCTATGGGACAGGATGCTGGAACCACAGAGTGGAGGCAGTTGCCGTGGCAGTTCTGCCCCCAACAAGCCAGCTGCAAGGTCTTCAAATTGAACTGGGGCTCATGCTCCTGGAACCAAGGGAGACCTAGGACGATTGGATGGATGAAGTACTCCAGGACATAGAACGACATCTGTTCTTGATGCAGGGCCCCAGCCCGCAGCTGGACGGGGATCGTGGTGTGTGTCACCTGTTCTGGAAGAGGCTTCCCTTGGATTGAGGAGATGCCCATAGGAACAGGGAATCAAACTTGTGGAATCTTTAGGTGTTCCACCAGGCCTTTCATTATAAAATTGCCGCCGGCGCTGGGGTCCACTAGAGCTAGCATGTAGAACTCCCCATCTGTCAAGGATAACACCACTGGCAACGTTAGTGAAGGTGCGGGTTCAGAATGGCCCAGGAAGAGACCTCCTGCAGGTCCTAGACCTGAGAGCTTCCCGGTCATGCTGGGCAGGTGGCTATTCGATGGCCTGCCGCGCCACAATAAAAGCAAAGTCCTTCCTTCGTGCGCTGCTGATGCTCTTGAGGAGACAATCTCCCACGACCCAACTCCATGGGCAATTCGGCGGGTACCCGAAGTGCTTCAGATGCACTTTTGGAAGGAGGTGAGGGCCTTACCGCTGCCCTGACTACCGGAAGGCGAAACCTCATCCGACGATCCACTCGATTGGCCAATTCTATCATGCCATTGAGGTTGTCTGGGAGTTCCTTCTCCGCTAGCTCATTCTGAAGGCACAAGGCTAGCCCTTCCAAGAAGATTCCGTGCAGGCAATCTTCTCTCCAATTCAGCTCTGCGGCCAGGGTGCGGAATTCCATCGTGTACTTGGCCACTGTCCGAGTACCCTGTCGCAATCAGAGCAATTCTGAGACTGCAGTGGGCTTGCGGACAGATTCATCAAAAATCTGCTGGAAGGCAGACAGAAACTGACTCAAATTTTCGAAAAAAGGGTCCCTTCTCTTCCACAGATCAGAGGTTTTCTGTCGAGCAGGGACATAATGTAGCTGGTTTTGACCAGGTCGCAGGGAAACTGCGCAGGCAGCAAGGAAAAACAGACCTGGTCCTGGCTGAGGAATCCTCGACACAACTTCGATTCTCTGGCGTATCGAGAAGGAGCTGGGAGTTGAGTAGGCGTTATTTACCCCAAGTCGCCCCTGGAGGCCTGGACGGTGTGTTGCTGAGTAGGGTGACCTCCTTGAGCCCCAGGCGGAGACGGCAGTGTAGGGTTCGTTGGCCCTAATGCCTCGAGGCATTGGGTCAGGCCTTTTACCGCAGAGACCAGGGCATCGAGGGTCTGTTGCTGATCCTTCAGGCGCTGGGCCATTCCGGGAATGGCCTGGTGGGCAGATACCTCTACCGGGTCCATCGACTTGGCAATCTGTTATGCTCAGGCTTGTGAACCCTTGGGCCAATGGGAGGATGGTATACCTTAGCGGAAGATCCGTAGGCTCTCCCGTCGGAAGGCGAGGCAGGAACACAAGATATGACCAGCTGACCCTCAGCACTGTAGGCAGGAGCGACTGAAGGTGGACCAAGAGTCGTGACGTCAAGGAACAGAGGTGTGTCTTTACTGCTGGAGGTCCGTGGTCCCCCCAGGAGGAGCCTGTAGGGACCCGGACCGCTGGGACTTAGGTGGGCCCTTGGAGACGATGGTCAGAAGAGGTCCAGGGTCAAGTGCCAGAGGGTCGTTGCTTACCAGTCTGAGGTCACACACCAGAGAATCACCGCTTGTCGATCCAAAGTCAATACCAGGAATCACCACTAGCTGATCCGAAGTCAATACCAGGAATCACTGCTAGCCGATCAGACGTCAATACCAGGAATCAAGACGCTGGAACTCACCAAAGCAAGCAGAATCAAACAACACTCATAGGAGATGTTGCCAAGTCGAGGAATGAGCAGAGGAAGCCTACTTTTATACTTCCTCTGCTCTGGCTCAGAAGGAACAGCTGTAGGGGATTAAAGGGATCAGGTCCCTTTAATTCTAATGAGGAGGCGCAGCCTTGTGCCTAAGGATGACGGCGGCCATCTTGGATTTCGTCCGCGGAGGAAAGGCTGCAGGGAAGGCTCGGGGACAGAGCAGGGATGGCTCTCCACCCAGTGGTCAGGCCGGGGGCCCGCGCCGGGGCAACGGGCACCCGGTCAGGGGTTCCCCCGAGGCTGCCGCGGCGGGTCACTGCCGCGGACGAGGTAAGGGACCGCGGTCGTGGCCTCCCACGGCTGTGGAACACAACAGGAACAAGCCAGTAACCTGCCTCGTATTGTATTGCATAGTTTTTGGCTACTTTTCTCAGGAAAACTCATCAATATATGTCTTTCCCTGATAATAGACAATACCAATAGCAAACTATAGCAGATATTTATGACATAGCTCACTTTCCATTGGTTTTAGGGACAATAGTTTGTATTCACATAGCGGTTATCTCCCCCAGATGCCAGTACAACTGGGGAGGCAAGAAGATCTGGGAATGTAAGAGGGGATCTGCTGGAGGGAAGGAGGTTAAGAGAGAAAGCCCTCTGGAGGGGTGGAAGTTGAGAAACAGGTTCAACCTGAGAGGGTGGATATTGAGAGAGGGGATCAACTGGAGTGTGGGGAAGGTGAGAGTGGAATGATTGTTAGAAAAGGACTGCACTCCTGCTAATTTGTTTTGGTTGTTCTCTGGGGTCTTGTGAATTTTAAAATGCTAAAATGGGGTCACATTGTCTAAAGCTTTGAGAAGCCCTAGTCCTTGCCCTCTCTGAGAGTGAGGCAGACAAGCATTACAACCATGCCCATAGGCAGACCAGATCACTCAGAGAGGACTTTTGGCCTGCTCAAGAACCACTTTTGCTGCCTGAACAGATCTGAGGGTTGTCTCTTCCACAACCCCATTAAGGGCAAAAAAACACAGCCTCCCTCGTCCTGTGGGTGAAGACCCATAGTTCACATACCCAGATGAGGATGTTGGGGGAAATAAGTGAGACCAGAAGGAGAAGAAGAAGGAGAAATGAAAAACATCAGACCCATGACGAGTCTATTTCCTAAGGAATACATTGATACAGTGTGCATTAATTTAAATTGTACTAAATATAACAAAGAACTCATACAGTATACAGTTCTTTGTTATATTTAGTGTGATTAATAGTGAACTCATAAAAAATTGTGTCCTTCATTAATTTAAATCTATATCACCTTTAATTTCAGGCAAATTAAAGGTGATATAGTGAGACCCTGTCTAGAATGGAAGGATAGTGTAGGAAACAAATGTATTAATTTGAAGAAAATACATATATCTATGTTGCAGTAGAGGCCCACACTCCACCCTATTTGCATGTGTGGCTTCTGGTTTTGTGAGGTAACAATGGCTCCCTAAGTCACTAAATGCACAAGTTCCTCTGTCAGAGCCGTGAGGGAGGTGTCAGCTCTGGCAAGATTAAGGGAAGAGACCTCATACATGAACCTCCTGAAAGCTAGTAGCATATAGGGACAGGAGACGGTGCAGCAGAGGTCAGAGGGATAATAGTAGGAGGAGGTAAATGTAAGGATCAGAAGAGGCAAGTGCACTGGACAGCTGCTGGTGGGCAGCAGGTAGAGCATAAGAGAACAGAACCTGCTGGTGGGCAGCTGGAACATGACAAATCAGGGTCTGCTGGTGTATGACTGAAATTTGAGACAATAGGAAATGTTTGTGTGTGACAGAAACAGAAGATAGCAGGGCCTGCTGGTGGGAGTCTGAAGCAGGAGATGACAGTGCCTGTTTGTGAGCAGAAATTGTAGGGCTGGCTGGTGGCTGTCTGTAACTATAGATGGTTGTACCTGCTGGTGGATGGCTGGAGCAGAAGATGACCATGCCTAATGGTGGGCAGCTGGAACTAGAGATGGCTGGGGCTGCTGCTGAGCAGTAGGGGAAGATGGCACCATAGAGCTGGTAGGCAGATTTAGTTATTTACTTATTTATTTATGTATTTATTTAAAAGTTTTTATATACCGCAAAATAGGACATGAGTCTGACCATCTAAGCGCTTTATAGTAAAACATTCATAGTTAAAAAACAAACTAGGCTATCATAAAATAAATCACATTTACAGTAAAAGTATTA
Organism: Rhinatrema bivittatum; assembly: GCF_901001135.1. Lineage (NCBI taxonomy): Eukaryota > Metazoa > Chordata > Amphibia > Gymnophiona > Rhinatrematidae > Rhinatrema > Rhinatrema bivittatum. The sequence goes on along the minus strand of NC_042616.1, from coordinate 365,675,940 downwards.
TTAAATCAATTTCTGCTGCGAGTATGTGGTAATAGTTATTGAATATTGTAGGCAATGCTATAAAGGTGAGTTTTCAGAGCTTTCTGAAATTCTTTAGTATTAGTGGTTAGGCAAATTTGTTCCACAGGACCGGGCCCGCAACAAAGAAGGCCTGCTTTCGAGTCAGCGCTACGATTTTTACAGATGGTACTTCTAGTGTGCATTTGTCCATGGATCGAAGCTGTCTAGTGGGTTTGTATATTCTTAGAAGGGAACAGAGCCAAATTGAGTTAGCATTATATAGAATTCACGATCTACAATTTGATGCTAGAGCCCTGTTCTCCTATGTGCCCCAACTCACAAAACCCTCTGCCCCTGCTTTCCCAGACGACCAGGCTCAATCCAAAGCAAATGAGCTAGCACTCTTCTTTCAGGAAAAAATTGCAAACACACTAGCACTCCTCCCCACCAACTGAATCCCCCCTCCCTAAATTCCAACTCCACATCTCACTCTGGAGCCACCCTCGACTCCTTCGAGCCCACAACCCCTCTGGAGATTGAGTCCACACTCAAGAGGTTATAACCATCCAGCCATCCGTCTGACCACATTCCAACAAAACTACTGCTTCTCATTCTGGATATTATCTCCAGACCATTGGCCAACATCATAAACTGCTCCCTATCCCAAGGAATCTACCCTGACGGGTTAAAATCTGCTTCTCTCAAACCCCTTTTGAGGAAACCAAACCTGGACACAAGAGAACTCTCCAATTTCCGCCCCATCTCTAACTTCCCTTTTCTTGCTAAACTCACAGAGAAACTGGTAAACACTCAACTCTCAGACTACTTGGAGGAACACAAAATCCTCTACCCATCCCAATACGGCTTCTGTAAATCATTCAGCACGGAAACCCTCCTCATCTCCCTATCAGACCATATCCTCTTGGGCCTAGAAAAGGGATCTCTTTCCTTCTAGTCCTCCTAGACATCTCTGCTGCTTTTCACACCGTGAACCACACCATCCTACTAAATCACCTTTCAGACATCGGATTATCAGGATCCGCCCACAGATGGTTCACCTCCTTCCTCAGCAACAGAAGCTTCAAAGTCAGAATTAATAACAAAGAATCTCCAGACTTCAAATCAACTTTAGGCATACCCCAAGGCTCCTCCCTGTCATCCACCCTCTTCAACATTTACCTCCTGCCCCTCTGTCAGTTGCTCACAAACCTAAACTTAATACACTACCTCTACGCAGATGATGTACAGATTCTGATCCCCATAACAGAATCCCTCCCAAAACACTTACCTTCTGGGAAAACTGCCTCAAATCCATTAACCACCTCCTCACCAGCCTGAACCTGGTTCTCAATGCGGCCAAGACAGAACTACTTCTCATCTTCTCCGACTACACGGTCCTAACCTATCAGACATCCCCCAACACCCAGATCACGCAAGTAAGAGACCTAGGAGTAATCCTCGACAACCATCTGAATCTAAAGAAATCCATCAACAACACAACTAAGGATTGTTTCTATAAACTACAAGTTCTGAAAAGGCTCAAACCCCTTCTCCATTTCCAGGATTTCAGAACTGTCCTCCAAACCACGCTTTTCTAAAACAGACTACTGCAATGCTCTCCTCCTGGGGTTTGCTACAGTTGCTCCAGAACGCAGCAGCTAGAATCTTAACCAACACTAACCGGGGAGCACACATCACTCCCATCCTCCGGAACCTGCACTGGCTGCCAATAAAATATAGAATCTTGCACAAGTCCCTCACCATAATCCACAAAACCATCTATAATCAGCTACCACTAGACCTTCAGATCCCATTCATAGAAACATAGAAACATAGAAATGACGGCAGAAGAAGACTAAACGGCCCATCCAGTCTGCCCAGTAAGCTTTGCACTTTTTATTTTTTTTTTCTCATACTTCTGTTAGTCTTGGCTCTTAGTAACCTTTTGGTTCTATTTCCCTTCCACCCCCACCATTAATGAAGAGAGCAGTGTTGGAACTGCATCTAAGTGAATATCTAGCTCAATTAGTTAGGGGTAGTAACCGCCGCAATAAGCAAGTTATACCCATGCTTATTTGTTTACCCAGACTATGTAATTCAGTCCTTGTTGGTTGCTGTCTGTATATAGATTCACTTTTCTTCATTCCCCCTGCCATTGAAGCAGAGAGCTATGCTGGATATGTGTTAAGTATCGGACTTTCTACCCTGCCGTTGAAGCAGAGAGCTATGCTGGATATGCGTGAATTATCGGTCTTTCTCCCCTGCTGTTGAAGCAGAGAGCTATGCTGGATATGTGTGTAGTATTGGACTTTCTCCCCTGCCGTTGAAGCAGAGAGCTATGCTGGATATGCGTCAATTATCAGTCTTTCTCCCCTGCTGTTGAAGCAGAGAGCTATGCTGGATATGCGTCAATTATCAGTCTTTCTCCCCTGCCGTTGAAGCAGAGAGCTATGCTGGGTATGCGTGAAGTATCGGTCTTTCTCCCCTGCCGTTGAAGCAGAGAGCTATGCTGGATATGCATCGAAAGTGAAGTATCAGGCTTATTTGGTTTGGGGTAGTAACCGCCGTAACAAGCAAGCTACTCCCTGCTTTTTGTGAATGCAAATCTTTTCTCACATTTCCTCTTGCCGTTGAAGCTTAGAACATTGTTGGAGTCGCATTAACCGTGTGTATGTTTATTGAATAAGGATATTATCTCCAGGCAGTAGCCGTCATTCCCGCGAGCCACCCACTCTTCATTCATGTCCTCTAGACTTTATGGATCCACAATGTTTATATTCAAACTATACTCATCCTCAAGACCCATCAGAGAAGCGTATAAAGGAACCCTGCAAGTCCCACCTACTAAATCCATGCGCTTATCATCCACCAAAGAACGAGCATTTTCCACAGCGGGTTCTGCCATGTGGAATAACTTGCCGATTGACCTCAGACTGGAACCCTGCCTTCTAACCTTTAGAAAAAAACTTGGCTGTTCCTTCAAGCCTTCCCTTAATGAGAGAGGTAACGGTGGTGGGGCCGCTTGGCAATAGTGATCATAATATGATCAAATTTGATTTAATGACTGGAAAAGGAACAGTGTGCAAATCCAAGGCTCTCGTGCTAAACTTTCAAAAGGGAAACTTTGATAAAATGAGAAAAATTGTTAGAAAAAAACTGAAAGGAGCAGCTATAAAAGTAAAAAATGTCCAAGAGGCGTGGTCATTGTTAAAAAATACCATTCTAGAAGCACAGTCCAGATGTATTCCACACATTAAGAAAGGTGGAAAGAAGGCAAAACGATTACCGGCATGGTTAAAAGGGGAGGTGAAAGAAGCTATTTTAGCCAAAAGATCTTCATTCAAAAATTGGAAGAAGGATCCAACAGAAGAAAATAGGATAAAGCATAAACATTGGCAAGTTAAATGTAAGACATTGATAAGACAGGCTAAGAGAGAATTTGAAAAGAAGTTGGCTGTAGAGGCAAAAACTCACAGTAAAAACTTTTTTAAATATATCCGAAGCAGAAAGCCTGTGAGGGAGTCAGTTGGAACGTTAGATGATCGAGGGGTTAAAGGGGCACTTAGAGAAGATAAGGCCATCACGGAAAGATTAAATGATTTCTTTGCTTCGGTGTTTACTGAAGAGGATGTTGGGGAGGTACCCTTAATGGAGAAGGTTTTCATGGGTAATGATTCAGATGGACTGAATCAAATCACAGTGAACCTAGAAGATGTGGTAGGCCTGATTGACAAACTGAAGAGTAGTAAATCACCTGGACCGGATGGTATACACCCCAGAGTTCTGAAGGAACTAAGAAATGAAATTTCAGACCTATTAGTAAACATTTGTAACTTATCATTAAAATCATCCATTGTACCTGAAGACTGGAGGATAGCAAATGTAACCCCAATATTTAAAAAGGGCTCCAGGGGCGATCCGGGAAACTACAGACCGGTTAGCCTGACTTCAGTGCCAGGAAAAATAGTGGAAAGTGTTCTAAACATCAAAATCACAGAACATATAGAAAGACATGGTTTAATGGAACAAAGTCAGCATGGCTTTACCCAGAGCAAGTCTTGCCTCACAAATCTGCTTCACTTTTTTGAAGGAGTTAATAAACATGTGGATAAAGGTGAACCGGTAGATATAGTATACTTGGATTTTCAGAAGGCGTTTGAAAAAGTTCCTCATGAGAGGCTTCTAGGAAAAGTAAAAAGTCATGGGATAGGTGGCGATGTCCTTTCGTGGATTGCAAACTGGCTAAAAGACAGGAAACAGAGAGTAGGATTAAATGGGCAATTTTCTCAGTGGAAGGGAGTGGACAGTGGAGTGCCTCAGGGATCTGTATTGGGACCCTTACTGTTCAATATATTTATAAATGATCTGGAAAGAAATACGACGAGTGAGATAATCAAATTTGCAGATGACACAAAATTGTTCAGAGTAGTTAAATCACAAGCAGATTGTGATAAATTGCAGGAAGACCTTGTGAGACTGGAAAATTGGGCATCCAAATGGCAGATGAAATTTAATGTGGATAAGTGCAAGGTGATGCATATAGGGAAAAATAACCCATGCTATAATTACACAATGTTGGGTTCCATATTAGGTGCTACAACCCAAGAAAGAGATCTAGGTGTCATAGTGGATAACACATTGAAATCTTCGGTGCAGTGTGCTGCGGCAGTCAAAAAAGCAAACAGAATGTTGGGAATTATTAGAAAAGGAATAATGAATAAAACGGAAAATGTCATAATGCCTCTGTATCGCTCCATGGTGAGACCGCACCTTGAATACTGTGTACAATTCTGGTCGCCGCATCTCAAAAAAGATATAATTGCGATGGAGAAGCAACAGAGAAGGGCTACCAAAATGATAAGGGGAATGGAACAACTCCCCTATGAGGAAAGACTAAAGAGGTTAGGATTTTTCAGCTTGGAGAAGAGACGACTGAAGGGGATATGATAGAGGTGTTTAAAATCATGAGAGGTCTAGAATGGGTAGATGTGAATCGGTTATTTACTCTTTCGGATAGTAGAAAGACTAGGGGGCACTCCATGAAGTTAGCATGGGGCACATTTAAAACTAATCGGAAAAAGTTCTTTTTTACTCAACGCACAATTAAACTCTGGAATTTGTTGCCAGAGAATGTGGTTCGTGCAGTTAGTATAGCTGTGTTTAAAAAAGGATTGGATAAGTTCTTGGAGGAGAAGTCCATTACCTGCTATTAAGTTCACTTAGGGGTAGATTTTAAGAGGCGCGCGAACAGCCTACTTTTGCTTGCGCATCAGACTCAAGCAAAAGTACGCTGGATTTTAGTAGATACGCGCGGAGCCGCGCGTATCCACTAAAATCCTGGATCGGCGCGCGCAAGGCTATCGATTTTGTATAGCCTGAGCGCGCCGAGCCGCGCTGCCTCCCCCCGTTCCCTCCAAGGCCGCTCCGAAATCGGAGCGGCCTCGGAGGGAACTTTCCTTTGCCCTCCCCTCACCTTACCCTCCCTTCCCCTACCTAACCCACCCACCCGGCCCTGTCTACACCCCCCCCTTACCTTTGTCGGGGGATTTACGCCCTCCCGGAGGGAGACGTAAATCCCCGCGCGCCAGCGGGCCTGCTGCGCGCCGGGCCGCGACCTGGGGGCGGGTACGGAGGGCGCGGCCACGCCCCCGGGCCGTAGCCACGCCCCGTACCCGCCCCCAAAACGCGGCCGACACGCCCCGAAACGCCGCGTCGACCGGGCCCGCCCCCCGACACGCCCCCCTCCGAAAACCCCGGGACATACGCGAGTCCCGGGGTCTGCGCGCGCGGGTAGGCCTATGTAAAATAGGCTTACCGGCGCGCAGGGCCCTGCTCGCCTAAATCCGCCCGGTTTTGGGCGGATTTAGGCGAGCAGGGCGCTGAAAATCCGCCCCTTAGAGAATAGCCACTGCCATTAGCAATGGTTACATGGAATAGACTTAGTTTTTGGGTACTTGCCAGGTTCTTATGGCCTGGATTGGCCACTGTTGGAAACAGGATGCTGGGCTTGATGGACCCTTGGTCTGACCCAGTGTGGCATTTTCTTATGTTCTTATGTTCTTAGGGGTAGATTTTAAGAGGCGCGCGAACAGCCTACTTTTGCTTGCGCATCAGACTCAAGCAAAAGTACGCTGGATTTTAGTAGATACGCGCGGAGCCGCGCGTATCCACTAAAATCCTGGATCGGCGCGCGCAAGGCTATCGATTTTGTATAGCCTGCGCGCGCCGAGCCGCGCTGCCTCCCCCCGTTCCCTCCAAGGCCGCTCCGAAATCGGAGCGGCCTCGGAGGGAACTTTCCTTTGCCCTCCCCTCACCTTACCCTCCCTTCCCCTACCTAACCCACCCACCCGGTCCTGTCTACACCCCCCCCTTACCGTTGTCGGGGGATTTACGCCTCCCGGAGGGAGACGTAAATCCCCGCGCGCCAGCGGGCCTGCTGCGCGCCGGGCCGCGACCTGGGGGCGGGTACGGAGGGCGTGGCCACGCCCCCGGGCCGTAGCCACGCCCCGTACCCGCCCCCAAAACGCGGCCGACACGCCCCCGAAACGCCGCGTCGACCGGGCCCGCCCCCGACACGCCCCCGACACGCCCCCTCCGAAAACCCCGGGACGTACGCGAGTCCCGGGGTCTGCGCGCGCCGGTAGGCCTATGTAAAATAGGCTTACCGGCGCGCAGGGCCCTGCTCGCCTAAATCCGCCCGGTTTTGGGCGGATTTAGGCGAGCAGGGCGCTGAAAATCCGCCCCTTAATTTCTAAACTGTGAATATACCACCCAATCAGACTCCGTTCACCTCACTAGACCCCCCCACCTAGTCTTAGTGTTATGTTTTTCACCCAAGTTATGCTGTCCTTTCATGTTCCGGCTACCCTAGCCCCCCAAGTTCTTTCTCCTTGTTGTATGTAACTTTTGCCTCTTGTTAAATGGTTAGTCCCTATGTTTCATGTAAACCAATTTGATATGAATCTATTCATGAAGGTCGGTATAGAAAAGTGTCAAATAAATAAATAAATAAATAAATGAATAACAAGTTATGGATAATTGACAGAATTTTATAGGGATTGTGATAGGATACTGGTAGCCAATGGAGCAGCTGGAGGATAGGCATAATGTGTTCTCTCCGAGGTAAGGGGTGAATTGTTGAAGTGGGTAGTCCTAAATATAATGAATTACAGTAGTCTAAATTTGTTAGAATTAAAGCTTGTATGACTGAGTGGAAGTCTGGAGGTAGTAGTAGGGGTTTTATTTGTTTTAGCATATGTAATTTAAAAATGATTTTTTAATGTGGCTGATATGTTATTGGTCATTGCGAGTCTCGAGTCAATAATCATACCCAGGTTTTTTGCATGTGGCTTTATAGGTATTGATTGCCCTTCAAATGTGAAACTTTGTGGAGGTTGGTGAATAGAGTCCGGTACTGTAGATAGATAGATTAACTCTGTTTTTGAGGTGTTTAATTTTAGTCTGTTGTATGAAAGCCAGGTTTTTATTGTTGTTAAGTAGAGTTGAAGTAAAGCAAAGATTTTAGACCAAGATTCAGAAAAAGGGATGGTAAACTGAATGTCATCTGCGTAAATTTTGAAATGGATGGAGCCAGAGATGACAGTCTGATAAGCAGCAATAGGGGAAGGTGCAGCCAGGCATCCATCTACTGCAACATCTACTGCAGAACACTTTTAATGCTGTGCAAGTCCTCACATATTCTCAAGGTGATTGGCCAGCCTGTCATTTTGGCCAATCAATATATCACATGGTGTAAATTTAGCTTCAGGCTCAAGCACTGGAGACCCTGCTGCCTCTTCTCCATTCTAATGAATAGCCAAATCTTCATCCTCAAGAAACAGCTGTGGTGGGTGGAGATCATCATAGGATTGAAAGCATTTATCCTGAGGCTTTCCTTTTTGCTCCTCCTCTTCCTGTTCCTCCTCCTTATCATTGTCATTGTTCTTGTCCTCCATCCTGGTATGTATACCTGATGGCCAGCTGTTGCCTCTAGATATGTCTAAACCTCTGAGGTGTTGGCTGCTCCAACAATGGCTGCCCATGCCTGGACAAATTACTGGGGCCTGGCACATCCAAGTCTCTTTCATCTTCTTCTCCTGAAAGTAGGTAAGCAGTATGAAATGTGGATACTGGCTCATGGTTTGAATCTTTGGTTAACAGATATATCAGAGGGCTTCCTTTAGAGGCTTCGGCAGCAAGCCTAAGCCCCAGCCTTAGGCCTCAGGCATTAAATTTGCCTAGAAGTTTCCAAAGGCCTTCAGTTATTATGCAGTTTAAGCTGTGGCACGCAGGCACGTAACTACTGCCATTACAGCTTACCTGCATATACAAATAATGCTGGAACTACATGCATCTCTACCAAGTAGCTGACTGCTACCAGGAAAAGGGAAGGTGACAAGATATCCTATGGCAGGAAGCAGAGTGTTAGGACACTTATAGCTTGGGACTTGAAAACTAATGCTACCAGACCTTGGAGGAGGCTTATTGTGGCTGGGCAAAAGCTAGAGGTAGGCATGGTAAAGGCAATTTTCACACCTTGGATACATGCAGTGGCATGCAAGTGCTGGATTGCTGCACACAGGAAAAGTCATACATGTAGGAGGGAATGCTAAAGTGAATCATTGATATCTGGAGCCCTGTAGCTGAAAATCTGTATATATGTCTATAATCATGTATTTATTGCTATTTCAGATTACACTTTACATCTCAGAAATGTAAATTAGGGATGTGAATCGTTTTTTGACGATTTAAAATATCGTCCGATATATTTTAAATTGTCAAAAATTGTTAGGGCCACGATACAATACCAATTCCCCCGATTTATCGTTAAAAAATCGTAAATCAGGGGAAGGTGGAGGGCAGGAAAACCAGCACACTAAAACCCCCTAAAACCCACCCCCGACCCTTTAAATTAAATCCCCCACCCTCCCGAACCCCCCCCCAATGCTTTAAATTACCTGAGGATCCAGCGGTGGTCCAGAACGGCGGCGGTCCGGAACGGCCCCCTCAATTGAATCCTTTTGTCTTCAGCCGGCGCCATTTTGCAAAATGGCCGCCGCAAAATGGCGGCGGTCATAGACAAAAACGATTTGACGCAGGAGGTCGTTCCGGACCCCCGCTGGACTTTTGGCAAGTCTTGTGGGGGTCAAGAGGCCCCCCCAAGCTGGCCAAAAGTTTCTGGGAGTCCAGCGGGGTTCAGGAAGCGATTTCTTGCCGCGAATCGTTTTCCGTACGGAAAATGGCGCCGGCAGGAGATCGACTGCAGGAGGTCGTTCAGCGGCGGTCTGGAACCCCCGCTGAACGACCTCCTGCAGTCGATCTCCTGCCGGCGCCATTTTCCGTACGGAAAACGATTCGCGGCAAGAAATCGCTTCCTGAACCCCGCTGGACTCCCAGAAACTTTTGGCCAGCTTGGGGGGGCTTCCTGACCCCCACAAGGCTTGCCAAATTCCAGCGGGGGTCCGGAACGACCTCCTGCATCAAATCGTTTTTGTCTATGGCCGCCACCATTTTGCGGCGGCCATTTTGCAAAATGGTGCCGGCTGAAGACAAAAGGATTCAATTGAGGGGGCCATTCTGGACCGCAGCCGTTCTGGACCACCGCTGGATCCCCAGGTAATTTAAAGCATTTGGGGGGGGGGGGTTCGGGAGGGTGGGGGATTTAATTTAAAGGGTCGGGGGTGGGTTTTAGGGGGTTGGCTCACGATTTTAACGATTTTTCACGATATTTTTAAAACCCAAACGGCAACAATACGATTCCCTCCCCCTCCCAGCCGAAATCGATCGTTAAGACGATCGAGGACACGATTCACATCTCTAATGTAAATGGAAAAAACTCACCTATGTGCCTCCAAATTTGGAGATATCTCACTGACTGACTATAGTGAGATATCAGAGACTTCACTGTAAAATATGAATACTGATTCTGCAAGAGGGACGCAGGCGTCATATAAGAGATGCTGATCATGTATGTTTCAAAAGAAAAACAAGATGAGGAACTTTTGATCAGGACACCAGTTCCACCTAGGATATCTGATATGCTTGCTTGATTTAAGAGCTATAAGCTTCTTTTCACAAATAATGAAGTAAGCGGACCCAGGTAGCCACAGGTCAGAGATGTACAAACAACTCAAGTCTACCTAGAAAAAAGAAACAACCAATCCAAGAAGAGGGCTCAGAGATGAACTCCAAAAATAAATTAATCTGCCTAAGGACAGTTCATTTGACAGGAGCAGTGACACCCTCCCCCCCCCCCCCCCCAATGGGGGTGAGGGGTCAGCAATCTGAAATGAAGAAAATCACTGACATGGCATAGCAGTGCTGGTCAAGATGTGGCAGGACCGAGACCAGATCATTGCAGTGACCCCCACCGATGGAGAAGGAGGGGCAGTGATCTGAAATGAAGAAGAAACGACCCCATCTGTATTGCAGCTAGTCTATGCATAGACTGTTTACATATGTATGTTTTGGCTATTAAAAACAGCAGGGGAGAGAGGGCTAAGAGGGAGGTGACTGAAAGAAAAACCATCAACACCTGATGATGTCTGAGACATCACCATTACTTCTCTGTTGCGATCCGGACCGCGGAGGTCCACGGCCGGCCCCCTCACTTACCCCAAGCCACTCCGGGGACAGCGGTGTTCCATCCAGGCATCACTAGGCCCTTCCCGCGGCCTCTCTCACCAAGATGCCACCGTCGCTCAGCATCTGGCCCCGCCCCCTAGGCGCACGCGCGCGCAGGGGCTCTACAATTTAAAGGGACCAGCGCGGGAAAGGACAGCTCCACCTCCTGAAGTGACGTCAGACGCTGTCAGTATTTAAACTTGCTTGGCAGTCTTCTCCCTTGCCTTGCAATGAGGTTCCACTCTCCTGAGTTGCTTAGTTCCTGCATCTTCCAGGCTTCTGACCCCGGCTTGTCTTCTGACTTTGACTTTGGATCATCTTCCTGGCTTCTGACCCCTGGCTTGCCTGCTGACTTCGATTCGGATTGTCTTCCTGGTTCCTGACTCTGGCTCGTCCTTTGCTTCTGCTTTCCGCCGCCTGCCCTGACCCTTGGCCTGACCTGACTTCTGGCTTCTCTTCATCCCATCTGAATTACAGTACTTCTATCTCCTTGTCCTTTGGAGACCGCTCCTAAGTCCAAGCAGCTCAGGTCCTCATGGGCTCCTCCTAGGGGGACCACACGCTTCTAGTGGTGAACATCCTGTTGGTCTCCTGGCTCCAACTTCTTCTTTGCACCTAAGTCCAAGTGGTTCGGGTCCTTACGGGCTCCTCCCAGGGGGACCGCAGGCTTCCTGAGGTGAAGACTTCTTCCATCTGATCTCTGCTTCAAGTCTGTCTTCCTTCTGATCTCTGCTTCAAGTCTGTCTCCCAGCTACAACTCCGTGGTGGGTCCCTCCCACCGCTTCATCATTATCCTCTAGCCCGCCCAAGGGTCCATGAACATAACATTCTCCCAGCCATGAAGGGAACTCCTGTGTCTGAGATGAGATCTCTGAACATAAGAGATTCCTGCCTGTTCCTGGTTGCTTAGGGTTGAGACAAGCTTCCTCAGCCAGTCAGCACAGGGACCAAGAACTCAAGCTCTTCACCTAAGACTGTCCCCGAGACATCCAGCCAGAGACTGCACCAGAGTGAAACAGAAGGTAATCTTCTAAAATTGTGGGGCTAGTTAGATAAATTTATTAATGTACTCAAAGCAAATTGAAGTCTCTGATATGTCTATGTCCACTAGTGATGCCGAACTTTACTTAGTATAAACTGATGCTAAGCTGCAGGGGCTTTAGTGACATGTCTTGTTTATTTTATTCTAACTGCTAAACTTGAAAAGTCTGACAAATAGAAGTGATTCTGTGGATAAACCAGATAGTCTTTTCTGAGCTATTCTAATTGTATAGGTATAAGGGGGTAATAGAGAGAACTGTCTGTAGCACTGCTAGTCTCTATAGGTGTGAATCAGTGGTAAAAGAAGTACACAGTATCAGACAGGTTACAGAACACATGTATACCACTTACAGTCCCCAACTACAGTCAATTCAGGGATAGTGCAAAGTATCAGCCATTCCACTGGAGTAAAGGTTATGTAACTGGAGAGGTTCTCAGTCAGTCTTTTTGCTTGCTTGTCTTTTATGGTTGAGGTGGAATATAATAGAGGTCTACAAAATCATAAAAGGACTTGAACGGGAAAATGTGAATTGGTTATTTACTCTTTCAGATAATTCAAGGACTCGGGGGCACTCCATAAAGCTAGCAAGTAACACATTCAACACAAATCGTAGAAAATTATTTTTCACTCACTGCACAAATAATCTCTGGAATTCATTGCCAGAGGATGTGTTTAAGGCAGTTAGTGTAGCCAGGTTTAAAAATGGTCTAGATAAGTTCCTGGAGGAGAAATCCATAAACTTCTATTATTATATTATTTTAGCTGCCCCCGAAACAATATCCGAAACTCGCCCCAACTCTTGAAATGTAATTAATTGCAACCCCATCACCCTCCCGACCCCCCAAAACATGCCAAAATTCCCTGGTAGTCCAGCGGGGGTCCCAGGAGCGATCTCCCGCTCTCGGGCAGTTGGCTGTCAGCAATCAAAATGGCCCCGATGGCCCTTTGTCCTTACCATGTGACGGGGCTATCGGTGCCATTGGCCGGCCTCTGTCACATGGTAGGAGCAATGGACAGCTGGCGCCATCTTAAAAAATGGTTCAGGCCATCCATTGCTCCTACCATGTGACAGGGGCCGACCAATGGCACCGATAGCCCCTGTCACATGGTAAGGGCAAAGCACCATCGGCGTCATTTTGATTAGTGGCAGCCGAAGGCCCAAGAGGATAATATAAAAAAAAAAATACAATTCTAGACAGTTATGCTTTCAATGTAGAAAATAAGGGAATCTTCAAATTCATTCCATCAAGAAGATAGATAAAAGTTGTCTCCCCTTCTGAATGAAGCAGGAAGTGTTTCAGACATTTGGCTAGATTTGTTTATCACATCTATGACACCTCTTCCAGGTCTTCAGCCTTAGCCATTTCCACTATAAGACTTATGGGGTTAAAGGCTTCAAAACCTTGTGAGAATATTCATGACAGGTTAGCTTATGCCCCATGTTCAGGAGACAACTTATTTGGGAAAAAGTAAGAGATGCAGTAAATATCATCAAAGAACATTCTGCTGCATTATAATCATTGACGGCAGTAACTGGAGAACAGCCCTCACAAAAGAAATACCATAATTAGTAATCCCTTATCGACATTTTAAACAATGTTCCTATCCTTAATAGCAATTTCAGATGCAGAAGCAGCAGTCTCAGCAATCTCACTTCCAGGTTAGAAATAGGTTGCAGCAAAAACAAACTCACCAGCTTTCTCAAATGGCATTTCAGAGTTTTTGACTGCTATTAATATCCTTTCCAGTAGGGGGAAGGACTCAATATTTCTTTTTCAGATGTACCCTTATCACTTTGAATCAGTGAGTTATTTCTATAGTTAAGAAATGCTATTGCCCCCAACAATTCCAAAGATCAATTACCTATTCTCTAACAAAAGATATATTTCCTACTTCAAGCTTGAGCAATAGAACATGTTCCTAGAGAATAAAAGAGGACAGAAGTTTATTCCAGATATTTCTTCATCCGCAAAGAAGCAGGAGGTATGCATCCAATTCTAGACCTTAGAGAGTTCAATCTCCAATTAAAAAAAAAGAAAAATTCAGAATGAACTCCTTACATACCCTTCTTCTTCTTCTGGAGAAAAATGATTGGCTATCAGTGCTGCCCAAGACCCGCACCGTTTTTTTAAGATAGCGCCGACCAGCCATTGCTCCTACCCATGTGACAGAGGCTGGCCAATGGCACCAATAGCCCCTGTCACATGGTAAGGGCAAAGGGCCATCAGTGTCATTTTGATTACTGGCAGCCGATGGCCCGAGAGCGGGAGATTGCTCCCGGGACCCTCGCTGTACCACCAGGGACTTTTGGCAAGTTTTTCGTGGAGTCGGGGGCTGTAATGAATTAAATTTTAAGGGTTAGAGTGGGTTTGGGATTTTCATTTCAGAGCAGCCGAAAAAAAATCGGCCTGAACCGCGGGAAAATGAAATTTCCCACTGTGGGCCGATACAAAGGCCGAACCAAAAGGTTCGGCCAAATCACATCTCTAGTAACAAAGCAGCTATAGTCCATGAAGGCACTATTCATTCTCACACATACACACAAAGACCCCCAGGCATGCACTCATTCATTCATTCACACTCACACATACACACTGAGGCAGATTCCCTTATATATATATATACACACACATACACACACATACACAAACACAAACACAAACACACATACACACACATATAGACACACTGAAGGCAGACCCCTCTCTTTCTTTAGTAGCAGCATCAGAGTCTCTTTCGTTCCTATGCTGCCACTGTCACTACTGCCGCATGGCTATTGGGGAGGAGCCAATCACTGCTACTGGCACTGAATCCCATTCTTCTGCCTCTCCTATGCAGGCTCTGAGTTATAAAAAAATGTGTGGGGTTAGCAGTAGGGGTGTGCATTCGTTTTGAACTTAAATGGAAAACGCAACTTATTATTTTTTTTTAACTTAAAAAAAGATGAGGCTTAAACGATCGGATTTCCAACTTATTCAACATAGCTATGTTGAATACGTTGTAAATCGCGATTGTTGATCTAAATAAAAATTTAAACCCCTCACTCTCCTTAATCCCCCCCCCAAGACTTACGAAAGCTGGCCAAAAGTTCCGTGAGGGTCCGGGAGCGGATGCGTGGGGAATCACGTGACGTCGGCGCCACGTCAGAGTGACGCGGCGTCACGTGATTCCCCTCGGGTTCGCTCCCGGACCCCTCGTTGGGCTCAAAAGGAACTTTTGGCCAGCTTGGGGGGGCCTCCTGACCCCCCCCAAGCTGGCCAAAAGTGCCTGAGGGGAATCACGTGACGCCGCGTCACGTGATTCCCCTCGGATTCGGTCCCGGACCCCTCGTTGGGCCCAAAAGGCACTTTTGGCCAGCTTGGGGGGGTCAGGAGGCCCCCCCAAGCTGGCCAAAAGGGCCGAGGGGAATCACGTGACGCCGCGTCACTCCGACGTGACGCCGACGTCATGTGCTCCTTGCAAAGGAGTTCAGGAATGGTGTCTTGACCCCGCTGGACCACCAGGGAGTTTTGGTAAGTCTTGGGGGGGGGGGGGGGGGATTAAGGCGGGTGAGGGGTTTAAATTTTTATTTGCACATATGGACATAGACTCAACTTATGGAATTCTCCATATGTCCATATTGACCGCAAATGGGACCCCCTTTCGACTTATGGACTTATGAACTTAACTTTTGGTCTGCACATCCCTAGTTAGCAGTTAAGAACATAAGAACATAAGAAAATGCCATACTGGGTCAGACCAAGGGTCCATCAAGCCCAGCATCCTGTTTCCAACAGTGGCCAATCCAGGCCATAAGAACCTGGCAAGTACCCACAAACTAAGTGTATTCCATGTAACTATTGCTAATGGCAATGGCTATTCTCTAAGTGAACTTAATAGCAGGTAATGGACTTCTCCTCCAAGAACTTATCCAATCCTTTTTAAACACAGCTATACTAACTGCACGAACCACATTCTCTGGCAACAAATTCCAGAGTTTAATTGTGCGTTGAGTAAAAAAGAACTTTCTCCGATTAGTTTTAAATGTGCCCCATGCTAACATCATGGAGTGTCCCCTAGTCTTTCTACTATCCGAAAGAGTAAATAACCGATTCACATCTACCCGTTCTAGACCTCTCATGATTTTAAACACCTCTATCATATCCCCCCTCAGTCGTCTCTTCTCCAAGCTGAAAAGTCCTAACCTCTTTAGTCTTTCCTCATAGGGGAGTTGTTCCATTCCCCTTATCATTTTGGTAGCCCTTCTCTGTACCTTCTCCATCGCAATTATATCTTTTTTGAGATGCGGCGACCAGAATTGTACACAGTATTCAAGGTGCGGTCTCACCATGGAGCGATACAGAGGCATTATGACATTTTCCGTTTTATTCATCATTCCTTTTCTAATAATTCCCAACATTCTGTTTGCTTTTTGACTGCCGCAGCACACTGAACCGACGATTTCAATGTGTTATCCACTATGACACCTAGATCTCTTTCTTGGGTTGTAGCACCTAATATGGAACCCAACATCGTGTAATTATAGCATGGGTTATTTTTCCCTATATGCATCACCTTGCACTTATCCACATTAAATTTCATCTGCTATTTGGATGCCCAATTTTCCAGTCTCACAAGGTCTTCCTGCAATTTATCACAATCTGCTTGTGATTTAACTACTCTGAACAATTTTGTGTCATCTGCAAATTTGATTATCTCACTCGTCGTATTTCTTTCCAGATCATTTATAAATATATTGAACAGTAAGGGTCCCAATACAGATCCCTGAGGCACTCCACTGTCCACTCCCTTCCACTGAGAAAATTGCCCATTTAATCCTACTCTCTGTTTTCTGTCTTTTAGCCAGTTTGCAATCCATGAAAGGACATCGCCACCTATCCCATGACTTTTTACTTTTCCTAGAAGCCTCTCATGAGGAACTTTGTCAAACGCCTTCTGAAAATCCAAGTATACTATATCTACCGGTTCACCTTTATCCACATGTTTATTAACTCCTTCAAAAAAGTGAAGCAGATTTGTGAGGCAAGACTTGCCCTGGGTAAAGCCATGCTGACTTTGTTCCATTAAACCATGTCTTTCTATATGTTCTGTGATTTTGATGTTTAGTACACTTTCCACTATTTTTCCTGGCACTGAAGTCAGGCTAACCGGTCTTTAGTTTCCCGGATCGCCCCTGGAGCCCTTTTTAAATATTGGGGTTATATTTGCTATCCTCCAGTCTTCAGGTACAATGGATGATTTTAATGATAAGTTACAAATGTTTACTAATAGGTCTGAAATTTCATTTTTTAGTTCCTTCAGAACTCTGGGGTGTATACCATCCGGTCCAGGTGATTTACTACTCTTCAGTTTGTCAATCAGGCCTACCACATCTTCTAGGTTCACCGTGATTTGATTCAGTCCATCTGAATCATTACCCATGAAAACCTTCCCCATTACGGGTACCTCCCCAACATCCTCTTCAGTAAACACCGAAGCAAAGAAATCATTTAATCTTTCCACGATGGCCTTATCTTCTCTAAGTGCCCCTTTAACCCCTCAATCATCTAACGGTCCAACTGACTCCCTCACAGGCTTTCTGCTTCGGATATATTTAAAAAAGTTTTTTACTGTGAGTTTTTGCCTCTACAGCCAACTTCTTTTCAAAATCTCTCTTAGCCTGTCTTATCAATGTCTTACATTTAACTTGCCAATGTTTATGCTTTATCCTATTTTCTTCTGTTGGATCCTTCTTCCAATTTTTGAATGAAGATCTTTTGGCTAAAATAGCTTCTTTCACCTCCCCTTTTAATCATGCCGGTAATCGTTTTGCCTTCTTTCCACCTTTCTTAATGTGTGGAATACATCTGGACTGTGCTTCTAGAATGGTATTTTTAACAATGACCACGCCTCTTGGACATTTTTTACTTTTGTAGCTGCTCCTTTCAGTTTTTTCTAACAATTTTTCTCATTTTATCAAAGTTTCCCTTTTGAAAGTTTAGCACGAGAGCCTTGGATTTGCACACTGTTCCTTTTCCAGTCATTAAATCAAATTTGATCATATTATGATCACTATTGCCAAGCGGCCCCCACCACCATTACCTCTCTCACCAAGTCCTGTGCTCCACTGAGAATTAGATCTAAAATTGCTCCCTCTCTCGTCGGTTCCTGAACCAATTGCTCCATAAAGCTATCATTTATTCCATCCAGGAACGTTATCTCTCTAGCGTGACCCGATGATACATTTACCCAGTCTATATTGGGGTAATTGAAGTCTCCCATTATTACTGCACTACCAATTTGGTTAGCTTCCCTAATTTCTCTTAGCATTTCACTGTCCATCTCACCATCTTGACCAGGTGGACGGTAGTATACCCCTATCACTCTAGTCTTCCCTGATACACAAGGGATTTCTACCCATAAAGATTCAATTTGTATTTAGTCTCATGCAGGATGTTTATCCTGTTGGACTCTATGCCATCCCGGACATAAAGCACCACACCTCCTCCCGACTGCTCCTCTCTGTCATTGCGATATAATTTGTACCCCGGTATAGCACTGTCCCATTGGTTATCCTCTTTCCACCATGTCTCTGAGATGCCAATTAAGTCTATGTCATCATTTACTGCCTTGGATAGAATCGGATGATTCATGTCATGTACCTAGTAGGCAACGGCTCAACATTGACCGACTAGACATCGCCAGAGGACGAACTTCCCTGATGAAAGGTCCGAGAGTGGACCTGAAACGTGGCCACGTCGGTGACCCGCACAACCATCAGATAAGTCGGGATGTTGTATGAGCTTTTGTTTAAGCCATCAGAGACTGCCTAGCACGCCGATCTAGGTTGCCTTGAAAGTATTGTTTCATACCCTTCACCGGGATCATTTATAAGGCTGCGAGGAGTGTTCATTTGAAAAAAATATTTAAAAAATATTCGGTGACCCGCACAACCATCAGATAAGTCGGGATGTTGTATGAGCTTTTGTTTAAGCCATCAGAGACTGCCTAGCACGCCGATCTAGGTTGCCTTGAAAGTATTGTTTCATACCCTTCACCGGGATCATTTATAAGGGCTGCGAGGAGTGTTCATTTGAAAAAAATATTTAAAAAATATTCGGACCTTTGGAGTGATTCACTTCACCTTTATAAACAAGTGAAATGATTAATGTTTTAAAGGATACACACAGAAAATTCACTTTTGCAAAAATATTTGCACATTGATTATACACTTTGGTTGGAGGAGGTTCGTTGAGGATTAGATTGACAGTCAAATCACCCTGTTGGGGATTTATGATTATTGTATATGAAACGTTCCTCTCCTTCCATAAATATTTTTTATAACGGTTGAATCACTATACTCTATTTTGAGAATTGAGGAATCCTATTTAAGAGAAGTCATACATGTAATATGAAGGATTTGTTTTGGGCTATTCTATCATTTACTGCTATACATTCTAATTCTCCCATCTTACTTCTTAGACTTCTGGCATTAGCATACAAACATTTCAAAGTTTGTTTTTGTTTGTATTTTTATTCTGCTTTTTAATTGATAGGGATAAGTTAGAATCTTTTAGCTCAGGTGAGTTTTTAGTTACAGGCACTTGGACTACTTTTCTAATTATTGGAACCTCACTGTTGGGATGCCCCTAATTCTAATGCATCATTAGTATCCTTTAAAGATACATCTCTCCGAACCATGCGCTGCTGAGCGACTGTCGGCTTTCCCCTTTGTTCTAGTTTAAAAAGCTGCTCTATCTCCTTTTTAAAGGTTAGCGCCAGCAGTCTGGTTCCACCACCCTGGTTAAGGTGGAGCCCATCCCTTCGGAAGAGACTCCCCCTTCCCCAAAAGGTTCCCCAGTTTCCTAACAAAACTGAATCCCTCTTCCTTGCACCATCGTCTCATCCACGCATTGAGACTCCGGAGCTCTGCCTGCCTCTGGTGACCTGCGCGTGGAACAGGGAGCATTTCAGAGAATGCTACCCTGGAGGTTCTGGATTTAATCTTTCTACCTAAGAGCCTAAATTTGGCTTCCAGAACCTCCCTCCCACATTTTCCTATGTCGTTGGTGCCCACGTGTACCACGACAGCCGGCTCCTCCCCAAGCACTGTCTAAAATCCTATCTAGGTGACGCGTGAGGTCCGCCACCTTCGCACCAGGTAGGCATGTTACCAAGGCGATCCTCACGCCCACCCGCCACCCAGCTATCTACATTCCTAATAATCGAATCACCAACTATGACGGCCGCCGACCTAAACCCTTCCCTCCTGGGCAGTAGGCCTTGGGGAGATATCCTCAGTGCGAAAGGACAATCGCAATCACCTAGAGAGCAGGTCCTTGCTACAGGATCCTTTCCTGCTACACCTGGTTGGTGCTCTCCCATGATGAGACCTTCTTCCTCCAAGGCAGCACCAGGGCTGCCAGTCTGAAGTTGGGACTGGACTACTATGTCCCTGAAGGTCTCATCTATATACCTCTCTGTCTCCCTCAGCTCCTCCAGGTCTGCCACTCTAGCCTCCAGAGATCGGACTCGTTCTCTGAGAGCCAGGAGCTCTTTGCATTGCATGCACATGTACAACTTCTCACCGGTGGGTAAACAAATCATACATGTGGACACTCGATGCAAAAGACTGGGAAGCCCCCCTCTCTTGCTGCTGGACTCTGCCTTCATCTCATTTTGATCAGTTCCTAGTTAAGTTTTAGGTTGCTATGGGGAGTAGGGAATATGTCTAAGTTCCTTTAAATGTATTAGTGAATTCACTATATGTCTGGTAGTGGCCCTACTGAGGTCTGATCGAATTCTCAATAAAGTTTTGTTGATGGGTTGTTTGTTTTTTTTTGTGCAAGTGGCACCTGCTATAAATTAAGGGAAGGAGTTCTTCTATGCTGATCTCGTGTATAGTGAGGATCAGCATAGAGAAAGTCCAACTCTAGTAAGTGTTAATACCATTCCCGGCATCAATGTTCCTTCTATGGATTGGGTTGCTATGTGCAAATATTTTTGCTCATGAGCAAACATTTTTTGTTTCCATACCCTGTTAGCACTACTTTCTTTGATGAAAAAAGCTATCAATGTTATGCTCACCAGAAATCCAGTCCTTGAGAGGAAATATTGATAGCAGCATGCACACAAACTTTCTCACATTCACACACACACTACTATACTTGCATATTCACTTTAATACTCTTTTCTCATGTATACATGCTCATTCTCACAACACGCACACACACATACACACACACACACCACACACACAATCACACACACACACACACACACACACACTCACTCACTCTTGTGCTCTCATTCACTTCCCCATACAGCGTGCACACTCACTCAGTACTCCCCCTCTTCCACACACACACTCAGTAACTACAAATCCTTCACTGCCAAATACTTTAAGGGGAATTTTAAAAAGCTTGGTGCACGCCAAACCTGGGAGATATGCGGATATGTCAGGTCGATGCACACCGAGCGGATTTTATAAGGCAACCGCATATATATGTATCTCCTGCTATGTGCACAATGAAAAGTTCCAAAAAACTGGCATGGCATGGGCATGGTGTGGGTGGGGCATTCCTGGATTTCAAATTTGCGCAAAAATTCTTACATGCACAGACGTGCGCCGGTTCTCCTGCTGCCAAAACTTTACTTCTGCTATGGAGGATGTATAAGTAATTAAATAAAGAAAAATAGATAGATCAGCGTTTTTTTTAAAGGTGAGGGCTAGCAGGGGAACTAGGGGGTTTGGAAGACCTACACCTTACCTAGTCGATCTGGGAATGAACTGGGAAAACTGGAAATGGCATTGGCGCGAGTGTTTACTAAAATCCCCTCACTTATGCATCGATGCAGTATTTGCACATTGGCATATTTCCACTTAAAATTGTACACACATGTGCACAGTCATTCTCATTTATAACTTGTACACATATCACATATATGTTATAAAATGACTGCCTTCCTGGATGCAGGCCGATGAACACAAGCATATGTGCCCAACACGCCTGTTTAAAAAATTACATCTTTGAGAACACATACCCTTCTAAACAAAAAAAAAAGACACATAGAATCTTGCCATACCAGTCCATACTAGCCCCATCTCAGGACTCAAACAGCAGCATCCTTATCCATGCCACGGCAGCATGCAAATATTATAACAATAGCCCTAGAACACTAATTCACCACCTACTGGTGTTTACCAGAAAACAAACCATACTGCGGCAAACCCTAACAAAAACTACATCCCAGCAGGAATAATGCATCTCAGTTACAAACACAGAGACACAGTCATACCCTTACCTAATACAGAATAAGGGACTACAAATTAGAAAGAGAAACATGCTGACAAAAATAAAATGGGAAAGCCCAACAGAACAAAATATGTATTGCACATTCCCAAAGATAACATATGCCAATCACTAAAAATTAAAATATTTTCTTTTTTACCTTTGCTGTCTGATCTTAGTTTTCTAATTGGTTGTACCAGGCTTTTTTTTCCCACGTTTCCTTTCTTGGTTTCTTCCCAACTTCCTTTTACAAAGTGTCTTTTTTTTCTTTCTGTTTTTTCTCTCTCCACCTGTCTTCTTCCCTCCCTCCCTCATTCACACACTCAGGCTCTTATTCTCACACACTGTCATTCTCTCACAAACACACAGGCTCTCAATCTCACATGCTGGTCTCACACGAAACAGAGAGATTCTCACATGCTGTCTCTCTGAACATATAGTGCTTTCACTCACCACACACAGTCTCTCAACATCACACTCTCTCACCACACACACACACCACACCAATGCACACACACACACACACACAATATACACTACCTTTCACACACACACACACACACACACACACACACACTCACTCAGTCTCTTAACTCACTCTTCAATACACACTAATTCTACAGGGCCTCAGCTTCCCTCTTTCTCTGGGCCTCCTCTTTGTAAGTCACCTTGGGATGGACTCTGCAGTGGCCATGATTTTCTCAGGCTGCCACAAGATGATATCCACAGTGGCACTGCCACACATATGCTGCTCCTTTTCTACACATGGGCTGACGCTACTCCTCCTTCATGCACGCATGGCTCTGGTAATGTTTATATGAGGCTATGTGGGCAGGAAGGAGAAGAAGCACCCTAAAAGTTTGGGGGTCTCTTGCTTTCTTTGGGTTATGGTGGGATGAGCTCCACCATGGCCCTGCTGATCTTCCTGCTGTGTGCGGCTGCGAAAAAAGTTGTACGCAGCTTGTGCATGCTCACCAGCTTACAGAGAACAGTGGCTGGCATACATGATGAGAAGGGAATGCTTCTCTGCTCATCCGCTGGTGGGATTACTGTGGCTTCCTGTTTAGTTGCAGCCGCATGGGCTTCTTTATGTCAACCATCAGCCCCCCCCCCAGAGGCATTGCCCCTCTTCCCCTCGGTACGCCACTTCCCAGAAGTAATGGTCAAAACCAGCAAATCTTCTTTGTGGGCAATCCATTTCATTCAACCTCCATCCATTTAACATGTAATTTAACTACAGAGCATCTCCTCAGGGTTGGGGGTGCTCACTTAGGTAGATTTCTTCCCAAAAGGCACCCTGGTCATCACACAAGAAACCAAATTTCACATCAATCTACTGGAACTAATAGCAACCTTCAAAGTTCCTTATTATTCAACCCTAGTATTTTATTCCATAGTTTAAATTCAAACAGACATCAGGTTGCAATGTTTACATAATCAAACAGGGGGCAATGGGTTTCTTCCAGTTTATGCAGAGAATGCTCAAGATTTGGAATTGGACAATGAACCAAGAAATATCAGCCTATGTGCAGTGTACCTTCCAATAAAGGACAATATGTTGCAGATTCTCTAAACCATTGTCTTTAAACCCCATGAATGGTCCCTGCATCTCACTTTCCATTTTATTGTTCCAAGAGACCATTGATAGATGCACATAACTCTGTTCATATTTCTCATTCACTGGAAACAGGATATCGTATGCTTTTCCACCAATTCCTCAAATTTTAAAACCTTATTAAAATTACATTCAGGATACAGGAAAAATAATTTTCATGAGTCCATTTTCAACAGATTTGGTTTCTGTGGCTGCAAAAATTATATGCGGTTCCACCTGTGCACCTTCTGATTTTTCCTAATTCCCTAACTCAATGCAATGGCTCACTTCTTCATCTTAACCTTTAGTCACTAGCCCTCTCAGCATGGATATTGAAAGGAAGATTGTAATGGCTATACCATTTCATTTAGAAGTTAGATATTACTGGCAGCGAATAAACCTGCTTACAGATGATCTTACAATTCCAAATGGAAAAGATTATCCAGTTGATACTCATCTAAACCCTTTATTGTGCAATGAGAATGATATTGCAGTACCACTGTCATGACATGTGAGTCCTAGCACTGTGATGAGAATGGTGCGGTCCTCCTGATAATCCAGCTGGGCTCTCAACAACAGTACACAGACTCGCTGAACTGAGTCTAGGTCAGGACTACAACTATACCAACCTCTTCCCCTGCTAGTTGAGCCCTTAGGTTCGAAGGCTGGAAGGACTTAGGTGAGAATCCTGTGGAGAGCAGACATATACATCAGGTAGTAGGCTCAAGTTCAGGGCAGGTGGCAGAACAGCAGCATCAGAATCCAGGCATGGGTCAAAGCAGAAAAGATAAGTCTAAGGAAGGGCAGAGCAGTACAGAGAAGGAACGAGACAAGGACGGCAAAACTGGGGCAAGGCAAGTACAGGGAAGGACAGAGACAAAGTAAAGACAGGCTGGAAAAAGGCAAAATCAACCTGGAATGAGGCAAAGCTGGGCAAGGCAAAGACAGGCTGGAAAGCAAAGCAGGATCCAATAGCAACACGCACTGTAAGGCAAGAAGATCTGTTGCAGAGATGCCAGCTAGGAGAATGACTGGGTTTAAATCCCTAGCCCCCACTGATGATGTCTCTCCTGGCACCTCATCCTCTTCCTGCTGTGGGACCTTCAAGATTCTGTGCACACTGCACGTGCCTATGGAGAGCCAGGGAGGAAGGAGCATGGTGGCGTCCCCAGTGTTGGCGGCATCCCAGGAGAGTGAGGCTGACCACAGAACCCATCTCACAGTCCAGCCAAACATTGCAACCACCTACATTTCTCTATCTTAGGTTTAAAGACAATTCAGTAAGAATAATTTCTATGCAGTTGAAGCTTATCACCATTGTGAGGAAGACCTTGCAATTTCTCATCATCACATAGATTCTAAATTTATGAAGGGTTATGCCATCGGAAGCCTCCAAGCAATGGGATATTAATATAGTTCTCTCACAGTTGATATCACCTTTCGAGCCCTTGGCAACTATGGATTTAAATGGCTCTCTTGGAAACATTTTCCTTATAGCACATAGCATAAGTGAACTGCAAGCCTTGGTGATATATTCTCTGTACACTCAGATTTCTTTTAACGGATTTAAGTTCAGGAAACACCTAAAATTCTTGCCAAAGGTGGTCTCTCAGTTCCATCTAAACCAATTGATTAACCTTCCAGTTTTCCTTCTGAAACCTGATTCATGTTTGGCAGAACAATTGCTTCATACATTGGATTGTAGAAGAGCTCTACTTTTATTTCTTGAAAGGTTGAAGATATAAAAAGTCTTTCCCAGTTAGTTGTCACTTATGATGGATCCAAGAAGTGGCAACCAATTAAAAAGCAATCTCTATCTTTATGGTTATCCAAATGTATTATCTATTGCTTCTCTAAAGCAAAAGTTCCACTGTCAGGAAAGATGAATGTGCACCAAGTAAGAACAAACACGATTTCAGTAGCTCAGATGCATCAAGCTTTGGCTTAAGATTTCTCTAAAGCTGCTACTTGGACTTCAGTTCAGACATTCATTTAACAATACCATTTAGGAATGGATTCTTTGGGCAGTTTGTTCTTCAGAATCATTTCAATAAATTAACTGCTTCAGCTTCCTTCTTTCTTCTCTCAGTTGCATATTCAGTTACTATTGTTGCGGGAGTCTCAGTTTAGTGGACCCTTCAGCCGACCTGCAGGAGACTGGGAAAAGTTGGTCAATGTCTCTAGTAACTGGCAGGCTGGGAGGCAGATGTTCAGGCTGGACGAGAGGTATTCTTCACCCTGGAAGCTGGTACTCCCTGGGAGGAGCCCGTAGGAGCCCAACCGCTGGGACTTATGTGGCTTCAACCCTTGGAAGATGAAGCCCCCCAGGAGGAGCCCGTAGGGGCTCGGCCGCTGGACTTAGGCCGGTAGTGGATCAGGACTGGGAACTGGAACCAGACTAGGACAGTAGGTCAGTACTGTAACTGGGTACGGGTTCTGGAACCAGGCAGGAAGTAGCAAGACTCGGGTACTGGAACCAGGCAGGAACTGTATCAAGGCTCGGGTAATGGAACCAGGCAGGAACTGTTGCAAGACTTAGGTACTGGAAGCAAGCAGGAACTATAGCAGGCAAGCAGGAACCAAGCAGGTATTGTAGCAGGCAAGCAGGGACCAAGCAGGTACTGTAGCAAGAAAGCAGGAACCAAGCAGGTACTGTAGCAGGCAAGCAGGGACTAAGCAGGTACTGTAGCAAGAAAGCAGGAACCAAGCAGGTACTGGAGCAGGCAAGCAGGAACGGAGCGAATACAGCAGGTCGCTCCGGGGCACAGTGCAACAGGGATCCGGTAGGTAAGCCCGTTGCAAGGCAAAGACTGGGTGGCCGAGGCCGGCTTATCAAGGCCACGGTGTCTGATGTCAGGAATTGGGCGGAGTCACCACTGGCGGGAAATGGCCTAGAAAATGCCCAAGTGGCGCGAACGTGCGCCTAGAGACAGGGCGTTCATGGAAGGCTTCCCCGGCGCGGCCCTCGCAGGGACGCCGCCGAACAGGCCAGAAACTAGGCCAATGAAAGCGGGAATGGGTCCAGGAGCACGGAGGTAAGGGTCTGGTCGTGGCACTCGCGGCCAGAACCACAACAGTACCTCCCATTGTACGCCCCCTCTTAGCCGGTCTGGATTTACTCGGTGGTCCAGGTGGAACTGCCGTAATAAGTCTTTGTCAAGGATGTTACGGGCCGGTTCCCAAGAATTATCCTCGGGTCCGCAACCCTCCCAGGCAATCAGGTACTCCCATCGGCGTTGGTGAAACCGGACATCCAAGACCTCACATACTTGATATGTGACCTTGTCCTGTACTGAAGGATCCGATGGTTCAGGAGCCCGGGAGTGGTATCTGGATAAGACAAGAGGCTTCAGCAATGACACGTGGAACACGTTATGTATGCGCATGGAGGAGGGTAGGCGTAGTCGGTACGAGACTGCTCCCACTCGTTCGGTGACTCGGAAAGGCCCACAGAATCTTGGAGCTAGTCTTCGAGACGGAATATGTAGCTGTAGATTTTTGGTACTAAGCCAGACACGGTCTCCTGGAAGGTAGATAGGTGTTGGCTGACGATGGCTATCCGCCCATTTCTTGGCGGACTGGGCGGCTTTACAGATCTTTCCCTGGATAGACGTCCACAAGGAAAGAAGCTGGCGGGCTGAAAGTTACACGGCTGGGAGTGCACTAGGTTCAGGTGAAGGCAAGGGCGGTCGAAGTTGTTTCCAATAGATGACCAGGAAAGGCAAACTTCCAGTAACAGCAGGCATGTGATTATATACGAGAACTCTGCCCACGGGAGTAGCTTGGCCCAATTATCTTGGCGTTTGTTGACGAAGGAACGGAGAAAAGTCTTCAAGTTCGGTTAGTTCGTTCCATTTGCCCATTACTTTGAGGATGAACGCAGACGAAATACTAAATTGCACATTGAAGCGTTTGCAAATTGCCTTCCAATAACGAGCAGTGAACTGTGGGTCCATGATCGGAGACTATATCCTGCAGGAGACCGTGAAGTCTGAAGATATGCTGGGCGAAAAGGTTAGCTAGGTCAGGTGCAGAAGGCAACTTTGGCAGGGGGACAAAGTGCGCCATCTTGGAGAATCGGTCCACGGTACCCAAATGACGCGAATTACCTCCTGAGACGGAGAGGTCCACGATGAAGTCAGTGGAGAGGTGTGTCCAAGGCTCCACCGGGATGGGCAATGGTTACAACAGGCCCCTGGGTTTCCGGATGAGCGGCTTTTGCACAGCGCAGGTCGGGCATGAACTCACAAAAGCTTGGACGTCCTGTCTCACCATCGGCCACCAGTAGAATCTGTTCAACAAGTCTAAGGTCCCTTTACAGCCAGCATGGCCCCCCATGAGGGAGTCATGGGCCCAAGTGAGAACTGCTCTCTGGAGCAACGTGGAACGATGGTCTTCCCTTGGGAGGACACCAAGGTTGTTGCTAGACTGACTTTTCGCAGGATCCAAAATAAACTGAGGTGTGTCAGGGTCTCTCGACCCTCAAGAAGAGTATGAGAGCGCATCGGCTTGAACATTCTAGAGCCAGGTCGATAGCGTAAGATAGATAAGTCGAACCGGTCAAAAACAGCGACCACTGGGCTTGCCTTGGGTTCAGGCGTTGGGCTTGCTTCAAGAATGCTATGTTTTTGTGATCGGTGTAAATCGTAACCGGATGGTTGGCTTCCTTCCAACCACTGCCTCCATTACTCCAGGGCAAGTTTCACGGCTAGCAAATCTTTATCTCCAATACAATAGTTTGCTCTCTGCCGGGGAGAATTTCTTTGAGAATATGAACAGGGGTAACAATGTCCAGAATCTGAGTACTGGCTCGGCACGGCCCTCACGGCCACATTGGAGGCAATCAACTTCCACCACAAAGGGCCGGCTGGTATCCGAATGATGAAGGCAGGTGGTCCTAACAAGAAGGCTTCCTTAAGATCCTCAAAAGCTTGGCAGGCGGGGAACAGGCCAATCCACCCCGTTGGCCCCCTTTCGGGTGAGAGCAGTCACGGGGGCCACAATGCGGGAGTAGTTAGGAATAAAGTGGCAGTAGAAATTGGAAAAGCCGAGGAAGCGTTGCAACACTTTAAGGCCCTTAGGTTGGGGCCAATTCTTAATTGCCGCCACTTTCTCAGGATCCATTTGAAAGCCTGTTGCAGAGACTATGTAGCCCAGGAACGGCAGGGACGTCTTCTCAAAGCTGCATTTTTCCAATTTCGCATACAGACCATGCTCCCAAAGTATTTGGAGCACGTGACGGACATGCTGACAGTGAGAAGGCAGGTCCTGGTAGTAGATTAACACATCATCGAGGTAAACGATTACACAGGTGTTCAGAAGGTCCCGCAACACCTCATTCATAAGGTGCTGGAACACCGCCGGGGCATTACATAAGCCAAAAAGCATCACGAAATACTCATAATGCCCGTCTCTGGTATTAAACGCGGTCTTCCACTCGTCTCCAGGACCAGATTCTGACTAAGTTGTACGCTCCTCGTAAGTCCAACTTTGTGAAAATCTTCTCTCTCTGGAGCCGATCGAGCAGCTCCAGGATTAGCGGGAGCGGGTAACAGTCTCAATTAGTAATGGAATATAGGCCTCGATAGTCTATGCACAGTCTCAGCGAGCCGTCCTTCTTGCTGACAAAGAAGAAACCTGCCCCTGCAGGCGACTTGGACGGGCTAATGAAGCCCTTGGCCAAAGTCTCAGAAATGTACTCGGTCATGGCCCGGGTCTCAGGTAATGATTAGGGATAAACCCTTCCTCAGGGAGGCATAGTACCAGGTAACAAGACTAATAGTGCAGGTCATACGGACGATGCTGCAGAATGATCTCCACCTTGGTCTTGGAAAATACGTCCGTAAAGTCCTCATAAGATGCAGGAGGACCTAAGGCAGAGTGCATCAATGGAAGTGCGGGACTCCTGGGCACTTTCATACAATTAGCTAAGCAGAAAGGACTCCACTTGACAATCTGCAACGTATCCGACTGAATTGTGGGCGAGTGCTTCTGTAACCACGGCAACCCTAGCACCACAGGGTGGACAGCCTTATCCAACACTAGGAAGGCTATCTCCTCCGAATGGATCGCCCCGGTGCGGACAGTAATGGGTGCCGTGGACATCAGGACAGGTCCTGGAAGGAGCGTCCCCTGGATAGAGGTAATTCGTAATGGGACCTCCCGTCTTTGTGTAGGGATACGCAACTGGGAGACCAGGTCCTTCAGGATGAAATTACCTCTGGCTCCTGAATCCAGGAATGCCATCGTCTCAAACGAGCCTCCAGGATATTCCAGGGTAACAGGGACGGTACATTGAGGAGCTGTAGCACAGCCTAGGAGGAGTTCCTCCCGACCTCCTAGGCTTTGATGTTTTCCGCACGCTCCTGGCAGCGTGCCAAGAAGTGGCCCTTCTGACCACAATATAAACACAACTTCAACAAATAGCGATGTTGCCTTTCTTCAGCAGAAAGCGGGGCCCGTCCCAGCTGCATAGGTTCGCAGGTGGAAGCATCTGAACGAGAGATCTTGGGAGCAGATACAGGTCTCCCTGGCCCACGGGCAGGACTATGGTGAGAGGAGCGCTGCTCCTTGGCCCGTTGTTGTAGGCGGTGGTCAATGCGAGCAGCCATCTCTATCAATGCATTGAGGTCCTTCGGCAGATCTCAAGCAGCAATCTCATCCTTTATGCGTCCGGAAACACCCTCCAAGAAGATGGCCTTAAGACTACCATCCTGCCACCCTACTTCTTGGGCTAAAGTCTGAAACTCCATAGCATAATCTGCCAAGGCGCGAGCCCCCTGTCGGAGTTGCAGCAGATCAGACGTAGCCGTAGCTACTCGGGCAGGCTCATTAAAGGCCTGTCGAAAGTTCGAGATGAACTGTTGTAAGTTTGTTAGCGAAGGATCATTGTTTTCCCAAAGGGGAAAAGCCCATATTAAGGCTTTCCCATCAAGCAGGGACAGGATATACGCCACTTTCACTTCACCACATCCGAGGGGAACTGCCGAGGCAACAGGGAGAACCGTACAAAACATTGGCTTAAACAGCCGCGGCAGGTCCTTAAATCTCCAGTGTAGCGGGAGGGTGCGGGTAGTTGAGATCACAGAAGAGCTGTGTCCCTCGGGGACCCTACCAGCAGGAGGCAGGGACTCCAGGCACGAGGATAGCCGTTCCAACATGGCTGCCAGTGTATCAATGCAGCTCTGGTGCTGTAGCATCTGCCAGGCCATCCCGGGCAGATCTGAGGAGGCGGGCACATCCGCCGAGTCCATGGCCTTGCAATCTGTTGCGGGAGTCTCAGTTTAGTGGACCCTTGAGCCGATCTGCAGGAGACTAGGAAAAGTTGGTCAATGTCTCTAGTAACTGGGCAGGCCGGGAGGCAGATGTTCAGGCTGGATGAGAGGTGCTCTTCACCCTGGAAGCTGGTACTCCCCCTGGAGGAGCCCGTAGGAGCCCAATTGCTGGGACTTAGGTGGCTTCACCCTTGGAAGCCGAAGCCCCCCTGGGAGGAGCCCATAGGGCCCGGCTGCTGGGACTTAGGCGGTAGTGGATCAGGACTGGGAACTGGAACCAGACTAGGACAGTAGGTCAGTACTGTAACTGGGTACGGGTTCTGGAACCAGGCAGGAACTGTAGCAAGACTCAGGTACTGGAAGCAGGCAGGAACTATAGCAGGTAAACAGGAACCAGGCAGGTACTGTAGCAGGCAAGCAGGAACCAAGCAGGTACTGTAGCAAGCAAGCAGAAAACAAGCAGGTACTGTAGCAGGCAAACAGGAACGGAGCGAATAGCAAGGCAGGTCGCTCCGGGACACAGCGCAACAGGGATCCGGTAGGTAAGCCCATTGCAAGGCAAAGACTGGGTGGCTGCGGCCGGGTTATCAAGGCAGTGGCGTCTGACATCAGGAATTGGGCGGAGTCACCACTGGTGGAAAATGGCCTAGAAAAGCGCCCAAGTGGCGTGCGCATGCGCCTAGAGACAAGGCGTTCATGGAAGGCTTCCCGGCGGCGCGGCCCTCACAGGGACGCCACCGAACAGGCCAGGAACTAGGCCAACGAAAGCGGGAATGGGTCCAGGAGCACGGAGGTAAGGGTCTGGTCGCGGCGCTCGCGGCCAGAACCGCAACATCTATAAATATTAATAATTATTATTATTCTAATGTGTTCTTTTTATGCAAGCCATGGACTTGGGAGTCCCTACAGATGTGACTGTTTATTCCTACTAGTCCACAGAGAAAGTGAAGTTTTTTATCTGTAACAAGTGTTCTCCATTGAAAGCAGCCACATAATCTTACCCACCTCTCAGAAGTTGAAGTGCCTTGCATGGTGGCACCAATGTGGGAAATCCTGCACAAGCTCAACAAGTCTTTTCAGTCTTTAAGACCTGAGAGATAACTTTTCTTCTGTGTTGGCACCATTGAATGACATCACCCACTTGTGTGGCTGATTTACTCTGCTGTCCACAGAGAACACCTGCTACATGTAAACAACTTTGCTTACAGTTGGAATAGTATGGACTCCAAGGCATGTGTGGATGATGTATGAATTATCAGAAGCCTGTTTTCTTGTAAGCACTACTCTAGCACCTTCCAGATACAGGAGATATTTGGTTGAGAGGGTTAGACCATTCTTTATACTACTATTATTACACTAAAGCAGAGGTGGTCAATCTTTCACAGGTCAAGAGCCATAAAGAATTCATAGAGGTAAAGGGCTTTTATGCCTTTCATGGATGGCGAGAGATGACCCCATTCCCTATCTCCCACCCCTCCACACACACACACACACACACACACAAAAAGGCCAACTTTCCCTCTCCCTCTCTTTCAGATACAGTCATACACACACACTTTCTCTCTCAGATACCCCCCACATAAAAACTGTCTCTCTCACAGAACTAGACACACACATAAACATTCTGCCCTTGTGCTGCTGCTCATGTGCTCATTCAGTGAGAGCCCACCACTCCAGTACAGCCACATTATGTAAAATTCTTGCTTGCTGCTAGCCTTTCTACAGCCTGCAGCAGCCCCCCCCCCCCCCCCCTTTTCCATTCCCATCCATCTTAGCACCCACAATCTCCAGAAGACTCATTGCCGCAGCCAGTACATAAAGTTCAGGAGATGGTAGTGGCCAGAATAATTCACACATGCAAACCACAGACTGACCCTCACAAAATTAGAATAAAAAAAAAGAGACCATAAAGTAGAAATAGAAATGTGTAAACAAAAATTAAACTGGAAACTGCAATATGCCCAACCGTATTATGCAGTAAAATGGAAAAAAAGAATCATATCATTCCTTATAAAATATCAAATAAATTCAAGAAATATAAATCATCATTCATAGTAGTAAAACCATGCTAATAAAAACAATTAATATTTCAAAAGAGCCAATGAATAGAACATTCAATAATTAAATGTTTTAAAATTTCTCCAAACCCCAATAAAATATTTCAAAACAGCAGACACATCAAATAACACCCACATTTAAAACTAATAAGGATTAAAAATTCTCCTGCTCTCCATGTCTGGAATCTTTTGATTTCCAGTCAACCTGAGATTGTTGTGGATTGAGAGTTGGGGCACCGCACAAATTTTGTCCTCTCTCTCACATACACACACATACACTCTCCCTCTCTCACACACACATAAACAGACTCTGTATTCCTCAGTTTCTCTCATATATATAGACACACACACACATTCACATACTTGCATACTCACATTTTCACATCATGCACAGAGGCACTCTTTTACACACATGCACATGTACACACAAAGTTACTCACTCACTCAAGCAAATACACACTCTCAGAGCTTCATCTTTGGCCATGGTGGTCTGAGTTTCTTCTTTGGCTATTGGGGGAAGTGTTCCCAGTGGCCCAGCTGGATCTCATCTTTGGCTGCCATGGCATGGGCTCTGCAGCAACCCAGCTGGACTTTGCTTTCAGCTGCTGTGGGATGGGTGTTGCGTCAGAGGTCCGGGGCTGGAGAGAAGCGGAAGAGTAGTCAGGCATAGCGGAGGTCCAGGGCTGTAGAGAAGCTGAAGAGAAGTCAGGCGTAGTGAAGGTCCAGGGCTGGAGAGAAGCTGAAGAATGGTCAGGAGTAGTGAAGGTCAAGTCCAAGGAGTCAATACAACACATAGATGAACAGGAACTAGGAAAACAGGAACAGGGAACCACAGGAAGACATGATGAGTAGAGATGTGAATCGTGTCCTCGATCGTCTTAACGATCGATTTCGGCTGGGAGGGGGAGGGAATCGTATTGTTGCCGTTTGGGGGGGTAAAATATCGTGATATATCGTTAAAATCGTTAAAACCCGCTAAAACCCACCCCCGACCCTTTAAATTAAATCCCCCACCCTCCCGAACCCCCCCCAAATGACTTAAATTACCTGGTGGTCCAGCGGCGGTCCGGAACGGCAGCGATCTGGAACCGGCTCCTGCTACTGAATCTTGTTGTCTTCGGCCGGCGCCATTTTCCAAAATGGCGCCGAAAAATGGCGGCGGCCATAGACCAACAGGATTCGACGGCAGGAGGTCCTTCCGGACCCCCGCTGGACTTTTGGCAAGTCTTGTGGGGGTCAGGAGGCCCCCCCAAGCTGGCCAAAAGTTCCTGGAGGTCCAGCGGGGGTCAGGGAGCGATTTCCTGCCGCGAATCGTTTTCCGTACGGAAAATGGCGCCGGCAGGAGATCGACTGCAGGAGGTTGTTCAGCGAGGGTTCCGGCGCCTCGCTGAACGACCTCCTGCAGTCGATCTCCTGCCGGCGCCATTTTCCGTACGGAAAACGATTCGCGGCGGGAAATCACTCCCTGACCCCCGCTGGACCTCCAGGAACTTTTGGCCAGCTTGGGGGGGGCCTCCTGACCCCCACAAGACTTGCCAAAAGTCCAGCGGGGGTCCGGAAGGACCTCCTGCCGTCGAATCCTGTTGGTCTATGGCCGCCGCCATTTTTCGGCGCCATTTTGGAAAATGGCGCCGGCCGAAGACAACAAGA
This sequence comes from Rhinatrema bivittatum, assembly GCF_901001135.1. Classification (NCBI taxonomy): domain Eukaryota; kingdom Metazoa; phylum Chordata; class Amphibia; order Gymnophiona; family Rhinatrematidae; genus Rhinatrema; species Rhinatrema bivittatum. The sequence continues at coordinate 365,641,429 of NC_042616.1, read as the reverse complement.
TTCAGTAGCAGGAGCCCGTTCCGGACCGCTGCCGTTCCGGACCCCCAGGTAATTTAAGTCATTTCGGGAGGGTGGGGGATTGAAGGAGGTAGGATTTGGCAAGGAAATGTTTAAGTTATTTGGGGGGGGTTCGGGAGGGTGGGGGATTTAATTTAAAGGGTCGGGGGTGGGTTTTAGCGGGTTTTAGTGTGCCGGCTCACGATTCTAACGATTTATAACGATAAATCGTTAGAATCTCTATTGTATTGTGTTCCATAACGGTTTAAGACGATATTAAAATTATCGGACGATAATTTTAATCGTCCTAAAACGATTCACATCCCTAATGATGAGATGAACCAAGGAATAGCAACGAGTACTCGGATTATGAGGAGATCTATTGCAAAGGCAAAGCTATAGAGCGAGGCCTGAGCTTTTATACGCTGAAGGGTCTGACGTCAGCATCCGAGTCCACGGCCAGGTTCCCGCTGTGAGCCCTTTAAAAGAATCACTGATGCACATGCGCGTGCCTAGGAAGGGGCGTAGCGCTGGTGGCAACATCTCTCCATGGGCCACGCAGAGAGGCCCGACAAGCCGGGACATCCTGGCCGGCAACACTCGGCAATGTGGCAGGGCCAGAGGCACCGGAGGGAACCTGAGGCCGGAGCTGGCGGCCCACCGCCACCAGCGAAGAGGAGCCAGCAGCTGGAGTCTGACTGAAGAGATGAGAAGGCCGTGCTGTGGTGCTGCCACAGGCGGCACGTATAACAGTACCCTTCCCTTTACGCCCCCCTCCTGGAGGTCGGGGTTTGCCCGGATGGGCACGATGAAAATACAAGAAGAGGGTCTTATCCAGGATGTTTCGAGCTGGCTCTCACGAATTCTCTTTGGGTCTGTATCCCTCCGAAGAATGGCGGTACTCCCATCGGTGGCCCCTGCAATGAACGTCTAGGACTTCGTGGACATAAGTCGTGTCAGTTTCTGCCACCAGTGGAGGTGGCTCAGGAGCTTTCTGGGCAGGCCAAGATAAAATTACAGGCTGTAAAAGTGATACATGGAATGTATTATGTATCCCCAGAGTAGGGGGCAGCCAAAGCAGGTATATAACAGGTCCGACGCGTTGGGTAACAGGAAAATGTCCAATAAACCTGTGAGCAAAAATCTGTGATGGAATCCAAAGTCGTATATATCTGGTACTTAACCAGACTTTCTGGCCAAGAAGGAATTCAGGAGCCGAGCAGCGTCAACTGTCAGCGGTTCTCTTGGCCCGGGAGGTGGCCTGACGCAGGCGAAGATTTGTCTGTTCCCATAGTGTCTTAAGGGTGTCCAAAGAAGCCTTGCCATGGGAGGTGGCACAGATAGTGGTATGGATAAAGGTGGTCAACATTGTTTCCCATAGATGATTGAGAACGCAGATGGACCAGTAGCTATAGCAATGTGAGAGTTGTGAGAAAACTCTGCCCAGGATAAGAGGTCCAACCAGTTATCTTGCTGGTCATTGATGTAAGCGCGAGTGAACGCCTTCAAAGAGTGGTTCATTCGTTCGGCTTGCCTGTTGGCCTGGGGATGATAGGCGGTCGTGAGGCTGATGTTGATATTGAATTTTCGGCAGAGTGAGCGCCAGTACCTGATGACAAATTGAAGACCGCGATCTGAGACAATATCCATGGGTAATCCATGCAGTCTGAAAATATGGTGGAAGAACAGCTGCGCTAGCTCTGGAGTGGATGGCAGGCCCAGTAGAGGTACAAAATGGGCCATTTTAGAAAAGCGGTCTATGGTGACCCATATTATGTTGTGGCCCTTAGAGGGTGGCAGATCAACGATGAAATCCATAGATGGGTGAGTCCACAGATCTTTGGGTGCTGGAAGTGGTTGTAGAAGAACCCAAGGTTGCTCGACCGGGGTGTTTCTACTGTGCACAAACATTACAGGAGTTGACATATGCTTTCGCGTTGGAGACCAAGGTAAGCCACCAGAAGAACTGCTGGAGCAGCCATTCACCCAGTTCATGCTCATCCTAGGTGACTGGCAAATTTGAATCGTGTGCCCAGCGGAGAACTCTTTCTCGGAATCATTGGGGCATTACCATTTTTCCAGTAGAAACTGGATGAGTGGCAGACAAAGAGATACAAGCTGGGTTAATGATATGGGTTGGTTCTTCTGGAGTGTCTTCAGGTTCAAAAGACTGTGATAAATTGTCCGCCCAGAGGTTCTTGTCAGCTGGGCGATAGCGGAGTTCAAAATTGAATCTAGAAAAGTATAAAGCCCATTGGGCTTATCGGGCGTTAAGCTGTTGTGCTTGGCTCAAATGCTCCAGATTCTTATGGTCAGTGAACTAGGGGTGTGCATTTGTTTTGAACTTAAATGTAAAACGCTACTTTTTTTTTTTTTTAACTTAAAAAAGTGATGAGGCGAAAACGATCGGATTTCCAACTTATTCAACATAGCTATGTTGAATACGTTGGAAATCGCGATTGTTGATCCAAAATAAAAATTTAAACCCCTCACCTTCCTTAATCCCCCCCCAAAGACTTACCACAACTCCCTGGTGGTACAGCGAGGAGTCAGGACGCCATTTCTGAACTCCTTTGCGAGGAGCACGTGACGTCGGCGCCACGTCGGAGTAACGCGGCGTCACGTGATTCCCCGCGGGTTCGCTCCGGGACCCTCGTTCGACCCAAAAGGAACTTTTGGCCAGCTTGGGGGTGTAAGGAGGCCCCCCCAAGCTGGCCAAAAGTTCCTTTTGGGTCGAACGAGGGTCCCGGAGCGAACCCGCGGGGAATCACGTGACGCCGCGTCACTCTGACGTGGCGCCGATGTCACGTGATTCCCCGCGGGTTCGCTCCGGGACCCTCGTTTTGGCCAGCTTGGCCAGCTTGGAGGGTCCCGGAGCGAACCCGGGGGGAATCACGTGACGCCGTGTCGCTCCGACGTGGCGCCGACGTCACGTGATTCCCCGTGGGTTCGCTCCGGGACCCTCATTCGACCCAAAAGGCGTCAACTTTGACTATAAAGGGACGAGTCGGATCTGGGTGATGTAAACAGGACCCTTTCTGAAAGGCTTCTTTCAGACGATGGAAGGTGACAATGGCTTCAGGCAGCCAGTCTCATGTATTTTGGCCTTTATGGGTCAAGGCTGTCAATCGAGCAGCCAGTGTTGAATGGTGAGGGATGAAGTGACGGTAATAGTTGAGAAATCCTAAGAAGCTCTCCAGCGCTTTAAGTCCCACTGGCTGCGGCCACTCCTGGATTCCCTTTAATTTAGCAGGGTCCATGGAGAAGCCTTGTTGGGAGAATATCTAATCCAGGAAAGGCAGGCTGGACTTTTCGAACAAATATTTGTCCAATTTTGCAAACAGATGGTTTTCACAAAGACGATGTATGTTGTATGTTGGTGCAGTGTTGAATGTTGGTGCAGTGAGTGTCAAGGTCTCTGGAAAAGATGAGGATATTGTCCAGATAAGCCATGACTTTAGTGTACAATAGGTCTCTAAAGATCTCACTCATCATTTGTTGGAATACTGCGGGTGCGTTACAGAGGCCAAAGGGCATCACCAAGTATTCGTAGTGACTGTCCTTTGTGTTAAAAGCAGTTTTCCATATATCATCAGGGCAAATCCTAACCAGGTTATACTCCCCACATAAATCCAGCTTCGTGAAGATGGAGGCACCTTGGAGATAGTCGAACAATTCAGAAATCAGCGGTAAGGGATATTTATCTTTACTGGTGATGGTGTTTAGGCCATTGTAGTCAATACACGGCTTAAGTGACTCATCTTTCTTGATCACAAAAAAGAATCCCGCCCCAGCGGGAGATGTTGATGGATGAATAAATCCTTTGGCGAGATTCTCCTGAATATACTCTGTCATTGCCTATGTCTCGGGTAAAGACAAAGGATAGGTGCATCCACAAGGAGGCATGGTTCCAGGAAGGATATCAATTGAACAGTCAAACTTTCAAAGAGGCGGAAGGAGGTCAGCTTTCTGCTTAGAGGACACGTCCTCATAAGCAGTGTATGGAGCGGGTACACCAGAGGACATCGTAGCCAGGGGAACCACTGCAGATGGTGTCATCTTTTAGAGGCAGGACTGGTGGCAAGCGGGACTCCACTCTACTAGTTGCAATGAAGCCCAGTTGAATTGGGGAGAATGCTTCTGTAGCCAGGGGAGTCCAAGTACTATAGGGTGGATGGACTTATCCAATATTACTAATTCAAGTTCCTCAAGATGTAAGGCCCCAGCACATAACTGGACAGGTTCCATGGTCAAGGAGATGTGGCCTGGTAGCAGCTCTCCTTAGATGGAAGCAATGCACACAGACATATCTAGTGAACGATTTCTTATACCCAAAAGCTGTACAAGGTCCTTGATCAAATTACCTCCTTCTCCGGAATCTATCAGAGCAAGAACCAGATACTGATAATTGAGGGGCCGGAGAATTTGCACCCAAGTTCAGGACCCCTACTGAACTCGGGCCAAGGAGTTTCCTGGACGGATAGGGCAGGTCTGTAGATGGTGGCCAGGTGCTCCGCAATAAAGACATAGGCCTGTTTTTCTCTGCTGGAGGCGCTCTTCCGGTGTCAGCTGCCCGCGACCCAACTGCATAGGTTCTTCCGCTCTGACCACTCGAAGTTCACTGCAGGATGCAGGGTTGGTAATCGGTGGTGAGCAGGAGCGAACACACGAAGGCTTCTTGAACATCTGACTCTCCCGGTGACACTCTTGAAGATGATGGTCAATTTGGCCTGCCAAGTCTATAAGGTCCTCCAAAGAGGAAGGGTACTCCCGTGCAGCCAACTCATCTTTTAGCTGCCGAGAGAGTCCGTCCAGGTAGATAGCGCAGAGGCAGCCTTCCTGCCAGGTGAGCCCTTTAGCCAAAGTCCGAAACTCAATAGTGTAATCAAATAGACTTCGTTGTCCTTGACAAAGATGTAGTAAACTGGTATTTGCCACGGCAAGTCGTCCCCGATCTTCAAATGTCCGTCTAAAGACAACCACAAACTGAGCCAGTTCCTTTAACAAGGAATCTGAGCATTCCCACAGGGGAAAAGCCCAGGCCAGCACTTTCCCTTCAAGGCGGGACAGGATAAAAGTAACTTTAGTCAGCTTGACCTGGAAAGACGG